>NC_134208.1:86194621-86497651 GCF_965140235.1 Caretta caretta | reverse complement strand
GTTTCAGTGAACTTTACTGCACTTCTCTGGTGTTTATGGCTGTCTATGTGTAGACTCTTTTTTTCTAAGAGAAAAGTAAATTGATTATAGAATGGGTCTTCATCAAATAACATTAATACATATGGCAGCCATTTTCCAAGTATTGGCACACATTTTTTACCTTTTGTTATTCTATGCTTTGATTTGTTTGATATTTAAGCATTTGAACTAGGGTAAGTAGTATCTTGTTTCTTTTTTCATGTTTTTTTTTAACCTTAGAAGCTCATTTTTCTCCCCCACCCCTTTTTAATGGCCTTTAAATCCATAGTACTTTTTAAGTAATGACTCAGCAATTATCTGCACATTGGTCTAAGTTAATAGATGATGATTTGGCAAGTTTTCCGTGAAGTGAAGCAGCAGTACCTTTTAACTCACATAATTCAAGATTTTCTTCCAGTAATGCTCTTGGGTGTTTTAGCAAAAAGAATGAGGAGCACTTGTGGCACCTTAGAGACTAACCAATTTATTTGAGCATAAGCTTTCGTGGGCTAAAAACCACTTCATTGGATGCATGCAGTGGAAAATACAGTAGGAAGATATATATATACACAGAGAACATGAAAAAAATGGGTGTTGCCATACCCACTATAACGAGAGTGATCAGTTAAGGTGAGCTATTATCAGCAGGAGGAAAAAAACAACAAGCCTTTTGTAGTGATAATCGGGGATGTTTAGTCACCTTACTATTTCTCTCCTACCTTATCGAAGACAATGCATGGTTTACACTGGCTCTCCAAATGCAGCTAAGAAAGCTGGGGATTCTTCCAGTCCATAGACAGAGTAAGCTCACCTGCTGGCTGCAGTAAGGAGCCTAGGTTTTTCTGGATGGTGGTCCTCTGTGAATTATGTCAGTACTAGCCTCTATCCATACTACTCACAAGCAGAAGCAGCATGAAATGTATATGGTTCCTGACCTGTTACAGGATTCTGATCTGAGCACTGTTAACTGTACTCTGATTGGCAAAGCCATGAGCAGCAGCTGTAGCAGTCACTGGAGCTGCTTGTAAGCTCAGAAAGACTTCATCTCTCTACATCAGTTCACATTTGGAAGATTATCTTTCAACCATAAGGGCTGGAAGATTCTTTTTAATTAAAAACTTAAATTCTCCAAAAACTGCATGCCCCTACACTTGGTTGATTTTTTCAAGCCCTGCACCAGTTATATTAATCTCAGACTGTCCTCTTTAGCATTTGTCTCTTGAATGCTATGGGAGACTTCATCTGGGGGAATTCACATGAGGATGAGAGTTAGGCCTAGATCCTTGGCTATGACTGAGGAACAAACAATGCAACTCGGGGAAGGGGGACAGGGATTGTGTAAAGATAGTCTTTGTGCTCCCTCAGTCCTGTGCCAGCTGTGTGCTAGATGGTCCCCTTGAATCACTCAGAGTAGCCAATGGCTCCAAGAAACTAGTTTGTCAGCCATAGGTCAGCTGGATGTAGGGAATCATAGAATCATAGAATATCAGGGTTGGAAGGGACCCCAGAAGGTCATCTAGTCCAACCCCCTGCTCGAAGCAGGACCAATTCCCAGTTAAATCATCCCAGCCAGGGCTTTGTCAAGCCTGACCTTAAAAACCTCTCAGGAAGGAGATTCTACCACCTCCCTAGGTAACGCATTCCAGTGTTTCACCACCCTCTTAGTGAAAAAGTTTTTCCTAATATCCAATCTAAACCTCCCCCACTGCAACTTGAGACCATTACTCCTCGTTCTGTCATCTGCTACCATTGAGAACAGTCTAGAGCCATCCTCTTTGGAACCCCCTTTCAGGTAGTTGAAAGCAGCTATCAAATCCCCCCTCATTCTTCTCTTCTGCAGGCTAAACAATCCCAGCTCCCTCAGCCTCTCCTCATAACTCATGTGTTCCAGACCCCTAATCATTTTTGTTGCCCTTCGCTGGACTCTCTCCAATTTATCCACATCCTTCTTGAAGTGTGGGGCCCAAAACTGGACACAGTACTCCGGATGAGGCCTCACCAATGTCGAATAGAGGGGAACGATCACGTCCCTCGATCTGCTCGCTATGCCCCTACTTATACATCCCAAAATGCCATTGGCCTTCTTGGCAACAAGGGCACACTGCTGACTCATATCCAGCTTCTCGTCCACTGTCACCCCTAGGTCCTTTTCCGCAGAACTGCTGCCTAGCCATTCGGTCCCTACTCTGTAGCTGTGCATTGGGTTCTTCCGTCCTAAGTGCAGAACCCTGCACTTATCCTTATTGAACCTCATCAGATTTCTTTTGGCCCAATCCTCCAATTTGTCTAGGTCCTTCTGTATCCTATCCCTCCCCTCCAGCGTATCTACCACTCCTCCCAGTTTAGTATCATCCGCAAATTTGCTGAGAGTGCAATCCACACCATCCTCCAGATCATTTATGAAGATATTGAACAAAACCAGCCCCAGGACCGACCCTTGGGGCACTCCACTTGATACCGGCTGCCAACTAGACATGGAGCCATTGATCACTACCCGTTGACCCCGACAATCTAGCCAGCTTTCTACCCACCTTATAGTGCATTCATCCAGCACATACTTCCTTAACTTGCTGACAAGAATACTGTGGGAGACCGTGTCAAAAGCTTTGCTAAAGTCAAGAAACAATACATCCACTGCTTTCCCTTCATCCACAGAACCAGTAATCTCATCATAAAAGGCGATTAGATTAGTCAGGCATGACCTTCCCTTGGTGAATCCATGCTGGCTGTTCCTGATCACTTTCCTCTCATGTAAGTGCTTCAGGATTGATTCTTTGAGGACCTGCTCCATGATTTTTCCAGGGACTGAGGTGAGGCTGACTGGCCTGTATTTCCCAGGATCCTCCTTCTTCCCTTTTTTAAAGATTGGCACTACATTAGCCTTTTTCCAGTCATCCGGGACTTCCCCCGTTCGCCACGAGTTTTCAAAGATAATGGCCAATGGCTCTGCAATCACAGCTGCCAATTCCTTCAGCACTCTCGGATGCAACTCGTCCGGCCCCATGGACTTGTGCACGTCCAGCTTTTCTAAATAGTCCCTAACCACCTCTATCTCCACAGAGGGCTGGCCATCTCTTCCCCATTTTGTGATGCCCAGCGCAGCAGTCTGGGAGCTGACCTTGTTAGTGAAAACAGGGAAGCCTGGGCATGCCCCTTACACAGGCATCAGGGAGCTGGGGTGGCTTGGGAGCCTTTATCTCAGCTTTATTCCACCAGTGGATTCCCCATATGGTCTGCTATGGCTACAATGCCAGCTTCAAAGCTAGCCTCTGCCAGCGGTACAATGAAAAGCAGACACACCACACTCTAGTTTGGGGTCCAGAGTACTCATTACCAAAATGCTTGGTGCAATATAATACTACTGCTTATCTCAGTGGTGCCCAAACTTTTCCTGTTGCCCCCCTCCTTACCAGTAATGAAATCTGTCTGCCCCCCACCCCCACCATGTTACTGTACAATTGGCTCAGCAGAGGAGCTTGGGGTGGGGGGGAGTTGGGCAGGGGGCGTAGTGAAGCTGCGGCTGGGGCTGGAGCTGTGCTATGGCTGGGGGTGGAGCAGGGATGAGGGCGCTCCTTTCCTGCCCTCCCCCACATGGGTGCTGGCCTGGGTCTCACCATGTGCCCTCCCAAATGTTCCTCTGTGCCCCTCAGTTTGGGGACCACTGACTTATCTCTTGTCTGATGAAAGCAGATAAAAGCAAATGGCTCAACATTCCAAGACTGGTGGGATCAGAGATGCAGTAACATGAGTTACAAATAAAAATTACGTTTTCTGACTGAGAGTAGCTAAATACAATGGTACACATACAAATGAGGACTAGAGCTGGCCGAAACTCAGAATTTCTGGTTTGTGAGAAACTTAGATATTTTAAAATTTGATTTTGTTCAGATTCAGACCAAAACCACATTTTTGGAAAATCCTCTGACCTGAAAATTTAAAACAAAAACAACACCCCAAAACTTTAGTTTCAGAAACATCAACACATGGTATTTCCGAAACAAAAAGTGCTCCTTTGGAAACCTGGCACCTGTTGAATGAAATTGAGATAATGTTGTCAGTTTCAGCGCTGCCTACCACACACTATCAGCAGAAAAACTGACAAGAATCATATCAATTTCATTCAGTAGCTGGTCTGCGCTCCAGGACAGCAAGGTTTGGGAGCTCAGGGCTTCCAGACTCCAGAGCCAGCTGGCTCTCCACCCTGCAAAACTTTCACAACAGGTGGCTTACCAGTTTTTGGGAGTAGGGGAATCTGGCCACAGGCAGTCTGAATGGCAGGGCTGCTTCAGAGCTGTGGACAGCTTTCAGGCTCCCAGCTTCACAGCTGGAAGCCCCAAGAACCCTCCAGGAAAGGGAGCCTAGAAGCTATGAGCCCCTTGCTTATGGTTCATCAAATGTCTGTCAAACCCAACATGTTTCCGCAAAACATTTTGGATTCTACGAATTGGCATTTTCCAAGAAAACGCTGTTTTGTCAGAAAATTTCCAACTTGTCCTAGTTAGGATTAATTAGTCTAAAAGCAAATAGTTCCATAAGGCCCATGTATGCTGTCAGCAGTTAGACAAATAATTCCCTTAGATGAGCAGTAACTTAAACTTTCTTTTATTGAAATAGAAAAATGCAAGTCAGTATGTATATATCATATGATTTCCTTACTGGTAAACAGTAGTTTAAATATTCATTCATTTGGAATTTTGCATCTGAGTATGAAGGGGGATGTGAAAGATGTATAAAGAGGTGAACTTTTATGTGAGAAAAGTTTGTTTGATTTAAAAGTGGCATTTTTGACTGAGAAATTATGTTCATTGATAAATAGTTGCAGTTGAAATAAATGTACCAGTTCATAGGTTTCATTACGAGTAGTAATATTCGGTGGTTTTATATTTAATTAACAATCTATATAATTTGTGGTGAAAATGGAAAGCTTTTTAAAAGTGAGTTTAGATTAGAATGGTGTCTCTTCTTCTTCTTCTTTTTTTTTTTTAAGTATAGCCTAGTTTACTCTGTTTTTATTTTTATATATATAACATCACAGTGTGCAGAACATAATTTTGTTGTCATTCAAGATAGTTTTTCCATTTTATTTTTAAACTTTGTTTTTATGGTTGTCAAAGTCCTAAAAAAAACTGTGTACGTCGCCATTCCTGCAAAAACTGACTTAAAATGAAAATAGTTTTCATTTTAAAGGCTGCAGCTTTCCTTTTGGCTACAGCTAATAAACATCAACTGGATTTATTACATGAATCTGAAAAACACATGTTTCCCGAAATTCTTATTTGGACCTAGTTTCAGTGATAACTTTGGTTTTGTTTTCTTTTGTTTAAAGTCTTATTAGGTGTTTGGCTAAATAAAACAGTGCATACTAACGTATCAACCCTGTATGAATGTTATCCTAATATACATGGAAACAAAAGAGTTACTATGAAAGTTTAGACAACTAAGCACACCCATACTGAGCTCCAAGCCCCTCAGCCATCACCTCTCTTGGGTAGAGATCCACATCTCCCACCCAAATGAGGTATTTTCCCAGGCTGCACAGTTCCCTGCCTACACAGTGTTACTCCCAGCAAGCCAGACTGCCTAAACAGGCCAGCCTCTGCACTTAGCTCTCCCTCTTTAGAGGTTTTAAATAACATAATTTCCCAGTTATGAGTTACCACACAGCTCTTTCTAAGCAAGCACTGTTATCCTTAAGATGAAAGCATTACAGAGAACACATAAAAACCAGTAAAAGAACCTACACACTAACAAGCTTACTAGAGATCACCTCCTTCCCCACAAATCCAGCAGGGACTCTGGTAGGAGTTAGTCCTTCAAACCCCATGTGACAGATATGACAATATCCTGCAATATCCTAGGCAAACATTATGGAATTAAGTTAAACCTTATTGAATTATGTTGAATACGTTTGGGATCCATTGTATTGAAAATGCACATTTGTGTACTGTTGTGGGTTAAGGTTTAATGAGATCTGTGCAAGATAATGTGAACTTCAAAAGACTATGCTGAATAGTGTACCAGGCATGATTGATCTTTTGGGATAACATGTATGAAGTGGAATTCCTAGGAAGTACTGGGGAGTAAGGGATTGCAAACCCCCACCTACAAGCGTTGTCCTGAGATGGGGGATTTTTTGTCTGCTGTTACAGGAGAAAGCTGAGAGACCCAGTCTGGATTGTCCAGTGACTAACAGACAAAGAAAAGACTTCTGAATAAATAGCCTGAGTTTAAGCTGACTCAGTGGCTTTGTTCTGATGCAGTAAATAAACAATACCTCTGGTCCACAGAGGGCCCCAGTACTTGAGGCAGCGTTGGAAGGACTGACATTGACCAAGAACCCTTGTGGATATGGTGGGGGAAGAGGTGTGATGTCTGTTATTAGTATGCATGTAGGTTTTATTTTATTTTTAAAAATGTTTTCTCTGTAGTGCTTTTACCTTAAAAATAAAATATACTTGCTTAGAAAGAACAGTGTGGTAGCTTATAACTGTTGGCTGTTACTGCGATTATTCTCTGAAGACCGAAAGCAAGAAGGCCTATGTAGGCAGATGTCTTTTTCTGGGAATAACACAGTGAAAGTAGGGAAATGTTCAGCCTGGAAATACCCTGGTCAGGAGGGAGAAGGATGCGGGTCTCCACTGAAGAAAGTCAACACCTAGGGAGCCAAAAACCTGAGAGTGAGTTCCCTTGCTGAATCACTATGGGGAAAATACAGGTACAGTTGCCCTTAACAGTGACATTCCGTCAAAGGGTTTTTCTGTGGTTACATGTTCATAACAGCTTCAGCTTAGAACAAGCATACCCATAAATGGGTTAGTCTTTCATGTGTACAGCTTGGGCCTTTGATCTTCAGAATCTGGGAACAGGAAATCAGTAGACAATAGTCCCTTCTTCAGGGTGTAGCTTCAGAAGACTGGGCTTTTGCATAATTAGGGGTGGTGAATTTGTGTTCACCTCCCCTTAGAGATTTCCCGTACATATTGTCTCAAAAGACCATTTTCGTCTGGAGCGTTGTTCGGTATATAGTCCATTGATAATCCACGCCCACCATAATATATAATTTTTTTATTTAATACAATGGGCTCCAAAGATACTTAAACTTTATTCAATAAGATTTTCCAAGGAGATTTCAGGAGATTGCCATATCAGTCACAGGATATAGGTTTCAGAGTAACAGCCATGTTAGTCTGTATCTGCAAAAAGAAAAGGAGTACTTGTGGCACCTTAGAGACTAACAAATTTATTTGAGCATCTCTGAAAGCTTTCGTGAGCTACAACATCCGATGAAGTGAGCTGTAGCTCACGAAAGCTTTCAGAGATGCTCAAATAAATTTGTTAGTCTCTAAGGTGCCACAAGTACTCCTTTTCTTTTTGAGGGTATACATAGTGCATTTGGTGATACTTTGTATGAAACACTGTAGAAGCCAGATCTGTTTTCATAGATTCTGAAACTAGAAGATACCATTATGATCTAGTCTGACCTCCTGCATAACACATGCCACAGAACTTCCCCCAAATTAATTTATTTGAAGTAGAACCCTATCCTTTAGAAAAACAGCCAGTCTTGGTTTCAAAATGTCCAATGCTGGAGAATATACCACAACTCTTAATAAATTGTTCTTCGAGTGCTTGCTCATGTCGATTCCAGGTAGGTGTGTGTGCACAGTTGCTGGAAGGTTTTTCCCCTAGTGGGTACCCGTTGGGTCAGCTGTGGAGCTCCCTGGAGTTGCCCCTTCATGGCGGTGTATATAGGTCCCTGCCAACCTGCCACCTCTTCAGTTCCTTCTTACCGCCAGTGATGGTCGTTGGAGCAGCAAGCGATCTTGTGAACAGCAAGCGATCCCCTAGTGGACTTTTGTTCAGTGTTACCTGTAAATTAGTTAAAAATCTTATAGTTAGTGTAAATAGTATAGGTGGTTTAGATAAGTTTCAGTTGGGGGTCGTCCCCCCCCCCCCACTCCCACCATCACATTTCCCCTCCTGGGAACTGGGGCATGCCTCGATCTCAGAGTTTCAAGTCGTGTAAGTCCTGTCTGAAGCTTATGCCAAAGGAGAATCACATGACTCCTGTCTGAAGTGTCTGGGAGAGGCACACCAACCAGATAAGTGCAAGATCTGCAAAGGCTTCAGACTAAGGACCAAAAAAGAGGGAATTTAGGCTGAAACTGCTTCTTATGGAATCGGCCCTCCATCCTGAGGTGGCATCTGACCCCAAACCCAGCACTTCGGTGTGGAGCGCGCTGGCCTCGGTAAGGGAAGCCATGGCGTCAAGAAAGGACTCTGGCTCCAGGGACCCTCAGCACTTCCATTCCCCAATGCTGAAGACCTCTTCTGGTGCGAGTGCCCGGCACTGTTCCCATTTACCAGTGCTGCACAAGAAGACGATGGATAGAGGGCGCTCTCCCACTAAAGTAGTGGAGCGAGCAGGTACCAGTGGGGTGTGTCCCACCTCAGGACACCCTGCTCTGGCTCCAACTCTGCTGACGCCATTGACTCCGGCCTTGCGGGGCGGTACGTCGATTCCGGTTCTTGTGGACTCCCTGGTGCGGGAGTGTTGGGAGGAGGACATAGACCTCCCTTCCACGCCGGACACTTAGCAGGCAGCTAGGGACCTTATCACGATGATGGCGCAGTCCCCCGCACCGGTGCCACAGAGAAGCACTGTGCCCTCGAGAGGTAAGCGGACAATGATGCAGCACCTCTCTCATTGCCTCGGTACAGCTCCCCAGCACCATCTCCGTCTGCACTGCCCGGGTTGCTGAGGTCGGACTATTCATGGGACTCAGAGGCAGAGTCATACACCTCTTGCCAGAGCCAGAACCATTCCTGGCACCGCTTAAGCAGGAAGAAGGGCAGCTTCTAACCGTGATGTCCTGGCCTCCGCAATGGCAGGCACCGGCTCAATGGCCCTTCTGGACACTATGGGCTTACCACCAAGCACAAGGGCTGGGGTCCAGATCCCTTTCAGAGGTGCGGGTTCCTCCCATCAGTGACTTCAGTGGCCCGGGAAACCTCTGAGAGGGCAGGAGATTGGCATGTGGGTTGGCACCAAGACTGATGCGGGTCCCGGCACCAGGACTTGTACTGAGGTGGGCACTGGCCTGGGAACCAGCACCACCCCTGGCACCGCACCAGGTGTCTTGACACAGGGGGATCCCTGCAAAACAGCAGGGCAGAAAGACCTGTTGCCCTTGCGGGCATCGTCCTCATCATCCCCGGTTGAAGCGGTGGCGGGCACTTCCACCACACTGCCTGCCATGGACACCAGGGCACACCAGGAGCTGCTCAGAAGGGTGGCTCAAAACCCCAACATGAAGGCGGAGGAGGTCTCAGAGGAGACGGACCCTATGGTGGATGCTCTGGTCCCTGAAGGCCCTTTGCCCCTCATTAAAGCTATCCAGAACACCACTAAGGTGCTATGGCAAACACTCACCTCTCTTCCCTCCCTCCCCGCATGCGAAAGGGGAAGAGTGGAAATATTTTGTGCCATCCAATGAGTATGTGAACCTGTTTACCCATCCTCAACTGGGTACTCAGCCAACCAGAGACAGGGACAGCCGAGGCGGCCAACTAGAGAGAGAGACAGGGACAGAAGAGGCTGACTCCTAAGTCTAAAGAGGTGAAGAAGCTGGATCTCTTTGGTAGAAAGGTGTATTCTACCGGGGGGCTCCAGCTTTGCATAGCCAACCAGCAGGAGGTGCTGAGCCACTATTGCTACAGTTCCTGGAACACATTGTCCAAGTTCCAGGAACTGCTACTGGCAGACTCCCACTCTGAATTTGTGGCTGTCCTGGAGGAGGGCAAGGTAGTCTCAAGGGCCTCCTTACAAGCCTCCCTGGACTCGGCGGACTCAGCTACTCAGACTATGACAACCACAATAGCCATGAGATGCAGCTCATGGCTTCAAGTCTTGGTACTCCCGCATGAAGTCCAAAACACCATCCAGGACTTGCCTTTTGATTGTTCAGGACTTTTTTCAGAGCAAACAGACAGTAGGCTCCATAGCCTTGAAGGACTCGGGGGAAACCCCTTAAGTCCATATGGCTGCATACTCCACTCCCCTAGAGAGAGCCATTCAAACCGCAAACCTTCTTTTGCTGCTACTCAGCTCCTTCGAGGCAGGACTATAACAGGAAGCAGGGCAGGAGTAAGGAGGAGGCCCTCTCAGACCTCCTCTGGTCAGGACCAGGGTGCAGCAAAGCAGCCCTGAGACTCTAAGCCAAACTTTTGAAGGTGTGCCTGGGGGCGACACACCAGTTCAAATCCCAGATCCTTTCCCTCCCTTTGTGAATCGTCTATCCCATTTCTGCTGAGCCTGGATTCAAATAACCTCAGATCGATGCGTCTTGAGCATGGTAGTGTTGCCTCAGTTTCCCTAGAAACCAACCCAGGGTTACACTTATATTGTTTTTATTAAATGCTGCTGTTGGATCAAACAGAAAAGGGATGAGGCTTATTCATGCACACACACATTCATCGCATTCATACCCTCGTGCACCCACACACTCACACAGGCGAAGAGTTACTGGAGACAGCATAGGAAGCCGAGAAGCCGAAGCGTAGTAGACCTGGTGTGTCTGCCTGCAGTCACAGAGCCGGGCCAGTGAGCAGGTCAAGAAGCCGGGGGCTTGTGTGTATGCCTTCTTTCTTGTGCTGGAACAGGGCGGCTCCTGTCACGTACACTGAGTTTCCTTTCTGTGTCCGTCACCGAGAAGCATTCCCAGGCCTCGTTCTTTTCATGCATACCAGGTTCTTCTTTTCTTTACAGCACCCCATGATTGCCTTCTCAGGGCAGATTACATCAGACACTCCTGGCTCCGTGATCTATTCTCCTTGCAGTTCCTCTCCGCCCAGTCCCACATACACTCCCTTGTTTACACTCTCTCTGATTGCTTGACGGGGGAATTGCAAAGCTTTGAGGTTTATAAAAGTGGTAACTGAAAAGGTTACAAAGCTTGCAAGAGTTACAAAGCTTAAAAGGCTATGCTAACAATAAGTAAAGTTACAAAGTTGGCAAAATGTTACAGAACTTAATGATCATACCAGAAATGACTGAAAAGTTACAAATCTTACAATCGCATTCTGCTGGATTGAGCGGAGGCTTTACATAGAATGATAGAATATTAGGGTTGGAAGGGACCTCAGGAGGTCATCTAGTCCAACCCCATGCTCAAAGCAGGACCAATCCCCAACTAGATCATCCCAGCTAGGGCTTTGTCAAGCCTGACCTTAAAAACCTCAAAGGAAGGTGATTCTACCACCTCCCTAGCTAACACATTCCAGTGCTTCACCACCCTCCTAGTGAAAAAGTTTTTCCTAATATCCAACCTAAACCTCCCGCACTGCAACTTGAGACCATTACTCCTTGTTCTGTCAGCTGCTCCCACTGAGAACAGTCTAGATCCATCCTCTTTGGAACCTCATTTCAGGTAGTTGAAAGCAGCTATCAAATCCCCCCTCATTCTTCTCTTCCGCAGACTAAACAATCCCAGTTCACTCAGCCTCTCCTCATAAATCATGTGTTCTTGTCCCATAATCATTTTTGTTGCCCTCCGCTGGACACTTTCCAATTTTTCCACATCCTTCTTGTAAGCGTGGGGCCCAAAACTGGACACCGTACTCCAGATCAGGCCTTACCAATGCCGAATAGAGGGGAATGATCATGTCTCTCGATCTGCTGGCAGTGCCCCTACTTATACAGCCCAAAATGTCGTTAGCTTTCTTGGAAACAAGAGCACACTGTTGATTCATATCCAGCTTCTCTTCCACTGTAGCCCATACGTCCTTTTCTGCAGAACTGCTGGCTAGCCACTCGATCCCTAGTCTGTAGCAGTGCATTGGGTTCTTCCGTCCTAAGTGCAGGACTGTGCACTTGTCCTTGTTGAACCTCATCAGATTTCTTTTGGCCCAGTCCTCTAATTTGTCTAGGTTCCTCTGTATCCTATCCCTACCCTCCAGCGTATCTACCACTCCTCCCAGTTTAGTGTCATCCCATTTCCAATTGGGATATTCTCTCCAATTCTGTTTCCTCCCGCCTTCCCACCCATCCTCTCCATCCCTCTCAGGAGCAACTTCTAGTTCAGGGGTAGGGGGTTCTACTCCTGTTATTGCCTAATCATCAAGGCCAAGGGTGGGCCCAGACCTATTTTAGACCTACAAAACCTAAACAGATTGGTGAAGAAGCTAAAGTTCTCCATAGTCTCCCTAGCTTCCATCATTCTCTCCCTCGATCTGGGGGAGTGGTACGCTGCCTTTGACTTGAAGCACGCATATTTTCACGTGTCCATAATCCCGTTCCACAGATGGTTTCTCTGATTCGTGGTGAGCAACACCCACTATCAGTTCACGGTCCTTCCCTTCAGCCTCTCAGCGGCCGCTCAGGTGTTCACCAAGTGCATGGCAGTCATGGCAGACTTCCTATGGAAGCAGCAAGTGCAAGTATTTCTGTTCCTAGATGACTGGCTAATCAAGGGCCGCTCTTGGGCCAATTGGAGGACCCAATTGTGAGCCTGAAGCAGATGATGGTCCACAGGCTTGGCCTCATTCTGAGCATGGCAAAGTCAACCATAACCCCCACGCAAAGGATAGAGTTTATCAGAGCCCTCCTGGACTCCAGTCAGGCCAGTGCATTCGTCCCGGAATCTTGCTTCCTTGCCATGAGCACCATCATAGAGGATCTGAGAAGATTCCCCACTGCTACGGCATGGAATTGCCTGAGACTACTCATGCATATGGCTGCTTGCACGTATGTGGTACACCATGCTAGGCTGCGGTTCTGTCCCCTTTAGGTTTGGCTAGCCTGTGTATACAGGCCAAACCAAGACCACCTAGACAGACTGGTATCACTCACTCCTCACATCCTCGAGTCCCTCCAGTGGTGGCTCAACCCGCAAGCAGTGTGTGCGGAAGCTTTTTCCAGAGCTTTTCCAGAGCTCAGCCATCGCTGTCCCTAATCACAGATGTGTCGGTGATGGGATGGGGGAGTGCACCTAGGAATACTCAGGACTCAAGGTCTTTGGTCCCAGGCAGAACTTTCACTGCACATCAACATTAGGAAGCTGCGTGCGGTGTGCCTCGCTTGCCAGACGTTCCAAACCCATCTACAGGGCAGATGTGTATCGGTATTGACAGAAAATACCACACCGATGTTCTATATAAACAGACAGTGTGGTGCTCACTCCTCTCCCCTGTGTTAGGAAGCCCTCAAGCTGTGGGACTTCTGCATCGCCCACTCAATACATTTGGGGGCATCATACCTTCCAGGCTCACAGAATGAACTGGCCAGTAACCTTAGCAGGTCCTTTCATGGCCACGAGTGGTTTCTCTGCCCGGATGTCATGATCAACATTTTCCAAAGGTTGGGATTTCCCCAAATAGACCTGTTTGCAACAGGGAGTGTCAGCAATTCTTCTCCTTCCTGAATCACAGTCCGGGCTTGCTTGCAGATGCCTTTCTCCTTCCTTGGAAGAGGAAGAAGTTTTTGATTTGGTCTCTGCAGAAGGGCACTCCTCTGTTGCAGTCATAAATTCCCTTCATTCTAGACTGTTTACTTCACCTAAAACAGCAGGGTCTAGCGATATCGTTGATAAAGGTGCACCTGGCTGCTCTTTCGGCTTTCCATCCCGGCTCAGCTGGACGGTCAGTATTCACTAACCCCTGAGGGTTGAGGCTGGCAGCTTCCTCAAAGGGCTAAATAGACTGTACCCACAAGTAAAGCAGCTGATTCCCCCATGGGATCTCAACCTGCTGCTCTCGAGGCTGATGGGCCCTCCATTTGAGCCTCTAGCAACATGCTCTCTCCTTTGGAACCCCCTTTGTTGGAAGGTGGCATTCCTAGTGGCTATAACGTCAGCCAGGAGGGTTTCTGAGCTCAAGGCCCTGACATCCAAGCCACCTTACATTGTGTTCTATAAAGACAAGGTGCTGTTGTGGATGCACCCAGCATTCCTCCCAAAGGTAGTCTCGCAATTTCACATGAATCAGGACATTTTTCTTCCAGTGTTTTTCCCTAAGCCACATGCTAATAACTGGGAATTGATGCTCCATTCCCTGGATATCAGATGAGTGTTAGCTTTTTACATTGAGCGGACAAAGTCATCTCCAAAATTGACACAGCTCTTTATTGCAATGGCTGAGTAGATGAAGGGGCTCCCGGTGTCGTCCCAAAGGATCTCTAATAGATAACAGCCTATATCAGGGAGTGCTACGATCTAGCAAAGATACTGGCCCCAGCATTAATGGCGCACTCCATAAAGCGCAAGCTTCGTCTGCAGCATTCCTGGCCCAGGTTCCTATTCAAGATATCTGCAGGGTGGTGACGTGGTCATCTGTTCACACCTTTATGTTGCACTATGTCATCATACAGCAGGCTAGAGACGATGCTGCATTTGGCAGAGCAGTGCTACAGTCTGCGACTAGGTGAACTCTGACCCTTCCTCCTAGGGACTACTTGTCGATTCCAAGTAAGTGATTCCCATGAGCAATCACTCAAAGAAGAAAAAAACATTACTACCTTTCATAATGGTGGTTCTTCGAGATGTGTTGCTCATGTACATTCCAAGAGCCACCTGCCTTCCCTCTGTTGGAGTATCTGGCAAGAAGGAACTGAAGCGGCGGTGGGTCAGCAGGGACCTATATACACTGCCATGAAGGCGTGATTCCAGGGAGCTCCAGAGCCGACCCAATGGAGAAAAACCTTCTGGCGACTATGCATGTTGTGCGCGCACGCCTACTTGGAATGGACATGAGCAACACATCTCAAAGAACATAGTTATGAAAAGTAGGTAACCGTTTTCCAATGGTTGGTTACCTTCACTGTTTTAAAATTTATGCCATATTTCTAGTCTAAATAGAATATCTTCAACTTCCAGCCATTGGTTCTTGTTATACCTTTGTTATCTCCTAGATTGTGTATGTTTTCTTCCAGGACACAGATAATTTCGAACAGTGTAGGGCCAAGAGCCAATCCTTGCAGGACCCCATCAGAACCACACTCACTCAGTGATGATTCCCCATTAATAGTTACGTTTTGAGACATGTCAGTTAGCCAGTTTTTAATCCATTTTGTCTGTGCCATGTCAATTTTGTATTGTTTTTAATCAAAATGTGCATTATCAAGTCAAATGCTTTTCAGAAGTCATAGGTATATTACATCAAAACTACATTTTCTTCATTCAGAAAATATATAACTTTTATGCATTCAAAAATGTTCAATAATATTGCCAGAAAGCGTTAGCAGATCTATCCTATCAAGTGAAAAGAATCTCATGTATTTTACCACTTTCTGAAACCTTGGTCAGCTACAACCACATAGATGAGCAGCATCCCCAGTTGTGTACATCCTGTTAATAATTACCTCTACCCCAAAATGGAGAGCAGTGAGTTTTTCCACTTAAAAGATTCCTTACTTTCTATTTCCACTGCTGTGGTGGTACTACTAATAATAAGCACATTATATATAAAGCAGAAGTTACACACATCCTCTTTTTTTAAAATGTTCAGTTTTCCAGGATGGGCAGAATTAAATATAGATGAAAATATTAAACAAAATCTCTGCATCAATCTATAAAGTCAATAAAGTATCCCAGCATGGGAAAAATCCCATGTACAGGGTATATCAATGATATGTCTTCAGGAAGCATTTCCCAGTTGATGGAACAAGTGCTCTGGGTTCTCATTTGCTGACCTGTGGAAAAGCTGGAGCAATGAGTTTAAGTTGTAAGCTGTTTGGGACAGGGAGCATATAGCACAATGGAGTCCAGGTCCATGATTTAGGGCTCCTAGGTATTACAATGATACAAATAATAATTAAGCTGAGGGCCAAACTGTCTCCTGGCATTCCTAAAGATCAGTGGCATTGCCCCCACCACTTCATGTACTGTGAGCGCATCTTGACCAGAGCCGGGGATTGAGACCCTTCATTGTAATACTGATAAAATATATGTTGGTTTTACTTATTGCTTTTGAGTATTATCTTGCTGTAGTCCTATGGTAGAACATCTTACATCTGAGTACTTTGCATACAAATCACAGTGGTATCTAGGCACTTCATATATACGTAGTGTGCAAAATTCTGCTCAGAGTTACAATTTTGCTCTGTTGCTACAAAGGAGATCCTCAGGGTTACAACAGAATGTAGTCCTTGAACATGTATGTATATAGCTGATGTTCTTCATTATGTAACTTAATCTGTTCTGTATTGCATTTGCTTTGATTTAATAAATGTGTTGACAGCATAAAAACAATTATTGAACTGTGGAGCTAATCATATTAATGTAAATTTTAAAAAAATCATTAAGAAGATAGTTTTTCACCTGAAGGTCATAGATTCAAATCCAGTGCAGTTCAGTAGTTTCCAAAGTTGTTACCTGATGGCTGCTGAGAAGATTGTTAAACAAATAATTGGTATACATCCATTTCCTAATGAATGTACACTTCAAAGCTGACATCACAACTAAACTTAATTTAAATCTTTATTAGCAATCTCAATAGGTAGGTAAACATCTATGAATGGGCACAGGGACTGAATTTACTTCTTACCACAGTAGTGATACCTCCAAAACAACGTAAAGGTACATTGGCAGAGATCTTCTATGCTCATGTTATAGTATTCTGCTGTGGAGAAGTAGAGATCTGTTGTCAGAACAAGTAAATATTTCTCCTTGTCATTGTTTAACTTGGATCGCTTCCTTTCTTAACTGTCTCTCTCCCCCACCACCAGCACCACTCCCACTTACATTAAGCGGTAAAGTAGTTAGTTATGTATCAGGTAAATTGGGCAAACCTTACCTCCAGTACTACCTTATATTTCACGTAGGTCATACTCTATTGTAGTTTAAATGAAACATCAAAATAATGTAAC
This sequence comes from Caretta caretta, assembly GCF_965140235.1. Classification (NCBI taxonomy): domain Eukaryota; kingdom Metazoa; phylum Chordata; order Testudines; family Cheloniidae; genus Caretta; species Caretta caretta. The sequence goes on along the minus strand of NC_134208.1, from coordinate 86,480,772 downwards.
TGCATGGACTAACAATGAAGTGGTTGTGGCTTATTGAAAGCGATTAGTTAACTGTCTGAATTCTTGAAACATTTTCCACTTGCAGTCGCCAAACTAGTGATGTTAGCAGGCAGCAGTTACAACACACGACTTATTTGGGGAGGAAATGAAGCAGATTAGAAAGATTTGCCATTTACTGAATAAAAACAGTAATTCCTTCTATTCAGTTAGAAATAAATATGAGCAAGTTGTGTATTAAAAATAAAGGTGTGCTAGTTGTAATTGCAAGTTGTAGTCCTGTGGAACTATGGGAGACTGTTAGTTCAAGATGGAACATTGCATAATGGAGGATGCAAATCACTGTTGCCATGTCCCTATATGATAGTCTATCTCTTCTCAAACTTTCTTTCATTTCCTAAGATATGGGAATTGCACACTTGATCTTCCCTGACACAACATACATAAGAAAGGCAGTGTTAGGTAATATCTCTTTCTGAGTTGTTATAGCTACGGTAACTCCTCACTTAACATCCTCCCGCTTAATGTTGTTTCAAAGTTACATCGCTGCTCAATTAGGGAACATGCTCGTTTAAAGTTGTGCAGTGCTCCCTTATAACATCGTTTGGCTGCCTGCTCTGTACACTGCAGGTAAGATTTTGTGGAAGAGCAGCAACTTTACAAGGGAGCATTGCATAAGTTCCTCTTCTCCACCTCCTCCTCCCTCCCAGCACTTCCCCCACCGCCAAACGGTTGCTTGGCGGCGCTTAGGACTTTCTGGGAGGGAGGGCAGGAGTGAGGAAGCACTGCGTCTCCACTTGTCCCCCCTCCCTCCCAGAAAGTCCTAAGCCTGCCAAACAGCTGTTTGGCGGTGCTTAGGACTTTTTCGGGGTGGGGATGCAGCGTGCTCCGGAGTGGAGGGGAGATGGAAAGAGGTGGGCCTGGAGTGGAGTGGGGATGGGAAGAGGCGGGCCTGGAGCATCCCCCAGCAAAGTCGACTCCTGTTCTTCTCTGGGTAAGCTGCCACTGCTGCTGCAAAGGTGCTTCCTAGTGTCTTTGCCTGCAGCGGGCTGTGCCTGTGTGGGGTAAGCCAGGGGCACTTCCCAACCACAATACAGTACAGTACTGTACTGTACAGTATATAATGCCTTTTGTCTGCCCCCCAAAAATTTCCTTGGAACCTAACTCCCCGCATTTACAGTAAAGCTTATGGGAAAATTGGATTCGTTTAACATACTTTCACTTAAAGTGGTATTTTTCAGGAACATAACTACAACATTAAGTGAGGAGATACTATAATTTCTTTTGGAATAGGACATAGCAGCCTGTTAGCAAAAGTAGAGCCATTTATAGCAGAGGTTCTCAGTCTTTTTCTCTGTGAGGCCCACCTCGACATGCTATAAAAACTCCAGGGCCCATGGGTGGGTGGGGGGAACCCTGGGGAAGGGGCCTTGGGCATAGGCGTAGTTTGATTTCTAGTTTGGGGGGGCAGGGGCCAGTGGGGCTCAAGCCATCTCTGCATGGTAGGGTCCAGGGAGGGAGCGCCACCTCCACCCCGTGATTCACCTCAGCAGGCCACCCAGCCTGTCTGGGTTGGCGGGCGGGGGCATGCAACCAAAAATTATAACTCAAAGGTGGGGGGCTTAGCTCTAAAAGTTTGAAAACAGGTCAGGGTGCAGAGAGGAGGCTAGCTAGGGGCTGTATGCGGGCAGGAGGGTAGCTAAGGGTGCGGAGAGGGGATGGCTAGGGGCTGTGTGCAGGTAGGGTGTAGCTCAGGGTGCAGGGAGGAGGGTAGCTGGGGCTGTGTGTAGGCAGGGGGTAGCTCAGGGTGCAGAGAGAGAGGTATTAGGGGCTGTGTGCTGTTATGACTCCCCTGTGGTCCCTTTTCCCAGGAGGGGTCTGCCAGCCACAGATCCTGGTCTCCCCACCCAGGGGGCTCTTACTGGCTGCCTCTGTGGGAGCAAAGGGGGTTGGGATCAGAGGAGCAGGAGAAGAGGGAACACTGCCGCTGCCTGCTCCATGGCACCAGCCAGAACAGCAGCTGTCCCGCACTGCTGCAGCTTCCCGCCTCCGACCTGGGCAGGGGGCAGGGAGAGGAGATGGGGGGAGGTGTGGAGCTGCCCCCCGGACTGCCATTTTTTTGTGCTGCAGTTTGGGGGCAGGGGCAATGCCCTCCATGTTCCAAACTCTGCCCATGGGCTCAGGGCTTCTGCCCCACAGGGAGCACCAGGGCTTGAGCCTCCTGGCTTCAGTCCCACAGTAGATGCAGGGGGAGCGTCATGCCAGGGATTAGGGCTTCAGCCCGGCACTTCCTGGCTTCAGCCCAGGTGGTGGTGATGGGCGCCGGGGGCTTGCAGATCCCCGCTTGAGAACGGCTGATTTATAGGCTATTTAATACATGAGATCAAGAAAATGTAGGTCACCTGAGAAGTCAAAGCAACCGCAGTAGTTGTATGAGTATATCCAGCCTACTATTAGCAGAAATGATGGAGGTGCCTCACAGTAATGATGATTTCCCCTAACATAGATCTGGCTTCTTCTCTGTTTTGAGCTCTGATTCCTCAGCATGTCCTGGAGATGTCATTACACTGACTGTTTTACATCCGTTTAGCATCTGATTTTTATTTTTTTAATTTATTTGATCAAGAATTCCAAAATTAGAGACATCTATGGAACAAATTGAAAAGGGTCAATTAATTAAAGATCAGAATCAAATTAAACTGAAGTGAATAGTTTTATGTCTAGCACTTTAATTCATGATAATACTGTTATGTCACAGGTCGAAGACTCTGAAGAATAAATCCAAGGCCTCCAACCTCTGTGCGTGAGATTTAGAAGGAGAACAGGGATATGATTCTGTTGCTACCTCGCCAGGGCTAATATTGGGTTGAAAAGTTAGTCTGTATTGAAAATATGGAGGGCTTTTAGTTTATCTCTTGATTGTTCTGTTTTACAACAAAGGAGTGGGCAAATACACAGGCTTCTAGAATCTTGTTTTTTAATTACAATATTAAAAATAACTGATGGAGATCTTAAAATACATTAAAGAAAAAAGTTAGATATGAGACACAGGATTTAATTTTTTCAGATCTCAAATCTGTAGAATAAGTTTCAAAACTTTATAATCTGATGCTGATTTATAGGTTCTCAAATGGGAATGTTTTATCATGCAGATCTTTGAATTATTTGAGGAAATGATGGATTTTTACAGATTTCAACAAGGCTCAGTGTTTTTGTTTTCAAAGCTTTCAAAAGCAACTGTAGTGATCAGTTATATGAATTTATTAATTATGCTGATCTTAATGAAAATTCTTATATTTTTGGAACACAAATCTGGAGTATTTAAATAGAGTTTTCAATAGATTTTTGATATGTGTGAAAATATCTCTGTGAAAATACATTCCTCATGTTACTGGCAGTACCATGATTGATTTTCTTTTGTTAATTGGTTAATATTGTGAAATGTGTATAGGCTATTTATCATCTTATGGTTGTATTGCTGTCTTTTTTCTTTGCATCAAGTGCAATAGAACATTTTCTAGCAGTTTTGGAAAAAATTAAATACCAAGTTTAGAGACCATCAATATGAGAATTTATTTTTAGCTTTCCTGAGTCTTTCCTGGAAAATAATCCCTCAAGAAAGAATATTATCTTATTTGCCCTGGGCCTTTTTATGCCTCTCTTCTTCGTTTGAGAAATCTTACCTTGCTGCACAATACTGTAGAGGAGAATGTTCAATTGATAGTTAAATATTTTTCAAAAAGCCCCTTTATTTACAGTTGGTAAGTTATTTTTTTAAGCAGAAGGTATCCTGTTTATTGATTATTAGGCAGGCAGATAGCTTTGGTTCCACTTGGGACACCTGGTAACCCAAATATGTGGATTTTATATTCATGTTAGTTGGATGACTGTACAGAATATTTTTACATCTGTTATTACATGAAAAAGCTGCTCAGCTTGACTTTCTTTTTCTTTCTAGGTCAGAAGACTTGTCTCCATTTACATGGTATCTTTCCTTATCTCTATGTGCCATACGATGGTTATGGGAAGCAGTCAGAACACTATCTTCGTCAGGTGGCGTTCAGCATTGACCGAGCACTCAATGTGGCTTTAGGCAATCCATCTTCTACTGTTCAACATGTGTTCAAAGTATCATTAGTATCTGGAATGTAAGTATGACTTACATTATGTTATTGTTAGTTTTGTTTATGTAGAAGGGTCAGCATACCTGGTTTGGCACTGGGAGGTCCACTGCCTCAGTTTGTCCTTGAACTCACCAGTAACTACACATGCTTATATACATCTAACACCACCCCTTCTTGGGGTCTGGTTTATTAAAATAACGTAACTGTAGTAAAATAACAGTTTAATGTCAACGTACAGTAGAACCTCTTAGTTACACACACCTGAGGAATGGAAGTTATTTGTAACTGTAAAATGTTCATAACTGAACAAAACGTTATGGTTCTTTCAAAAGTTTACAACTGAACATTGACTTAATACAGCTGTTTTTCATTTATTTTTTTAGTACTATGTTTAACACAGTACTGTACTGTATTTGCTGCCTTTAACCATCTTAATTTAAGTGAAACAAGCACAGAAACAATTTGTCAAAAATTTTTAAAACTTTCCCTTTATTATTTAGTAGTTTATTTTAACACAGTATTGTACCGTATTTGCTTTTTTTTTTTTTTTTTTTGTCTCTGCTGCTGCCTAATTGCGTACTTCCGGTTCTAAATGAGGTCTGTGGTTGACCTGTCAGTTCGTAACTCTGATGTTTGTAACTCTGAGGTTCTACTGTAAATAAAAGCCAGTATTTTCCAAACTCTACAGTTCCTTCAACCATGAGCTGATTTCAGTAGTTCTCCTTACCAAAACCTAGGTTCTGCTACTTGGTGTTTCCTAAAGAAAACCTCTTCCTCTTAGGTCTCCTGATTTTTTGTCAAGCCCTGCAAATGTGCGGATATCTGCTTTATATCCACTGACCATGTTTGTGGATCATGGATGGATATGGATCCAAATTTTATATCTAGAGCCCTGCACATCTGTGGATATCTGCGGACCATGTTTGCGGATTGCAGATCAGATGCAGATACAAGTTTTGTATCCATGCAGAACTCTGGTGTGTTTTTGTCCTTTATGTCAGGTTGCTACAGCCCGGTTGGTCTGGAGAGCCCCTTCCCCTGACCCCTCTGACAATGGGTCTCTTGCAGGGGCAATCCTGCAGGTTTCTCCCCCTCAGACTGCACAGGCTCCCTCTTATAGGAAATATCACTCTATTATCATGTGATGCTTGGTCGCTAGACACTGTAAATGGTCCAAGCCTTGAAACAGGGCCCTGGGATATGCACGTATGGCCCAGGACAACACTGTTTGCTTACTTCTTATTTAGTGTGTGTTTTTGCTGTTCCAAGAATTGTTAGGAATATTATTACCAGATGTTAACATTTAAGGATTCTCTTATTCACTATTTACTTGACTCTCGTAACCAGGGATTGAAAAATTTACTCATCCATGATGAACAAGAAGCTTTTCTGGATGAACATACGCAATTTCTGCAAAATCTGTTTTCATCTAGAAAAAAGGGTGTTCAACACTGGCCTGGCCTTGCCTGGCCAGCCAGTAGGGTGCACTTTTGGCAATCCCTAGTTCATAGCAATTATACTTATCAAGATAACCTTCCCAGCATGAACCATTGCAATTGTTCCTTCTGAAGACTGCAGACAGTGCCTGTGTTACAGCTCAGAGCTTACATAGGCTGCAGCAGAACAAAATCTGATCACTGTATTATTGGCTTTCACGGTTGCTATGAGAAACTTGAGCAGCAGTGAAACTACAGTAACTCCTCACTTAACGCTGTAGTTATGTTCCTGAAAAATGCAACTTTAAGTGAAAGTATGTTAAACGAATCCAATTTTCCCATAAGCTTTACTGTAAATGCGGGGGGTTAGGTTCCAAGGAAATTTTTTGGGGCCAGACAAAAGGCATTGTATACTGTACAGTACTGTACTGTGGTTGGGAAGTGCCCCTGGCTTACCCACACAGGCACAGCCTGCTGCAGGCAAGGACACTAGGAAGCACTTTCACAGCAGCAGTGGCAGCTTACCCAGAGAAGAACAGGAGCCGACTTTGCTGGGGGATGCTCCAGGCCCTCTTCTTTCCGTCCCCGCTCCATTCCAGGCCCACCTCTTCCCACCCCCACTCCACCTTCTCTCCGGAGCACTCTGCATCCCTGCTCCTTCCCTGCCCCGAAAAAGTCCTAAGCACCGCCAAACAGCTGTTTGGCAGGCTTAGGACTTTCTGGGAGGGAGGGGGGACGAGTGGAGACACAGTGCTTCCTTGCTCCTGCCCCTCCCTCCCAGAAAGTCCTAAGCGCTGGGAGGGAGGGGGAGGAGGCGGAGAAGAGGAATTTGTGCAGTGCTCCCTTGTAAAGTCGCTGCTCTTCCACAAAATCTTACATGTAGTGTATAGAGCAGGCAGCCAAAGAACATTATAAGGGAGCATTGCACAACTTTAAATGAGCATGTTCCCTAACTGAGCAGCGACGTAACTGAAACAATGATAAGCGGGAGGACGTTAAGTGAAGAGTTACTTTATTAATCTGATCCTTTCCTATCTGTGGTTTCTTGTAAAAGATATGATTAGCAGCAGAAGACAAGCACTGGAGCTATTCACTGGAGAGGAGGAACCAAAATTAAAAACTAAGCAGAGTAGCCTAGTGAAGACAACCCTTCTGTCTTCTTCCTCCTCCTCGATCCTGCAACACAGCCAGAAAGCTGCAGGGAGAGAGTAACAGATCCCATATCCCTCTCTTTAGCAGCTTGGCAGCTCTTTTGTTATAACTTCAAATCAGGTTCTGAATGCAAATGGTAGAAACTTTAGGTGCTGAAAGCTCTGTGATTTTACCTTCTCAAATCTAAGCCCTGCAGATGTTCTTGCATGCTTTCCCTGCTGTAGGAAGGACAATTAAGAGAAATATTTACTGCCTAAGTTTCAAAATATGGAAGAGACAAGCAGGCAGAGTCAGAGCTAAAGGAAGGATAATCTTTGAACACTGTATATACTGGTTGCCTGTCTGAAACAAAGAACAATCCACTAGTTCTCTGAATGTGTGTTATTGTGGATCTCGCTCTAAGGAGTCGATGCACCTCATATGCCTGAGACCAGAGCTTTTGAATAGCGATGTCCATTGGGGCCATGCATGTATCCTGTGCCTCTTTGTGTTCACATATAAGGACATAAAGGATAGGGCAGCCACAACCCACCCTCAGTTCCCTCTTACTACCTGTGGTGAAATGGAACCTAGCTAGTGTCTGATCCACTGGACTTCAGTTCAGGCTAAACTTCTCAAGAAACCTTCTTAAAATCTTCTGAGATATTTCAGATTGACTTTCATTCTTTTATTTACTTTTCAAGCCAAGTACAAAAACCCTCCCCCAGTACAGAAACTTAAAATATGGTGGACTCGAAACCCACAGGAAAACCTTTTCTGTCCTGCAGTGAACTGATTCCACTGAAAGATGGGCACAGAAGATATCCTGCCTGGGAGAGTCTCACATCCCAGTGGGTGCTCGGTCTGCCTCTGCTTTCTAAGAACACGCAAATAGAGGGATATGAGGCTGAAATTCCATCTGCAGGAGCAATCTATGAGAGTTAGCGTTGGATCTAGTATGGGGGCAGGAGCTCAACGAGGAGCTCTGTGTCCTCCCATAAAGAGGGATATAGAAAAACTTTGGGAGACAAGCTGGTATGTCCAAGTATGACATAGAGACTAGAAGAATGGAGCAGACTGCTGCACAGCAGGCTCTTCTGGTACTAGAAGTAGCCTCGGTATTTTGACTCCATCCCCAACAACACAGACTCAGAGTGCTCTGGAGCAATGCTAGGTACCGAGATATGCAGCAGCACTGACACAGTCCTGGGTACTGATAGAGCTTTACCAGTTGGTGCCGCCCATGGTTCTGGTGGATTCCTCTTCACCATCCCCAGGACATACCTTTTTGCTGGAATATCTCTACAGACCTCAACCATAGGCACACCAGGACTCTAATATTGGTCCATCCAACAATTCACCAGTCCTCCATAACCATACAGAGTGCCCTAGTGACACTAGAGTTATTGGTGCCTACCTTCCCGGGCCTCTAGGATGTAGTCCCCACCATCTCAGAAGAGAAGGAGGTCTCCTCTCTCTATGGCTTTGCTTAGCAAAACTTCAGTTACCAGAATACAAAGAGGAAGGAAATTCAGAATTGAATGACTCTTCTCACTGCCCAAAGACGACGACTCCTTGTTCCCAGATAAGGCAATAGCTTTAGCACCAATACCAGCACTGCACAATTTCAAAGACTTCCAGGAGCTCCTGGTGGATATCACAGACACCGTGGAGACTGAGACTTCACTCACCTCTGTGAAATCTCACAAACTGTTTGATATTTTGTTGGCCATTGGTCCAGCCGGAATTGCTCTTCTCATAAATGAAGGCCTCCTAGATCTGGCAAAAGTCTTGTGGCAAATGCCAGCCACTAAAACATGAATTCCCTGTAACATGGTACCCGCTGGAAGTTAAGAACTATTACCCACCCACCCCAACCTTGGCTCCCTTGAGTGTCCAAGAGAAGTCAAAGCCCACCAAAAACACACCTAAGGACAAGGGTCCCAAATGCGTAGATCTTTTTGGAAGAAAGGCATACACGCTGGCCTTGCTCCAGTGGAGGGTAGCTAACTCCCAGGCATTGCTGGCCAAATATGATTTTTTAACATGGGACAGAATGAGACCATTCCTGGCTTAGCTCTCTCACAAAATCAGAGAGGAACTGAAAGTGTTATAGAAGAAAGCCAACTTGTGGCCAAGACAGTTCTACAGGCAGTAATGGATGCCTTTGACAATGTGGCTAGGTCTATGATCATTGTGGTGACCCTGCATGGCTTCAGGCCTCGAGTATCCCTCCCAACTAACAAGCCACGACTAAGGACTTTACTTTGGAGGGCTTGGAGCTGTTCATCAAACTGACTGATAGCATCCTACATGCACTGAAAAATTCCCAGCCTTAACACTCACTGGGAATTTGCACTCCCCCATCCTATCAAAAGGTGTACCACCCTCAATCATTGCACTAGCAGAGACCACATACCCCATCTTACCCCAGGCAGATGGAGGATCAGACCAGGAAATACCCAGGGTAGAACAAGTGGCATCAACCCTCCTTGCCTTTGGCCCCACATTTTGCCATGACGCTCCATCAGAAAATTTGATGGGACGGTCAAAGCCTGTACAGGAACCAGCCCACAGAGAATGACTTTTGGAAGCTGCTTTGCCCCATACCACCAGGCATGGTCTGCTGTAACAGCAGGCAGATAGGTGCTGGAGATCATTATCTGTGGCTATCACATATGGACCCCTTTTCAGGGACCCCTCTAACTAGTGTCTGTTACAAACAGAAATGGCTTCATTGCTTTGTCTAGGAGCCATAGAGGAAGTTCCCCAGGAATATAGGGAAAGAGGCTTCTACTGCAGTGTTTCCTTATTCCAAAGACTAAAAGAGGTCTTCATCCTACCCTAGACCTGAGAAGATTCAACACACACATATGTACTGTCTCAGGTTCAGGTAATGCTTGGTAATGGTAATGCTTGCCTCCATCATCCTATCACTCCAAGCTCAAGACTGGCTCACGGTTCTAGACTTGCAGAAGGTGTGCTTCCACTTCACCACATCAAGCCCACAAGAAATACCGAAGATTCACAGTGCGTCCCAGCCATTATCAATAGAGTGTTCTACCCTTTAGACTTCCTACAGCACTGAGAGTGTTTACTAAATGTCTGGCCGTAGCGCGCAAAGGAAATAAGGAATCCATATTTGCTTTACCTAGGCAACTGGCTGATCAGAGGCCAGTTCCAGGATGAGACCAAAGCAGCTCTGGATTTCTTCTTCTACCTGTTCTCCTAGTTGGGACTCCTGGTGAACCAAGAAGTTGTGTCTTGTACTACACAGACAGTAAAATTCATAGGAGCATGGCTCAACTCTAGTCTGGCAAAAGGTTTGCTGCCAGAGGACCAGTTCCAGTCTCTTCAGTTGATAGCATACAACTTGTGGACAAGATTGACGACAACTGTATGTATGTGTCAGGGGCCCCGCGGCCTTGGCAATATGATCACATGTACGTATGTGACGCTGCTTGACAGACTTTGCCTATGGCCTCTGCAGTGCTGACTGAGAAAGTCTGTTCTCTATCAAGACATCTTGTGAGCAAACAAGTCACGGTCCTGCCTCATATCCTGTTGGAACACGAGTATGGTTATATCCAATGAACATAAGAAAAGGACAACCCTTCTCGGTCCCTTCCTCAGCAGTAATGCTAGTTACAGACACATCTGGGACATGATGGGATGTTCACTTGAATCACTTTCATATGCAAGGTTTGTGGTTTTAGGATGATCTAAAACTACATGAACATCTTGGAGCTGAGAACCATCACATTGGCTTGCATGGCTTTCCTACCTGTTCTCCAAAATGCTGTGGTGTAGATTCTGATGGGCAAAATGTTGGTGACACACTACAGAAACAAGCAGAGAATCATTTGATCATCCCCTCCCCCCCCGCCCTTTTTTTTTTAAAGGCAATCAGCTTCTGGGAATGGTGCCAGCATGGAATGAATCAGATAGCTCTGCATCTACTAGGGATCAGCACAAACCTGGTGGACTTCCTGAGTAAGAATGTGGTAACCAGCCACAAAAGTAGAAATCCATTCTAGACCTAATATTTCACCAGTTGGGAACTCCCACCATTAGACTTCTTTGCCATGTGGGACAACACTAAGTGCAAGGACTTTTCCTCTAGAGGAAGTGTGAGCGCGCTTCCTTTCTTCTTCGGTGGTTTGGAGGATTCTTGTATGCCTTTGCACCAATTCCCCTGATCTCCAGGATTTTACCCAAGATCAAAAAGGACAAAGCTATGGTCATTGAGATAGCCCCTACTGCCCAAGACAATTTTAGCTGACCCCAAGTCTTTCCCATTTAGTCAGGCACATCTGCCCCTCTTCCCTATGTGTCCCTGCAGCCCCCTGTTTCCATGTGGTCCTGAATCCCTCCCGCCCCCTGTCTCCATGTGGCACTGCAGCACTTCTCCCATTCAGCCCCTGGCTCAATGCTATCACTCCACTAGCTCCTGAGCCCGCGCCCCATCCTGTCCCCTCCACCCCCACTAACTCTTCTGAACCCCAGTCTGTAACCTGTCCCCTCCCCCCCAGCAGCACCATGTGCCCCACTCTGTCTGTCCTAACCTGGCTCCACGGACAGGATGCTATGATCAAAACAGCCAGCTGCTGGCTGTTCTGGTACCACAGTGGCCTTTGGTGGGTGAAAGGAAGAACTGCAGCACTTCTTGGGCAGAATGTATTTTCTGCAGGAAAAATAAATTCTGCACCAGACATGAATTCTTCACATGCACAGAGTTGCAGAATTCCCCCTGGAGTAGCATCTGTTGTTCTGGCAAGGTCTGGTGCTGTTTGAGTTGAAATGTCCTGGACTGTGGGGAGCTTGGTTCTGATGATAAGGTTGGGAGGTCATCTTTAGACCAGAAGAGGTGGTTTGGAAAAGATTTATTTCAGGACGTGGTCCCCATCAAGCATGGGATTGTAGTTGTTCGGTACCCCATATGGGTTCCAATGTGGGGTGGTAGGTGACTACTAAAGGTGTGTGGATGGTGGGCTTTTTTTTTTTTTTTGAACCATGTTCTCTTAGGGTATTTGTGTGGCCCATTCCATGCTTTGATCTACTACTCTGAAATGTCCTTTTTGGTGAAGGCAGTCTAACGCATGTTGAGGTATGTATTCCAGACTTTCTCCTTGAAGCATATTCTGTAATATCTGAGTGACTGGCTGTAGATAACAGATTTCTTGCTGTGTCTGGGGCAGTTACTGGACCTGTGGAGGTAAGCTTGGTGATCTTTTGGTTTCTTGTATATAGTTGTCTGTAGAATTACATTGTTGAAGCTGATCGTGGTGTCCAGGAAGTTAATGCTGTTGTGGAAGTGTTCTAGCGAGACTTTGAGGGATGGATGGTGGTTATTGAAGTTATGGTAGAAATGGATGAGGTAGGTTAGGTCATCTGTCCAGAAGATAAATTTATCTCAGGTATATTACTAGTTTTGTGGTGCATTTTTCCAGAAATTCTTCCTCAAGGTGGCCTATGAAGAGCTTGGCATATCCTCATACCGATGGCTATTCACATTGTTCGGACACGGTGTTTGTTGTTAAATGTAAAGTTGTTATGTGGGAGGATTAAGTGTTAGAGTGGAGATGTGTTTGGGATGGACATTTGTGTGTTGTCCGTTGTCTTGTAGATGTTCAAGGCAGCTTGTGCTGCTGTCATGGTGAGGGATGTTGATGGATAGGGAGATATCATCCATGGTGGCAAGGATGGTGTTCTGAGGAAGGTTGTTAATGTTGCAGAGTTTCTGGAAGAAGTCAGTTGTGTCCTTGAAGAAACTGGCCCTTTTGTGTTGTGAGTGGTTTTTGTGTGGTTTCTATGAGTCCTAATGTTCCTTCAACAAAATTTAATTACATGATCGCATACTAGTTCTGTTATAGGATCTCTGCCTTATTCAGTGCATAGGATAGAGGTGTTCACTGAAAGAGCAGCTATTGTAGAGTTTGTGTTTTTTCATTGTTCAGTATGTAGTCCAAGTTATTATTACCCTAAAGCATTCACACCCTGCTCAGAAAACAGAATTATTAGGATATGTCTACACTGCACGCTAAATCTGGGCTCTGACTCAGATTTGAGCTCAAGCTGCTCTTCCGTCCATGCACAAATCAGTCTGACTTGGGTCAGAAAGCACTCAGGATCTGGGTGGAGAGAGTGAGAGCACAAGTCCTACTGATACTTGGGTCCAAGCCCTGTCATTTTGCAGTGTAGCTCAAGCCACAGACTCGAGTCAGAAGGTCTGCATAATGCAGTATGGACACGTTAGCCCAAGTCCAGCAATTTTAAGCCCAGGTTTACAATGCAATGTGGATGCTCAGGTGAGTACTTCACAAACATTTTCACAACACCCCTGTGAGATGATGTGCTATTATCCCCATTTTACAGATGGGCAACTGAGGCACAGAGCATTTAAGGTCAAAAGTGTCCTTAAGTTTGGGTACCCAATTTGAGATGCCTAGGGTCTGCTTTTTCAGAGTATTTAACATTATATAGCACTTACAGCTGAATGTGCACAAAGCAATTGTTATCGCCATCACAACATATAGCAGTGAGACATGGCAGTTTACCAAGAAAGATGCGCAAAACTGGATGCATTTCATCACAAATGTCTGAGAAGAATATTGAGAATAACCTGTAGAGATAGCAAAAAGAAAAGGAGTACTTGTGGCACCTTAGAGACTAACCAATTTATTTGAGCATAAGCTTTCGTGAGCTACAGCTGAAGTGAGCTGTAGCTCACGAAAGCTTATGCTCAAATAAATTGGTTAGTCTCTAAGGTGCCACAAGTACTCCTTTTCTTTTTGCGAATACAGACTAACATGGCTGTTACTCTGAAACCTGTAGAGATAGGAAGACAAATGAAGTCAGAAAAATTACTGGACAAGATATCCTCTCACAAATAATCTACAAAAGAAGAAATCAGTGGCTGGGACATGTGCTGAGAATGGAAAAAGAACACTTACCAAATACCGCCCTTGAGTCGAGGCCAGAAAGCGCAAGAAGAAAGAGAGGAAGACTGCGAATAACATGGAAATGAACAGTTCTGAACAACATCAAGTACCTTAACATGAAATGGGAAGATTTGGAGAGAAGGGCAGTTGACAAGCAAGGATGGCAAATGTGGGTAGCCCAGTGTTCAGCAAAGCATGGGATGGACTAAGGTCTAAGGTAAGCACTTACAGCTTCATTGACTTAAGTTGAAGTTGTGAGTGCTGAAGACTCCTGCAAATCAGGCCCCAGAGTCACAAGTTGAGCATCCAGAAAATGAGGAATACACAGTTAGTGGCCACTTACAAAGTTGTGACTTGCCTAGCATCACAAGAACTGTAATAGAGGCAGGAGTAGAATCCAGTTCTCTAATGGTGGCATTCAACTTCTTTAACCAGGGGTCCATCCTTTCTCTTCCAGCAGTCCCCTTCCTCATTCATTACACACCTTTCCCAATTTCTGCAACAAGTGAGGCAGAGGTCCTACAGAGAGCAGCCTTCTTCACTACAATTCATCCTCTGAGCATGATCCATTCTGTGCACTGAATGAGACAGGAGTGCTGTAGAGAAAAATAGAATGTGATTGTGCAACTAAAACTGTATCATAATGCATACAGACAATAGGGCCAAATAAAGAGTCCACAGGTAATCTTAATTCAGGCATTTCCTAATTTCTCAGTGCTTAGCTTTGCAATCTTAATGTTCTTTTAATGTTATATGTAATTTTCTAGGTTTTAAAAAAAGGAAACTGAAAAATCCATCACGTGGCATCATGTTGACATGCACATGGGTCATGAACAGGATTGGAACCTTTAGAACCACCCCACAGACCTCTGCCACTTGAGCTAACAGAGTAACAGACAGAAGTAGTAGGTTAGCATTTTTTATGTGGGTCAAACATGACAGGGGATAGAGAGATACACTTCTCCAGTGGGTTTCACAGCTATTTGCTGATAGCAAAGGAATGTTGAGACTATGGAATCTTGTGTTCAATGTTAGGTTCTGGAAAGTAGCACGCTGTTGTGCCAACAATCCTTTCTACCCCTGTCCCATCTAGCTTCTCCCTGTCTAGCCTCGTCTCCCTGCCCCTGTCCCATCGCACAGCCAGTCCCAGTCTTCCATCCCAGACTCTTCACCTAGTCCCAATATCCCTTGCTCAACCAGCCCTGGGCTATTTTTCAAAGTCCCAGTCTTCCCCTGCACACCCTGGCTCCCAGTCCCATTTTCCCTCTTGCGGCTTCTCATCCTAATCTTCTCCTCATCCTTCTCAACCCCACCATTGGGCTCCTCATCCATTCTCAGTCTTCCATCTTACTTGGGCTCCTTGTCCAACCTCCTCACAATCAAAACAACATAAAAGCCCATAGTCTGGCTCCCAGTGTTTTTCTTTCTCCCTTCCCCAACAAGCAGGAAGGAGGAGACAGTTGCCATCCAAAGTGCTTCAGAACCAAAGCGGGCAGCTTCTCTCTCTGGCAAACCTCCTGTGGCCAAACTGAACAGGATTCCTAGGTTGACCCACCTGACCAAGATTGTTGGATTGAAATTTCTGCTTGGGACAGTATGGAGTCAGGATATGGATGGCCCTTCTACCACTTCTTTTTTATGTCCTTAATTCCCCCTCCTCACACACCCAAACTCTGACCTCAGCAAGAGTCCGATACTTTACAGACCAACATACTTTCAGTTTAGAAACCTACGATGTTCATTAGTACCTATCGAAAATATTAGGTTGGAATTAAGATTTTGAGGAATTGGATATATTTTGAGGAATTGGATATATCAGGGATGACTGTGCATTGGAACTGAAAGATGATATTGAGATGATGAGTGCATCTGGATTATAATGGTTTATGGGGTGATAGGACTCATGGCTTTTTATTGTCCTGCGTGCAAATATTATATTAACTAGAAATTTCCCAAATTTTTAGTAATTGCTTTGGTGTAGTTTGCCCTTGAGCAATCTTACTTCTAAATTAACTAAGATTTTGTTTAGTTTGGGAAGTATAAATAAATATATATATTTAATTTTCCTGATATCTGCTGGGAGAGCAATACAATGGTGCATAGACAATCCAGGAAGTTTTTGGAAAGCGTAGAGGACAATTTCCTGGTGCAAGTGCTAGAGGAGCCAACTAGGGGGGAAGCTTTTCTTGACCTGCTGCTCACAAACCGGGAAGAATTAGTGGGGGAAACAAAAGTGGATGGGAATCTGGGAGGCAGTGACCATGAGTTGGTTGAGTTCAGGATCCTGACACAGGGAAGAAAGGTAAGCAGCAGGATACGGACCCTGGACTTCAGGAAAGCAGACTTCGACTCCCTCAGGGATCAGATGGGTAGGATCCCCTGGGGGACTAACATGAAGGGGAAAGGAGACCAGGAGAGCTGGCTGTATTTCAAGGAATCCCTGTTGAGGTTACAGGGACAAACCATCACGATGTGTAGAAAGAATAGTAAATATGGCAGGCGACCAGCTTGGCTTAACGGTGAAATCCTAGCGGATCTTAAACATAAAAAAGAAGCTTACAAGAAGTGGAAGGTTGGACATATGACCAGGGAAGAGTATAAAAATATTGCTCGGGCATGTAGGAATGAAATCAGGAGGGCCAAATCGCACCTGGAGCTGCAGCTAGCGAGAGATGTCAAGAGTAACAAGAAGGGTTTCTTCAGGTATGTTGGCAACAAGAAGAAAGCCAAGGAAAGTGTGGGCCCCTTAATGAATGAGGGAGGCAACCTAGAGACAGAGGATGTGGAAAAAGCTAATGTACTCAATGCTTTTTTTGCCTCTGTCTTCACTAACAAGGTCAGCTCCTGGGCATCACAGCGCTGGGCATCACAACATGGGGAATAGATGGCCAGCCCTCTGTGGAGAAAGAGGTGGTTAGGGACTATTTAGAAAAGCTGGATGTGCACAAGTCCATGGGGCCGGACGAGTTGCATCCGAGAGTGCTAAAGGAATTGGCGGCTGTGATTGCAGAGCCATTGGCCATTATCTTTGAAAACTCGTGGCGAACGGGGGAAGTCCCGGATGACTGGAAAAAGGCTAATGTAGTGCCAATCTTTAAAAAAGGGAAGAAGGAGGATCCTGGGAACTACAGGCCAGTCAGCCTCACCTCAGTCCCCGGAAAAATCATGGAGCAGGTCCTCAAAGAATCAATCCTGAAGCACTTACATGAGAGGAAAGTAATCAGGAACAGTCAGCATGGATTCACCAAGGGAAGGTCATGCCTGACTAATTTAATTGCCTTCTATGATGAGATTACTGGTTCTGTGGATGAAGGGAAAGCAGTGGATGTATTGTTTCTTGACTTTAGCAAAGCTTTTGACACGGTCTCCCACAGTATTCTTGTCAGCAAGTTAAAGAAGTATGGGCTGGATGAATGCACTATAAGGTGGGTAGAAAGTTGGCTAGATTGTTGGGCTCAACGGGTAGTGATCAATGGCTCCATGTCTAGTTGGCAGCCGGTGTCAAGTGGAGTGCCCCAGGGGTCAGTTCTGGGTCCGGTTTTGTTCAATATCTTCATAAATGATCTGGAGGATGGTGTAGATTGCACTCTCAGCAAATTTGTGGATGATACTAAACTGGGAGGAGTGGTAGATACGCTGGAGGGGAGGGATAGGATACAGAGGGACCTAGACAAATTGGAGGATTGGGCCAAAAGAAATCTGATGAGGTTCAATAAGGATAAGTGCAGGGTCCTGCACTTAGGACGGAAGAACCCAATGCACAGCTACAGAGTAGGGACCGAATGGCTCGGCAGCAGTTCTGCGGAAAAAGACCTAGGGGTGACAGTGGACGAAAAGCTGGATATGAATCAGCAGTGTGCCCTTGTTGCCAAGAAGGCCAATGGCATTTTGGGATGTATAAGTAGGGGCATAGCGAGCAGATCAAGGGACGTGATCGTTCCCCTCTATTCGACATTGGTGAGGCCTCATCTGGAGTACTGTGTCCAGTTTTGGGCCCCACACTACAAGAAGGATGTGGATAAATTGGAGAGAGTCCAGCGAAGGGCAACAAAAATGATTAGGGGTCTGGAACACGTGACTTATGAGGAGAGGCTGAGGGAACTGGGATTGTTTAGTCTGCAGAAGAGAAGAATGAGGGGGGATTTGATAGCTGCTTTCAACTACCTGAGAGGTGGTTCCAGAGAGGATGGTTCTAGACTATTCACAGTGGTAGAAGAGGACAGGACAAGGAGTAATGGTCTCAAGTTGCAGTGGGGGAGGTTTAGGTTGGATATTAGGAAAAACTTTTTCACTAGGAGGGTGGTGAAACACTGGAATGCGTTACCTAGGGAGGTGGTAGAATCTCCTTCCTTAGAAGTTTTTAAGGTCAGGCTTGACAAAGCCCTGGCTGGGATGATTTAACTGGGAATTGGTCCTGCTTTGAGCAGGGGGTTGGACTAGATGACCTCCTGAGGTCCCTTCCAAACCTGATATTCTATGATATATAAATTGTGACTAAAACACCAGATGTGTAATGTCCAACATATCTTCGAGAGTGGAGAAAGGTAAACAAACTAGAGAAAGAAATTTAAGTGTAAATATTGCTACAATATAATCAGTAATCTTTTTGTTTGTTTGCTCTCCAGGCCTTTTTATGGTTATCATGAAAAGGAGAGAGAGTTTATGAAGATCTATCTTTACAATCCTTCAATGGTGAAAAGGTAAGGCTATAATAAAATACAACTCTCAACAGCTTTCACTGTGTCTTCTGAACCAGAAAGGGAAGTGAGATGATTATTCCATGTATTTTCATTTGGAAGAAATGTGTACATTTAAAACAACAATAATATTAGTAGGGCTGTCAATTAATCACAGTTAACTCATGCGATTAAAAAAATTAATCCTGATTAAAAAATTAATCGCAGTTTTAATTGCACTGTTAAACAATAAAATACCAATTGAAATTTATTAAATATTTTGGATGTTTTTCTACATTTTCAAATATATTGATTTAATTACAACACAGAATACAAAGTTTACAGTGCTCATTTTATATTATTTTTATTACAAATATTTGCACTGTAAAAATGATAAACAAAAGAAATTGTATTTTTCAATTATCTTCATACAAGTACTGTAGTGTAATCTCTTTGTCATGAAAGTGCAACTTACAAATGTAGATTTTCTTTTGTTACATAACTGCACTCAAAAACAAAACAGTGTAAAACTTTAGAGCCTACAGGTCCATTCAGTCCTACTTCTTGTTTAGCCAATGGCTCAGACAAACAAGTTTGTTTACATTTACAGGAGATAATGCTGCCCACTTCTTATTTACAATGTCACCTGAAAGTGAGAACAAGTGTTCACACGGGACTTTTCTAGCTGGCGTTGCAAGGTATTTATGTGCCAGAGATCCTAAACATTCATATGCCACTTCATGCTTCGGCCACCATTTCAGAGGATATGCTTCCATGCTGATGATGCTCATTAAAAAAATAATGCATTAATTAAATTTGTGACTGAACTCCTTGGAGGAGAATTGTATGTCTCCTTCTCTGTTTTACCTGCATTCTGCCATATATTTCATGTTATGGCAGTCTTGGATGATGACCCAGCACACATTCATTTTAAGAACACTTTCACTGCAGATTTGACAAAATGCAAAGAAGGTACTGATGTGAGATTTCTAAAAATAGCTACAGTACTTGACCCAAGGTTTAAGAATCTGAAGTGCGTTCCAAAATCTGAGAGGGATGAGATGTGGAGCATGCTTTCAGAAGTTTTAAAAGAGCAACAATCCAGTGTGGGAATTACAGAACCCAAACCACCAAAAAAGAAAATCAACATTCTGCTGATGGCATCTGACTCAGAATATGAAAATAGACATGCAGCTGCACTGCTTTGGATCGTTATCAAGCAGAACCCGTCATCAGCATGGACGCATGTACTCTGGAATGGTGGTTGAAGGATGAAGGGAAATATGAATCTTTAGCGCATCTGACGCGTAAATATCTTGTGATGCCAGCTACAACAGTGCCATGCGAACATCTGTTCTCACTTTCAGGTAACATTGTAAATGAGAAGTGGGCAGCATTATCTCCTGCAAATGTAAACAAACTTGTTTGTCTGAGCAAGAAGTAGGACCGAGTGGACTTTTAGGCTCTAAAGTTTTACATTGTTTTATTTTTGTACATAATTCTACATTTTTAATTTTAACTTTCATATTAAAGAGATTGCACTACAGTACTTGTGTTAGGGGAATTGAAAAATCCTATTGTTTTTTTACAGTGCAAATATTTGTAATAAAAAATAAATATAGAGAGAGCACTGTGCACTTTGTATTCTGTATTGTAATTGAAATCAGTATATTTGAAAATGTAGAAAACATCCAAAAATATTTAAATAAATTATATTCTATTATTGTTTAACAGCGTGATTAATTGCATAATTAATTGCAATTTTTTTATTGCACGATTAATCACGATTAATTTTTTTAATAGGTTGACAGCCCTAAATATTAGTAATTATTACCCCCAATTCAGCAAAGTATGTAAGCATATACCTAATGTTAAGCATGTGAGTAGTCTTAAGGAATAGCTTATGCAAGGGAAATGAAACATGAAATGTAGCTGCAATTAATTGTCTATTCAGACTTAAATACATTCAGTCAAAATAATTCTTGTTGTAACTCTGTTTAAATCAATGGAGTTAAAACAGGATTGAATTAAACATAGTGATATTTCAAGTACTATGAGGTGAATTTTCATAAATAAAAATGCTTGTTATAAAATTTTAAATTCTGGTATCCAATCACAGAATTTAAAATGATCTGGAAAAATCAGATAATTTGGTATAAATCAGTAATGTAACATTATGTTTATTAAATTCAAAGAACAGTTAATGCAACATTAAGACTGAGATAATTGCACAAACCCCAGGAAATTAAGTCTTTATAGTTCATAGCATAACTGAAATCCTTTGGATCTATGTAATGTTTTGTATCATATGTTAACCTTACTAAAATCTAATTTATGATTATGAAAAAACTAATACGATAGTCCATTAACGACTATTGGCCAAGGTGGTCAGGGATACAATCCCATGCTTCAGATGTCCCTAAACCTCCATTTGCCAGAAGCGTCTGGCACTGGCCACTGTCAGAGATGGGGTAGATGGACCATTAGCCTGACACAGAATGCCTTTTGTTATGTTAATGATTGTCCAGAAAGTTATTTGATCCAAATAAGTAGGATAAAAGAATTTTACAAGGCTTTTTCATATGATGTTAAGTTTGTCTTAATATATTGTATATGCACAATGTGGCTGAGTTACAATTGCTGTAGGAACCATATATTGAAACTTTTAGATTTTAATCATTCATATTTGAACTGTGTTATCTTATCATAGTTTCTTCCTTTAATTACCTAGTTTTTATTTTTAGATAACATTTTATTGTATTATATAGTCAAATAAATGCACTGAAACCCTTTACAAATGCAGATACCAGTCTGACATTCAGATAAATTAATTGCATGTTTGTAATTATTCAAAGGTATATGTTTATTTTAATATACAGATCTTTGAAGAAAATACGTGTCTGCAGATATATGCTGCATTACAAAGGTTGCTTTGTTAAAAAATTAGAGTACTGTATTACGCATGAACAGTTTGTAATTTTCAAACATTTATGACTTGTTTGTTAATATGGCAAAGGACCACAGGGAGATTTTCAAAGTCACAAATAACATTTAGTTATCCAACTGTCCTTGGGCCATTGAGGTCAATGCAAAGCTTTCCATGGACTTCTGAGGGCCTTACATCAGTCCCCAGAACTATTGCTATGTGCTATGATACTTCTGTAGAGATTTTTATAATTGGACGGTTATAGCTCCTCTGTGCCTATTTTCAGATTTACTGAATTATTATTAGGGCAGACCAGTTTTGTTAAGGACATTTGTTAAAACGTAGAGGTTTGCAGCATTTATAATGTTAGTAAAACTAAATATATTGTGGAGTTTTTAAATATTTATTGTGATTTTAATTGATAAACCCAATAAGATGGTGTAACTTTTCAACATGTTTCAATTTGTTTTTAACTTTAGAGTATGTGAGCTTCTACAAGGTGGAGCCATAATGAATAAATTTTACCAGCCTCATGAAGCCCATATTCCCTACCTCCTACAACTGTTTATAGACTACAACCTGTATGGAATGAATTTAATAAACCTGGCTGCTGTCAAATTCAGAAAAGCAAAGAGAAGAAGTAAGGTGTTTATTTCTCAAGGCTAAATCATAAATAATTGTTTTGTAGATTCAAACCACTGCTTCCAAAATGGATCAACATTAGGTTTCAGATTTTACCATTCTTTGCTCTGACTTAAATACAGTTTTGTGTATTATCTGTGTACTGTATATTCATTTATAGCTTTGCCTTCTTCATCAAAATTCACTTTGAGCTTTCTCTCATTGTTCTAATTTGTGCATGTTTTCTGGACTTAAAAAGCAAAATAGAGTGGGAAAAGGGCCACTTAGAGACACATGAGCTGTTGCATAACTATCAAGGCATATGCTACCTATGACAGATGTGGATTTGAATGTCAAGTCACAAAAGTTAGGCACCTGTTTTCCAGTCCAAAATTATAAGGGAAGCTTTTTCAGCTTGTACCACAGTTTATCTTTAGTTGAAGAATTCATGTAGAGGTTAAAAGAAAAGGAATACTTGTGGCACCTTAGAGACTAACAAATTTATTTGAGCATAAGCTTTCGTGAGGTTAGTTGATTGATTGCATTGTTTAAATATTTTTGCTATTCATTCTTTCAGTTGTGCCCTAGATCCTTTGTGGTTTGTTCTTTATTGTAGTGGCACATTCATGAAGTTATAGCTAGGTTATGTTGTTATCCTCTGACAAAATTTTTAATGAAAGTGCTTCTAATTTATTATACCACTGCTGTTTTCTCCAGGTTAAAATTTGCAATATTTATGTCTGAGAAAGGGAGACATTTTTAACTCTCCCTTTGAAAGATCAGTTTGGCATGCTGTACTTCAAATTCCCATGACATAAAAGTATAATTTGCAAATGATTACTCCATAATGTGATATAAATACTTTTAGTATTTTGATGGGGAGGGAGAAAAGGGAGGGACAAAATTGACTGAGATTTAGAAAAATAACTACGGACTGTCCATTTTTGGTGCGTTACTTAAACAAAAATGTAGAGTTGTCTTTTATCTGTCAGAGCTACAAAATAATGAGTTTAAAGGAATTGTTAAAAATTATTTGCATCAGAAATGGTAAATAGTCGTCTATATGATTTTAAATTGTGGTTCCCTTTTTATTTTTACACACACACACACATACACACACACACACACAAATCAAAGCATTTTAAATCACCAAGTGGAAAGCCCCCATTTAAATCAACTTTTTCTTTGTATTTTAGTTATTTTCTAAAGAAAGATGTAGTCTCATTGGTTAATATAACTGTTAAAACATGTTCATTTACAACTAAATAGAGCCTCTATGCTAGATTTGGTACATCTTTTTGATACCAAGGAGGGTACTTTATAACTATATATTTAAGCAGTTATATAACTTAATATTTTCAGATTCTTATTCAATGTACATTTTTAGAATGTTAGAAAATGGTGAATGATCTACTGCTTATTTACTAAGTAACTTTTTGCTCATGATTTGCATCAAGCTGCATTAGGATGGTAACTGGAATTTAATTAAACACACAAAACAGCATATAAAATATATTTTTATTAAACAAAACAAGCCCTTAATATAGTACATGACATATTGTACCATATTTATAAAGCTTGACATTAAAAGTTCGGTATTTTCCCCAGTTATTTCTGTATATTGAAAAGCAGCCTTTAACTCAAAAGTTTTTGATAGAGGCTTATGGATTCAGCATATATATTTTTTTATTTAAATGTTTTAAGAGACTATCATGAGTTTAGGCCTAAACATATTTGAATTAAATTTGGATTTAATTTTAAATGAATTTATTTAAAAAAATTTAAAAATTATAGTTTAAATAAGAATTAAAAAAATTTATTTAAATAAAAAAATCTGATTTTTTTTTTAAATCATCACTTTTTATCCACCCTGAGACAGACAGACACACTCTGTTATGAAGCCCCTTATAGCCATTTATTTTAAATATATCCAAAAAGCTCTTGGAACCCTTAACCTGTCCACGCTCAGGAATAATTCCACCCTCTTGCTGTTCTATATGTTGGGAGCAGTGGGAGGTCAGAGGACTGCAACTCTGATAAGGAGAAAAAATCTTCAAGGGGAATAATCCATGGGGCCCTACATCCAGTCATTGGGAGGAAAAGGGGAGAAGCAGGATCAGGTACTTGCATTCTTCCCAAGATACCAAAAGAGCCTCCCAGAGGCAGGCAGATAGGGTGTAGGCAGTGTTCCCTCTAATTTTTTACGTCCATGTGCGTAATTAATTTTCTTATGTGCACCAATATGGAGTGATGTGTGGTAGGGATGGGGCCGAGGGGTTCGGAGTGCGGGAGGGGGCTCAGGGCTGGGGCAGAGGGTTGGGGTGCAGTGGGGTGAGGGCTCTGGCTGGGGGGTGTGCGCTCGGGTGGGGCCAGAGATGAGGGGTTCGGGGTGCAGGAGGGAGCTCAGGACTGGGGCAGAGGGTTGGGATGCAGGGAGTGACCCCACTACATTTTCCAATATTAAAGCAACATGCTGTGCTCCTTCAGGTTCATCATTTTTAAATGACAAAACCATGACAGTA
The DNA here is from genome assembly GCF_965140235.1 of Caretta caretta. Classification (NCBI taxonomy): domain Eukaryota; kingdom Metazoa; phylum Chordata; order Testudines; family Cheloniidae; genus Caretta; species Caretta caretta. The sequence goes on along the minus strand of NC_134208.1, from coordinate 86,456,398 downwards.
ATCTCCCCTTGAGGTAGCCTGGATGTACAGTAGAGGCTCAGAATCTCAGTTTTACACTGAGCGCATCATGTTGGAAACTAATGAACAGCCTTCAATGTGGCATTTAAGCCTGGGTCTGATGGGAAGGGAGGAAAGAAGCTAAGAAAAAGACAAAACAGTTGCTGAGACAGAACTGCCAATGACAGAAAAAAAGGAGTCAAGAGGAAACACTGAGAAACTTATGCAGAAGCAAGGGAGATAGACAGAAATAGAGAGAGACTGGTGAAAGTGGAACAAATGGTGCCCTGGATTGCTAAAATCACTAGGAGCTGGGGCTCCGGCTGTGGGGCGGGCTCTGGGGTGGGGATGGGATGAGGGGTTTGGGGTGCAGGCTGTCCTGGGCTGCAGTGGGGGGAGAGGACTACCCCCATCCCTCTCTCCCCGCAGCAGCTTGGGGCCAGGTAAGAGGCGCCTCTCCACGGCAGCTCCAGCTGGACTGGGCTGGAGGAGGGGCGCCTCTCCACAGCCACGGCAGCTCTGGTGGGGCTGGCTGGGTCAGGCTGGGGGAGGGGCACCTCTCCCCACCTGCACGGCCCTTGGTAGCCTGCTGCACGGCTGCGCAGCTTACAGGGAACTTAGGTGTAGGGAACACTCTCTTCTTCCGTCCTCCCTTCAGAGGTCTAGTTGTTTAAATGTGGGGAGAGGAAAACAACATTCAGATGTCACACTTGGCTTGTAGGTGGGCTCAAAGAGTTGTGGCCAGTTTCATTACCTGTGGAAACAAGTCTTTGGGTCTCTAATCTCTTTCTCCGCCTCTTGCTTTAGACGAGCTGTGCCTAGGCTCTCAGCTCCTTGTCAGGTCTGCTGTTTTTAATCTATTATCTGGAAGGGTGAACAAAAAACGACTATCAGGCTAGCCCCTTAATTTCTCTCTCATCTTTAAGTCTGAGAGGTCTAGTTCCTGAATGGAGGAGAGTTTGGACAGGGAGAGTGGGTGTAACCAAATGACGCACATGCCTGTTTCTTCTTCCCCTGTGGGCAGTACCACAGATTGTCCTGGCAGGGAGTAGCAAATCCAGTATCAGTCCTGTACCTAACTGTGTTTGTGGGAATCAAACCAAGATGGTTGATTTACACAGGCAGTCCTGCTACTCAGACAACTGTACCATTTTGGAAGTATGATTGCTAAATAGGCAAATCCATGGTGAGGGGCAATGTGGTATTCTCAGACCTTGCCTGCATATGTCTGGAGGAAGCAGGTATGTCTGTTCCCTCCTTCTCAGTGTGGTATATTAGTGGGGGGAAAGGTCCCCCGTCATACCTGCTGAAGACCTGGAATCTTCAGCAGTTGAGTTTCCTCTTTTGCCATGAACCCTAGGGGTTCACGAACATTGCTGTAGGAGCTAGACTTTATTCCAGGAGTGGGAAGAGGACTATAGGGGTGCCCTTAAATCTTCACAAATAACTTCTTAAAAATAGACTCAGATTGGATTATTACTGAAAATGACCCTTACTTTTTTGATTTATTTGCAAGGTGGAGGTTGTTTTAAAAAAAAAAAAAAAGTAGCAGTAGTAGGGGCAAGAATGCTTTAAAACCATTATTGCTTCAAGAAAATACATTTTCAAAATAAAATACTATTTTTCCTAGTACGTGGTCTACAGGTAAAATGTTGATTAAATACTTTTTTAGCAGATTCAGTACTATACCTTTAAAACACACAAATGCTTACTGAGTCCTATTGTGTGTGTATTCAAAAGTGTGTATGAAGCTGTGTTTCTAAATGATGCATGGTGCGTATCAGTGAACATGCAACTAATTTTGGAGAAGAAAAAAAGTATTTACGTTCATCTAAGTATATATTTACCCAAGGGACTGACACTTGTCTCCTGGATCATTAATAGATTTTCGTTAACAAATATGGAAGATTTTCTTGTTGAAGGATATAAATTAAATTTAAAAAACTGTTGGTGTGTGCCACAAGCCAATAAAAGTTGAGAAAATCTGAAATTCAAGTTGATCTTTAGTGTGGAAGTGGGAGACTTGAGTAATCTTTTTAGAGTCTGTTTTTGCTGTTGTCAAACAGCAAAAGCAAAACTGTTGTTTCTAGTGCCACTGCCTGTGTGTGCTTCATCGTTCCTTCCTCTGAAGAGTTAAGTTCCACAAGGAGATCACAGAGGAGGTAGTAAATCTTCAGAGGGCACTTCCCCAGCTTGACCCTGGAGCACAATTCCTTAAACTGAAACCTCTGAGCAAACTTATACAGTCCTTTCTTTATCTGTAGGTCAGACACCATCTGCTTTCACTGCAGATTTCTACTTACTGTTATGGACACCACATCTGGAATACATTGTGTATTCTCTTTCCGTTCAGGGCATAAGAAAGACGAAAAGTGCTAAGTAATGTTTGGAGTTTTATCTGGTATCTGATTTCTATTGGGAGGTTGGCTGAGGCCCCAGGCATTTGGGAATCCTGAGGGAGTTTAGATCAGAGATGACAAATAATTTCCCTTGAAGCTCCCTTAAAAAGCAAAAAAAGAAAAGTAGTTTACAGCTTTAATTTTAATGATTTCATCGTATGCTGTGAATATTTGTTTTTCTTTTTTTGGTGGGTGTCCATGTGAATCTATTCATAGGTAGAGAAATTATCAGTAAGGTAAAGGGTAGTGTGATTCCTTTTTGAAGTTTGTCACACATGTTGTAAAGCATTTCTTTCCTTCTTTCAAAGCATTCATATTGCTAGTGCAAACCTATAACTTTAAAAGGGTAATTAAGTGTGCAAATAAAAATGTAAAGTATTGTAAAACTAACATGATTCCTTATATGTTTCTGTTTCTAGGTGATACTTTAGATGGAATTGGATATTACAAAGATAATTTGCCAGAAAATTCCGTTACTGGAACTTTTTTTCGTTGGGAAGAGGATGACATACCAAGGTCAGCATCTCTAAACAACTTTTTTAAAAAAAAAAAATACACTAATATGTAGAGAAGATAGAAACTTATAGGTAGTTAAATATATTCATCCGTGAATGACTTCTGAATTCCATTGTTAATTTTAATTATCCCAGTATGCCATTTTTCTTTTTGCAAAGAATGCAAAAATTAGTCACAACGTAGGTAATAATTTTGTGTGACTTTAGTTTTGTATGAAGAGGACTCATTTAACCATCATCTCTTTTTCAGGATTTTGTTACTTGGTTGTAAAAACTCACTGTAGTATAAAACTTGAAATACAAATGTAAAATTCAGATGTCAGTTATTTTTAAAATAAACTTTCCAACTATTGGCATTTGATTAAAGATCAAATAAATAAAATTATTTCAGAGAATATTTACATCTTCATTGATAAATTCAAATTTTTGTAATCACCCCTGCACTAATGTGAATAGTGGACCATCAAACTACACTTAGCTGCTGGTTCCTAAAGACAGCAGCAACCATTCAGAGCTTTAAAGTCTCTTGCACTCTTCTAGTTTTCCATGAGTTTCCCAGTCTTCAGTCAGTTGCCTGTAAAGATGGTTGCAACAGCTTTACAGAAATGTGTGTTTGTTTGCTCTCCAGAAAAGGAAGATGGAAAAGAGCGTGAAAAATACCTCGTGCTGCTTAGAGCTATGTAATGTACCACAGCAGGTTCATTCCCTGAGCCACCTTCTAAACTTTTTCACAGGTCTTGTATCTGCTCACATTTTCAGAAAACTTGAGAGCATTCCTTTCCTTTCAATCCTCTTTGAGTGGCTTCTGCTTTTTTTTCACTTGTATGGATCAAAGTACCTGTGCTATGAGATTCCAGAATCTTCTGGTGAGGACTGTGTTGGTGCTACTCATCTCCCCCTCCTCACTGGATGAAGGATTTTGAGGGTGTAAAGGGAGTGACGTCAACCATTCTTCAGTTCCTTCTAATTGCTTATGATGCAGTGAGCTTGAATCCCCTGTGATGTTCTCAATATTTCTTTTATCGTTTTTTTTTCTTTCTGCCCTTTGAGGACTATTTTTATCTATAGTTAGTCAGCTTTTCTGAAGAGAAGAGAAGAAAGGCAGGTGCCTGTAGAGCCTCAGAACCCACAAAAGTAGAAGAGCCACCTCACATTCTTGTTGATGTGTGAGCCTCTTTAGGTTTGGTTGACTAAGACTTGCCATCTATAAATCCAGCATCAACTTTGGAGATCCACTTACTATAGCGTCCAGTTGCCTTGTTTAAGTAGCACCACAATCACTGGATTAGTCCTGGTTGGCCAGGTTCAGTGCCAGGGATCCATCACTCTTCGACTTTGGAGAACCACTTGCTACAGCCCAAGTGTGGTACTAGGGGTCTAGCATTGTCAACTATTCAGATCTGTTAAATGCACACATTCAAGAATTAAGAGCGTTTACAAAAATTCTCTGCCAATTCAGCTTATTTCGTATGCATCCATCCTTATGCATTTTAATCAGATCACAGGACAAATCATTGGCCATTGTCCTTGTGACAAAAGCGATGGACACATGGAATATTTAAAGACTATTATATCAACTTTATAAACGTTATACATATCTTTATTTAGTGATTGTATTCCTGACTAAATAGGGGAGCTAAAAGTTTTCCAGCAGGAACTAAAAACACTGGGTGGATAATTAATGTACACCCCTAATGCAGGTAACAAGTTTGTGGAAGTGTCACTCTTGCCCTCCCCTTACACTCTCTGTCCTGGTTCAGTAGGCCTGCATATAAAGCACTGTAAACTATATAAAGAGACTACTCTTCTCAGGAAGCGGGTCAATCATCCTCAGTCCAAGAACTGACATTAGACTTGTGACCAAGAGAGGCAGACCATGTGGAGTATTAAAAGTACTTTAAATCCTAGCAGTCTCCATATGGAAGACAGATAACTGCCAGGTAAGCTACACCTGTATAAGCTGTTTATTGTTTTTTAAGATGTGTTGTCTCTGTAATGCTTTTGGTCTGCAATAATAATACTTTGCTTTTTGAAAGTTTGCTGGTCACTTGCTAACTTTGTCATTGCCCCTGAGAGAACAGAAATGCAGGTTCAGAAATAAAAGTCCTGTATTAAAGTCAGACCTGCTGAGATAATCGCAGTGAATTGCGGGGGTCTGCAGCCTAAGTCCCTGATCTGAAGAGAGAGGACTGTGGGATCTTGCCTGTCTAGAGAAAGTTGACTGTTAAAGGCCTGAGGAGGTACGTAAGTGGGGTACCTTCAAGAAGGTTGCAAAGGGAACAGAGGTTCAGTAACCCTGGGAACTGGGCAGTCCTGATCAGCAGTTGGTGATAGGGAAAGCCAGACTTCTGGAAGAAATAAGTTGAATTGACTGGAAGGGCATCTCAAAGCCCTGCAAGTTTTCTGTGTCACAGGAAAACAAAATACAGTAGTTACTGATCTCAGTCATCAGTCAGTCTGTCCAAGAAATGTGGCATGTAAAACATGAGAGACTTCAGATATTAGAAGCTGGCCACAAGTGCCAAAAAATGTGAATCTTCTGCTCCAGATGTAGTTTTTCAAGAGTACTCCTCATTCTGGTGGAACAGATTTTAAGTGTATGAGTTCTCTCTCCTTTTTTTAAAGCAGAAATTTTTAAGAGAAATAAAAACGACAGAGCTTTGCTATGTAACCCTTCTGCCTGTCAAAGTTGGCAGCAACAAGGGCCAGGTTCAGTATCTAGGGGTTCCATTCCAATAACACAATGCAAAACCAGTTCGAGCCCCCACCCAGTGACCTGGGACAAATATATACCACCCCGGCTGGGCGCCTCCAAGAGGCAATACTTCCCCTCTCGCAAGCACATAGTCTGAGTATAGCAAAAAGCCTTTTAATAACGGAGAGAAACAATGTGGCATTATGTTGGGGGAAACACCACTGACAGGATTCATAACACAACCCATGAGCAAAAAACCCACCCCAAGCAAATTGGGGCGTGTCCTTTCCCTTTGTCCAGCAACCCAAAGTCCCAACGACCCAAAAGTCTTTGTCCCTGGTCAGGGCAGCTCCAGAGTTCGAAAGTTTATCTGCAGAATTATAGCTCCCAACCTGAGTAGAGTTTGGGGGGGGGGAGAGGGAGAGAGTGGGGGTTAAGGAGCACCTTATGTGGTCCACAGCTGATGGCCCCACCTCTCCATGGTGCTCCGCTCTGCCAGCCACCCCATGAGCTGCTCTAGGCATCCAACAAACTGCTCTGCTCCACCAGCCGCTCTGCTTGCCATCCCGCAAACTGCAATGCTCTGCTCTGCTCACCATCCCGCAAACTGCTGTGCTCCACAAGCGGCTCTGCTTGCCGTCCCACAAACTGCTCTGCTCCACAAGCCGTTCTGCAAACTGCTCCACCATATATCTTCAGGCTCCCCCACTATTTAACACAACACTCAGTGATTTCAGCTCTTAGTAAGTTTAGCTTTTTTGTGATTTCAGCTTGTAGTAGGGGAGCCTCAGTGCTGGTGCACCATTAGCCCAGAGTGAATTCAGCTCAGCAGCCTGTAACTAGACTCCTAATGGAATCAAAATTAGCTCTGATATTCCACAGTGGAGGAGAGGAGGAAGTGCAATTAGCATGTAAGGCCCTCACCAGGGGGCCCATGCCACCAAGTATTAATACCTGTCCCCAGCCTTTCTCAATTCACAGAGTTTTGGAACCCATCTCCCTTGCCTAGCAAGTGCTACTTAGTTGATGGCGAGTCTCTCCATCATAACAAAAGGCCAAGTACAGTTCCACTGTCCTTGATTCCCATAATCAGGGTAATAACAATTTCTTCTTCCTGCCCCAATAACAGAGACACTGGGGATCCCACAGCAGCCAAAGTGACCATTTGGGCAGCTATGGGCTCATTCTAGGCGGGGTGGGTGTGCCTATGCAAATGAGATCAGCCCCTGAAGTTCTTTTCCACAACTTGCCACACCTCACCACCGGATGTCAGGGTGGAGCTCATCCTGACTCTGCTTACAGCTATAATAATGCCTCCAAATTGGCAACGGAGGGCATGAGATGTAAACCCAATACAGATTTAATAATTTTATTAAGATAATGTTGAAATAAAAAGGAAATGGTACAGAGTTCAAGCATAGAAGTTTCTGGTTATCAGGGAATAAGGTACAGATTATCAAGGGGTGCGAAATTTGGTTAGGAGCTGGTGGTGTAAGGAATACATAATCTGCAGTCTCCCTGATTGGGGGTAAAAGTTTAACCGGTCAAAGTACAGACATTGAGATATGGGGGTATGTTGTCCATATAGTGGCTATGTTCAGGTGTGGAGTATAATGAGCGCATATGATGATGGGGATGGATCTACCCTCATTTGGTGGGATTTAATGTTCAGTGAGTTTATGGTTCCATTTCATACGGTCCAATGGAAAAAGTTTGCAGTCCCTTTCAGTCCCTCTCAGTCCCTTTCCCATAGTGGATGCACGATGTCGTACCGGCTCACACCTCCTGGTACTGTCGGTGGCCGGTGATGTGTTCGATGTAGATGTCCCTGGACCATCCGAGACCATGAGGCGCCGCATGAGCCGTGCGTAGCGTCGACCGATCCCACAGGTCCGCAGCACACACTCGTTGCAGGGGTCCCAAGCGCCCAGGGCTCCGACGATCAGGGCATCCATCTGCACCTCGTAGCCCTTCGCTCTCAGGGTGTCGGCTGGGGGGCGTATTTTTCCAGCTTCCGAGCTCGGACTTCTCGGAAGGCTGGGGTCCTGTTCTCGAAGGGGACCGTGATGTCGACGAGGATGATCTTTTTCTGGGCCTCATCAGTGACTACCACATCGGGTCACAACTGGCTGTCAGTGCCGGGGATGGCGCAGTTCACAGCGACCTCCCCCAGGCACGGTGCGATGGCTTTCACTAGGCGGTCCTGGATGGCCTTGTGGCGCAGCTGCCAGGCTGTGGAGTGGGGCTTGCAGCTGCACAGGACATGGGGCAGGGTCTCGTTGGAGAAGCCGCACTTCCTGCAACGCTTGTCTCGGTTCCCGTGGCGGACAGCTCCGTTGAGCGGGACGCAGTTGAGCCGGGCGCGGTGGATGAACCGCCAGTCGGCGAAATGGGTGAAGCCGCCCCCGGCGAGGAAGTGGTTGCTGGCGTCCCACTTGCTGGTCAGTTTGAAGGCTTTACCCTGGTCCGGTTTACGTTTCAGGGCTTCCATGTACAGCAAGTGGATGGCTGCCTTCAGGGTCCTCTCCAGCATGCCCCTGGCGCTCGGGGTGACGATGGTGTTGTCCTCAGACCTGATCTATTACAGGTCTTGCTATTCCCTTATTTGCAGATCTACCCTATCAGGGGGCATATTTTTACCTAGAAAAAGATTTGTGCTTTCTGCTTAGTTAGTAAAGGAAGGGACTGAAATGCTAGCCATAGGAATTTTTTTAGAGTAGATGACTGAATCTGAGGGTTTTCACCTGGCCAAGAACTAAACATGACAATGGTCTGAGGTCAATGGCTTGCTATTTTTCAGTCCTGCACCAGCTTCAAAATAGCACTGATGGTGGAAGAAACTAATAACCATGTTAATTTCTGATATTTCACTAACCACTACAGATATTAATGAATACTATATACCTGTGTTTCTCATCCTTTACAGATTGCTGACTCCTTATACAAAGTCAAAAATTTTCACAATCCCCTGACATTTTCTATAAAAGCAAGAGTAAAAAATGTATCAGTAAGTTTATATAATACAACTAATCCTACAACTACTAAATTTGACCTCACAAACTTTGAAGGTTTTGGTTGTCCAGAAGTTTTTCTCAAAACTTTATTTCTTTTGCTTTAGAGCTATAATAAAATTTTCAAAGCCTCACAATCCTCCTTGTTGCCTTTACTGACTCTTTGCCCCCTCCCTCACCTTCCAGGAGTTGCAACCCATAGTTGAGAAGTACTGCGATACATCACTGGAAAAACAAGAGTTTTTAGCTTTCTAGTTCTGATAGTTTGTGAGATATTAAGCAGAAAATCACACTGGTCTGATTTCTATCATACCTTACCTCCACTTTCAATTCTCACCTGATAGTGTATATCTTGAGAATTAGTACAGCTAAAACTAAAGCTATATACCATTTAAAAATGTAGACACCTAGATTTCAAATGGTGGTAAAACATTAATCTCAAAATACAGGGCTTTATGCAAAAATAATATAAAAAAAAGTTATCTCTTTCACACACTATTAATCAGAATGATTTTATTCTAAAGTATTGATATCATTAAAGATACTGAAAAAATATTTGTTATTAAATGTCAGCTATTGAAACTTACCAGTATTTCAATAAAATTTAAAAAGTTAGTATTTTCTAGAAGTGGGAACTGCAGTAAAAGGACAATGTCATTTAAGAGGCTGCTAGAGTCCCATGCTGCTGTTGATGCAATAAGCAGTTCCTGATTCTTCGTCAGGAACTACAAAGACCTATTTATGTAATGTGATAAAGGTACCTGATTTAGAGAGAAAAAGATACTCTGATATTTTCTCCACTTAACTCAGGTGTGCTGTTGTAGCGTTTCTTGGACATGGAAAGAGGAATTCCGTACAATAACAGCAGCAATGGACTTGAGAAGCCTTTAGACTTTGCAGTAGTTCCCCTTGCACAAAGACACAAATCCTCTTTTTAAGTCTTGTTGAACTATTGAAGTTTTACATAACTGACAACCAATAATACCTCAAATTTTGAGGAAAAAAAATGGAAATAGGAGATGCTGAAAAATGTTAAGGTCTTATATTTCACAACCTGCCAGAACTAGAAACAATTTGCCAATCCATTATAAATATTTCAATGTCTAATAAAGTTTTCTAAGCAATGGTTCTGGACCAGTGATCAGAAAGCATTGCCAATCCTTGCTGGTGGCAGTTTGTGTAAGTGATAATAGCTAGGAATTGTCCCTGAATGTCTACTTTTTCTGGGAGTGTCCAGAAACTGTCTAGAAAATTGTCTTACAGTTTTGGTTTTAATAGAAATTGTGATAATCCTGTGGCAGTCCAATTAATCACAGAGTGATCCAGGTATGTTAAATGGGATTTATTTTGGAGGACAGTATATTTTGGAGCTTAAAAAAGCTTATAGTATCCTATTAAAATCCCAGTGTAGTATACTGCCCTATATCTATATGCATACATTAAAGTATAAAGAAGATGGAAATGGCATGGTCTATGATACACATCCACTGCTTTAGACTAGAAAGCTGTGCGTAAATAAAATTGAGGCATCACAAGAGACCTTGATTCATCAGGGAATTCTGAAGATCTCCTAACTGTTGCTTATCTGCTGTCTATAACTTAAACTGAGTGTTAACCCTATGAATTTTGTCTCCCATATGGTATAAAATACAACATCACACCGTCATTTTAAAATATTTTGAAATTGAGTCTACTCTTCTTCTTATTAACCTCAACTTGGTTTACTTAGGTTTACTACTGTCTTTATGTTCCTGCTTCCAAAGACTCTAGTTTAGTTGGGCTGAGATTACTTAGTTATTCTGAGCACCCAGATTGGCAGGAAAGTAAATAGTAAAATTTTCCCATTTAAAAAAAATTTCTTCTGCCACAAAAATCCATAATAAGATCAAGCATTCTATCCATCGCTCATATTCATAGAGTTTAAGGCCTGAAGGGCTATTATAATAATCTATTCTGGCCTGGATAATATAAGCCATAGAATTTTATCAAGGGATACCTACATCAAGCCCAGAAGTTCTGGCTGAGTTAAGGCATATCATTTTAGAAGTACATCCAATCTTGATTTTAAGACTACAAGTGATGGAAGATCCAAAACATATCTATGTAAATTGTTCCAATAACGATCAGATAGTCAGTTTAAATCAATTTAATATGTGCTGCATTGATTTTTGTATAGTTCTAATTTTTTAATCAAAATGTTGTACAGTACTAAGTCAAATGCCTTAGAGAAGTCTAAGTATATGATTTGTCAACCAAACTTGTGATCTCAAAAAATGATATCAGGTTTGTCTGGCAAGGTATATTTTCCATAAAACTGCATTTATTGGCATTAATTATGCTGCCAACCTTGAATTCTTTACTAATTACATCTCTCATCAACTTTTCCATGCTTTTTCTTGAGATCAGTGTCAAGCTAACTAGCTTATCATTACTCACAGGGAAGATAATTGATGATTTTTTTTAAATAAAAATTTGTTTTTTTTAAATTTAAAATTAAATGCATTTTTCTTTTCAAAAATCTATTTAAAATTAAATTTGAAATTATGACAACCTATGTTAAGACCTAAACTTGCAATAATTTATTAAAATATTTTAAATAAAAAATATTAAGCAATATATATTTGCTGCCAAAATTTTAAAGAGTCAGATCATTGAACTGAGCTGAGCACATGGAACCAAAGTTTGCTGAAGTACTACATTAGCTTTTATGCAGTTGTGTTGGTCCTAGGATATTATTGAGACAAATTAGGTGAGTCTGTATCTTTTATTGGACCAACTTCTATTGGTCAGAGAGACAAGCTTTCGAGTTACACAGAGCCTTTCTTCGGCTCTGGGAAAGATACTCTGAGCATCACAGCTAAATACTAAGTGGAACAGATTGTTTAGCATAGGTAGTTAGCACATATTCTAAGGAACCATTCAAGGTGGAGTGGCCTGTTAACACCTCTGTAGTCATAGAACAAAAAGGGGTATGAGGTAGTGGGTTATGGATTGTGGTAATAAGCCAAAAATCCAGTCTCTGTTCTGTCCATGATTTTTAGTGTCTAGCACAGTTATGAATTTAAGCTTTTCAGGCTCATCTTTTGAAAGTGTTGTGCAGGTTTATTTTGAGGATGAGGACTGATAGGTCAGATATAGAGTGATCACTTTGTGAAAAGTTTCAGAGTAGCAGCCGTGTTAGTCTGTATTCACAAAAAGAAAAAGAGTACTTGTGGCACCTTAGAGACTAACAAATTTATTTGAGCATAAGCTTTCGTGAGCTACAGCTCACTTCATCGGATGCTGTAGCTCACGAAAGCTTATGCTCAAATAAATTTGCTAGTCTCTAAGGTGCCACAAGTACTCCTTTTCTTTTTGTGAAAAGTGTTCACCCACAGGTGATGGGATGTTTTTTGTCTTTTATCATTTTCCTGTGTGAGTTCATTCAAGAGAGTAGTGATTGTCTGGTTTCACCCACATAGTTGTTGTTGGGGCCTTTAGTGCTCTGGATAAGGTATACCACATGTTATGATAGGCAGATTTAGGATCCATGGATCTTGAAAGGTGTGTTGCAGGGAGGGCGGGGGTTGATCATTGTAGCAGTAGAAATATGTCTTCAGGTTGCATCTGTTATTCTGGCAAGGTCTGGGGCCGCTTTAAGTGGATGTCTCCTGGTCTGTCGGTGGGGAGCCTGCTTCTGGTGATGACCTTGGACAGGTAGGGGAGTTGTTCAAAGGTCAGCTTTTGACAGCAGTAGCTTCTTCTGCAGATGCAGAGAAAGTATTTTCTTCTTTTCAGTTTATTCAACTCTTTCAGTTCAATGACTAATTTATTTAAAGTTAAGAAAGTAATTGGGAGTTGAAAAAGCAGGAAAACTTGTATTCCACTTCCAATATCTGACTAATGCCTTGTTTACGCTACAGAGTTAAGTCAAATTAAGTTACGTCGACTATCATATGCTGCTTTAATTACATCGGTTGTGCATGTCCACACAACGCTCCTTTAATAGGCAGAGCCCGTCCCCAGTCAGTGCTCTTGCATCGACAAGAGAGCATTGCATCATGGGTAGCTATCCCACTGTGCAACTTGCAACCCTCTGCCACTGGGAGATCTCAGAATGAATTGTAATGCATCATGCAGACGTGCTCATTGTTCCATGATGCAGTTCTTTCCTTTCCATTCCATCACGCCACGAGCTTCTGATTCGGTTTCATGCCGTTTTTAAACAGCCCTGTAAACTGTGCGCCCTTGATCTTTGCCTGAAAGCATGGATCCAGAACTGCTGACCAGTCTGGTGATGAGCGTTAAGAACACAGCATGACTAGTCCTACAGTATTTCATGAGCTGAGAAATAGAAAGAAAATCTGTGGTGCCTGCCCTGCTGTGTGTAATGGAAAGAAACAATTCAAGATTGCTGTTGACATTCATGGAACAGCTGCACATGGTGGACTGTTGGTATTGGGCTCGGGAAACAAGCACTGAGTAGTGAGATCGTATTGTGATGCATGTATGGGGTGACAAACAGTGGCTGCCGAACTTTTGGATGCACAAAGCCACCTTCCTCGAACTGTGTGCAGAACTCACCCCTGCCCTGTGGCACAAGGACCACCAGAATGAGAGCTGCCATCACAGTGGAAAAGTGAGTGGCGATCGCTTTGTGGAAGCTGGCAAATCCAGACTGCTACCAGTCACACTCAAATCAGTTTGGGGTTAGAAAATCCACCATGGGAGTTGCGGTAAAGCAAGTGTGCTGGGCTTTTAATTGCCTCCTGCTATGAAGGACTGTGACTCTGGGTAATGTGCATGAAATAATTGATGGTTTTGCAGCAATGGGATTCCCTAACTGTGGTAGGGCAATAGATGGAATGCATATCCCAATTTTGGCACCAGACCGTCTTGTGATGGAGTACATCAACTGAAAGGGCTACTTTTCCATGGTCTTTACAGGCGCTGGTGGATCACCGGGGCCATTTCACGCACATCAATATGGGTTGTTGAGGGAAAATTCAAGATGCACGCATCTTTAGGAACACTGGACTATATAGAAAGCTACATACTGGGATTTCTTTCCAGAAGATTTCTATGGGGGATGGACCATATGCTCATAATGATCCTGGGAATCCCCTTGCTCACATGGCTCATGGAAGTAAGGGGGAAACCGAGAAGAAGCAAAGAGCTCTTCAACAACAGGCACTGAATAACTGTTGAATGTGCCTTTGGCAGATTAAAAAGTCGCTGGCTTTGCCTTTTTGCAGGTTAAACCTCATTGAGGAAAATATTCCAATGGTCATAGCAGCCTGCTGTGCATCGCATAACATTTGCAAAGAGAAGGGGGAAAAGTTTCCCTAGAGGTGGAGTGATGAGGTGGATCGGTTGGCTGGTGATTTTAAATGGTCAGATATCAGGGTAATTAGAGGAGCTCAGCAGGGGGCTATTTGAATCAGGGAGGCTTTGAAGAAGTATTTTGACAATGAGTCCCAGTAATGTGTCTTTGTGATGCATTCGGCCAGGCACTGTTTAGTTGCTGCCTTGAATGATCCCTGTAATGCTTGCCTCCTGAAAAATAACTAAAAAGTACAAATGCGAAACAAGATTTAAAGCAATAATGTAAATCAAGATTTCTTGCTTCCTCATTTAAATCATGATTAAAATCAATTATTTATTCACTCTGATATAAATCATCCATCCTGGTTACACAAGTTATCCTGTTTGTTCTTATAAAAATTGGTTTTTCCAGTCCTCTGGAGCTAGCTCAGTATTCTAAAAATTGTTAAATATCAACATCAATGGATGAGAGTCATAAGAAAATAAGAATGACCATACTGGGTCAGATTAAAGGTCCATCCAGCCCAGTATCCAGTCTACCATCAGTGGCCAATGCCAGGTGCCCCATAAGGAGTGAACCTAACAGGTAATGATCAAGTGATCTCTCTCCTGCCATCCATCTCCACCCTCTGACAAACAGAGATGAGGGATACCATTCCTTACCCATTCTGGCTACTAGCCATTAATGGACTTAACCTCCAGGAATTTATCCAGTTCTCTTTTAAACCCTGTTATAATCCTATCCTTCACAACCTCAAGGAGTTGGCAAGGTGTTCCACAGGTTGACTGTGTGCTGAGTGAAGAACTTCCTTTTATTTGTTTTAAACCTGCTACCCATTAATTTCATTTGGTGGCCCCTAGTTCTTATATTATGGGAACAAGTAAATAACTTTTCCTTATTCATTTTCTCCACACCACTCATGATTTTATATATCTCTATCATATCCCCCACGTAGTCTCCTCTTTTCCAAGCTGAAAAGTCCTAGTCTCTTTAATCTCTCCTCATATGGGACCCGTTCCAAACCCCTAATCATTTTAGTTGCCCTTTTCTGAAGGGCAGTATATCTTTTTTGAGATGAGGGGACCACATCTGTATGCAGTATTCAAGATGTGGGCATACCATGGATTTATACAAGGGCAATAAGATATTCTCCATCTTATTCTCTATCCCTTTTTTTAATGATTCCTAACATCCCATTTGCTTTTTTGACTGCCGCTGCACACTGCGTGGACGTCTTCAGACAACTATCCATGATGACTCCAAGATCTTTCTCCTGATTAGTTGTAGCTAAATTAGCCCCATCATATTGTATGTATAGTTGGGGTTATTCTTTCCAATGTGCATTACTTTACATTTATCCACATTAAACTTCATTTGCCATTTTGTTGCCCAATCACTTAGTTTTGTGAGATCTTTTTGAAGTTCTTCACAGTCTGCTTTGGTCTTAACTATCTTGAGCAGTTTAGTATCGTCTGCAGACTTTGTCACCTCACTGTTTACCCCTTTCTCCAGATCATTTATGAATAAGTTGAATAGGATTGGTCCTAAGACTGACCCTTGGGGAACACCACTGGTTACTAACACCACTGGTTACCCCTCTCCATTCTGAAAATTTACCACTTATTCCTACCCTTTGTTCCCTGTCTTTTAACCAGTTCTCAATCCATGAAAGGATCTTCCCTCTTATCCCAGGACAACTTAATTTACATAAGAGCCTTTGGTGAGGGACCTTGTCAAAGGCTTTCTGGAAATCTAAGTACACTATGTCCACTGGATCCCCCTTGTCCACATGTTTGGTGACCCCCTCAAAGAACTCTAATAGATTAGTAAGACATGATCTCCCTTTACAGAAACCATGTTGACTTTTGCGCAACAATTTATGTTCTTCTATGAGTCTGACAATTTTATTCTTTACTATTGTTTCAGCTAATTTGCCCGGTACTGACGTCAGACTTACCGGTCTGTAATTGCCAGGATCACCTCTAGAGCCCTTCTTAAATATTGGCGTTACATTAGCTATCTTCCAGTCATTGGGTACAGTAGCTGATTTAAAGGGCTGGTTATAAACCACAATTAATAGTTCTGCAATTTCACATTTGAGTTCTTTCAGAACTCTTGGGTGAATGCCATCTGGTCCCAGTGACTTGTTACTTTTAAGTTTCTCAATTAATTCCAAAACCTCCTCTAGTGATACTTCAATCTGTGACAATTCCTCAGATTTGTCACCTACAAAAGATGGCTCAGGTTTGGGAATCTCTCTAACATCCTCAGCCGTGAAGACTGAAGCAAAGAATTCATTTAGCTTTTCTGCGTTGACTTCGTCGTCTTTAAGTGCTCCTTTTCTGTCTCAATCATCCAGTGGCCCCACTGGTTGTTTAGCAGACTTTCTGCTTTTGATGTAGTTAAAAAACATTTTGTTATTACCTTTTGAGTTTTTGGCTAGCTGTTCTTCAAACTAATTTGGCAGTGTTTATGCTCCTTTCTATTTACCTCACTAGGATTTGACTTCCACTTTTCAAAAGATGCCTTTTTATCTCTCATTGCTTCTTTTACATAGTTGTTAAGCCACGGTGGCTCTTTTTTAGTTCTTTTACTGTGTTTTTTAATTTGGGGTATAGTCAATTTTTAAAACTCTTGGTGCAAATTATTGGGTTCTGCATATTTCAGAATGTTTAACCTTAGCATTTTCTGTTTAACATGCTTCTTAGTTACTTTTGGAATAGGTAATATTTATCACTGTAAGTTGTGAATATATCATCCAGCCTCTTTCCAAATACAGAACAGTAATATTTATTGATTCTGCCTTTATGAACTCTGAAGGGCCTTTCCTGCCATTAACCTGAGTTAAGGACAGAGCATCAGTCTTAAATTTGAAATTCCTGTTCTTTCTCTTTAACAGAAATTGTATTAATTATTTTCTTAGAGAGCTATGCTCAAATACGAAGAAGCACTTCTAACCACGTAAAAATTTAATTATATCTGACATAAGATTTCATAGTCAATTTACTGGATTAGTGGTAATGTGATAAACTACCCAGTTTCCTTTACAGTCTAGAGACTGTGTGAGTAACAGGGCTTGAGAATCTTTCAGAAAATGTGCCTAGCCCCTTAAGTGAGCCGCTTAGCATCTTATATTAACATGAACATAAAAATGGCCATATTGGGTCAGACCTGTGGTCCATCTAGTCCAGTATCTTGTCTTCCAACAGTGGTGGCCAGTGCCAGATGCTTCAGAGGGATTGAACAGAACAGGGCAATTATCGAGTGATCCATCCCCTGTTGTCCACTTTCACCTTCTGGCAGTCAAAGGCTCAGGGACGCCCAAAACATGGGATTGCATTCATTACCAGCCTGGCCAATTGCCATGGATATACCTATCCTCCATGAACTTATCTAATTCTTTTTTTAACCCAGTTATACTTTTGGTCTTCTCAACATCCTGTGGCAACAGGTTGACTGTGCATTGTGTGAAAAAGTACTTCCTTTGTTTGTTTTAAACCTGCTGCCTGTTAATTTCATTGGGTGACCCCTGGATCGTGTGTTATGTGAAGTGGTAAATAACACTTCCCTATTCACTTTTTGCACGCCATTCATGATTTTATAGACCTCCATCATATCCCTCCTTAGTCCTCTCTTTTCTAAGATGATCAGTCCCAGTCTTTTTAATCTCATATGGGAGCTGTTCCATGTCCCTAATAATTTTTGTTGCCTTTTGTACTTTTTCCAATTTTGTGTGCCGTTCTGGTCTCCCATGCTTAAGAAGGATGAATTCAAACTGGAACAGGTACAGAGAAGGGCTGCTAAGATGATCCGAGAATGGAAAACCTGTCTTATGAAAGGAGACTCAAAGAGCTGGGCTTGTTTAGCCTAACCAAAAGAAGGCTGGGGGGAGATACGATTGCTCTTTATAAATATATCAGAGGCATAAATACCAGGGAGGGAGAGGAATTATTTAAGCTCAGTACCAATGTGGACACAAGAACAAATGGATATAAACTGGCCATCAGGAAGTTCAGACTTGAAATTAGACAAAGATTTCTAATCATCAGAGGAGTGAAGTTCTGGAACAGTCTTCCAAGGAGACCAGTGGGGGCAAAAGACATATCTGACTTCAAGACTAAGCTTGATAAGTTTATGGAGGGGATGGTATGATGGGATAGCCTAATTTTGGCAATTAATTGATCTTTGACTATTAATGGTAAATATGCCCAATGGCCTGTGATGGGGTGTTGGATGGGGTGGGGTCTGAGTTACTACAGAGAATTCTTTCCTGGGTGTCTGGCTGGTGAGTCTAGCCCACGTGCTCAGGGTTTAGCTGATCGATGTATTTGGGGTCAGGAAGGAGTTTTCCTGCAGGGTAGATTGGCAGAGGCCATGGGAGTTTTTCGCCTTCCTCTGCAGCGTGGGGCACCTGTCACTTGCTGAAGGATTCTCTGCACCTTGAAGTCTTTAAACCACGATTTGAAGACGTCAATAGCTCAGACATAGGTTAGGGATTTGTTACAGGAGTGGGTGGGTGAGATTCTGTGGCCTGCGTTGTGCAGGAGGTCAGACTAGACAATCATAATGGTTCCTTCTGACTTTAAAGTCTATGATTCTATAATATATCTTTTTTGAGGTGGGGCAATCAGAACTGTATGCAGTATTCAAGTTGTGGGTGTATCATGGATTTATATAGTGGCATTATATTTTCTGTCGTCTTATCTGTCACTTTCCTAATAATTCCTACAATTCTCTTCGCTTTTTGACTGCCACTATATTTATGTGAGTCTTTTCAGAAAACTATCCACAATGACCTCATGATCTCTTCCTTAAGTGGTAACAGCTAATTTAGACCCCACCGTTTTGTATGTATAGTTGAGATTAAGTTTTCCAATGTGCATTTATCAGCATTTAATTTCATCTGCCATTTTGTTGCCCGGTGACCCAGTTTTGTGAGATTCCTTTTTATAAAATCATTATAAAATTAACCCATCTGACTGTGATATTTATTTCATTGCAGCTCTTTAATATTAGATGGTGTTGAACCACAGAGTACCTGCGAATTGGAGGTGGATGCTGTAGCTGCTGATATTTTAAATCGATTGGATGTTGAAGGTGAATTGCTAATTACTCTGTATGTAATGCTCTTCAGGGCAGGGATTTATATTGTCATATTATAATGCCTAGCACAATGAAGCCTAAACCCTGATTGCAGCATCTGATATACTGCATACAATATAAATAATAAGGCACTCAGATACTCTAGTGATGGAGTACAAAACTCTATGATAAACATGAACTATAAAATGGAAATTGGAGAGAGGAGAAAGCAGGTGATTAGAAGAATAGCAAAGCATCACAGGAACAACAGAGAATCTCAGTAATGGAGCTCAGGAGGTTTTTTTGGCCTGTTAAGAAAAAGATGTAAAATTTCAGTTATTTTGGTTTTCCACATCTTGCTTAATGAATGCTGAATTAATATTGGCATGGGTGCCAAAAGAAGCTATACTTTTGTCCACACAACTAAGTAGTAAGAGTCTTCAAAAGCAAGGGTTACTGCGGAATAAATAGAGGAATTACGCCAGAACTTTGCATTATACCAGTATGTCTAGGCAAGGTATGACTTGCAACGAACAGTGATGTGGCAAAAGCTATTAGTGGAAAAATATGCCATTGTCAGAGTTATTTAAAGAATTTGTTTCTTCACCCTGACAACCTTTTCTTGATGTGTTCTGGCATATTCTAGCCCAGATTGGCAGGAACCCTGGTTTGCAAGCTATATGGGAAGATGAAAAGCAGCGCCGGAGAGAGAAGAATGAATCTTCTCAGATTAGTCCATCTGATTCACAAGGTAAATGAAGTATACAGCGATGTGCAGTTTGTCTATAGAACATTTTTATAGGAGAGGTGAGTAGGATACAGAGCTGAAGTTAATATATTAAGTTTCAGGTTTTTTGAGATTTATTGTTTTTCTTTTATTGAAAGAGCATTTCCAATGTTTGTATTTTATTTTTATTTTAAAATATGATTCAAAATCATATTAATTAACAGAATATATTATACCCAACACAGGTTGTTGCCTGTGCTTTGTATAATAAAGTTAAGGTTGCGTGACACTTTCCATTATAATACCCTATATTCAGTTGCTTATAACTTTGTCAGACTTAACCCATTTGGACTGATGTTAGGGTGTCTGCCTAAGACTGATTTTTCTTTTTTGGTGACGTTTCAGTTAAAACAGTGTAGTTATTTCTCAAAACCAGGTTACGAGAAAAATACATTGTTTTGGTCATGTTAAAAATTTATTGCACAGGGAAAACTGTACTCTTGGAATTAATCAGGGTTGTGTAGTCAATGAGACTGTTCTCTGTAGGACCCCTGCCTGATTTGTTGGAGAAGTTTGGAAATGTTTGGTGAACGACGTAGGAGACTTCAGGAAGAGAAAGGACTGTCTCATGATTTAGGCAGCTTAATGCTGCCCTGGAGAAATACCTGCCTCTGCCACATAGTGCCTATGTGATAATGTGCAAGTCACATGCATGAAAATTTTCATAGGTGGCCATTAACTGTGTTTCTCATATTCTGGGTGCCTAACTTCAGACATATAGGGTCCAGTTTGCAGAGCTGTTGAGTACTCACAGCTGCAACTGAGGTCAGTGGGAGTTGTTCTCTAGACATATAAAGTACTATATAAACGTAAGTACTTAAAAAAATCAAGGAGCTTCCCCCCATGCAGACCCTGGCTGACTCCTAGCCTCTCTCATTCAGTTAGGCATATCTGTCCCTGTCCCTGCACCCCCATGTGTCCTTCACCTCCTGTCCACATGTGTCCCTGCACCCTCACTCAGACACCCACACCCCATCCGCATTTGGCCCTGTACCCCTTTCACCTGTCCCCATGTGTCTCTGTGCCCCCACTCAGCCACCCCCTTGTCCCTATGTGGCCCTGCACCCTCTCCCCCGATAGCCCTGTGCCTCCACTCCCATTCAGCCCCTGCCTCAGTCAGTCCTCCCCCACTAGCCATTATGAGCCCCTGTCTGACCCCCCAGCTGTCTGTCTCCCCATAGCCCCCGTCTCCTGTCCTGGCCCAATAGGCACTGTGAAGAAGGCAGGCACTTTCTCTTTCCTAGCTAGCTGGGAGCTGCTTCTCTGGTCTAGTGCCACAACACCCTCTGGTGGGAAAAAGGTGGAACTGCAGCAACTTTCTGGAAGAAGCTTTTTTCTGCACAAAAAATTAAAAATATGCACGGCTCATTAATTATGCACATGCGCAGTGGCGCAGAATTCCCCCAGGAATAATAGCTGCATTGGTAATAATTGTACTGTCTTTCTTTGGTTTCTGATCACAGTTGTCACACTCAAATTTGAACTGGTTTTAAGCAAATATATTTTTTCAAAAGATTTAGTGAGTTGCTAATATAAGCGATTATCCTAGCAGTCATGCACAAGTCACTTTGTGTTGATAGATCAGAATAAAAGCTCCAAATAACAAAACTTTTTTTTTAAAAATCTTAAAGATCGTGGATTTGTGCCAACAACAGAGAGTGAAAAAATCTTTCAAAAGAGACTTAAGGAAATCCTCAAGCAAAATGACTTCTCTGTGTAAGTGGTCAGCCATTTCCCATGATTTATAACCTTTTGTGCTAACCTGAATAGTCATTTTAAAGATTTTTTTTTAATTAAATAGAACATTGTCAGGGTCAGTGGACTACAGTAATGGATCAGAGGAGTTCTCTGCTGAGTTAACACTACATTCGGAAATACTTTCTCCTAAAGCAGTTCCATGTTCACCAGCCAATATGGTGGAAGTGCACAAAGATAAGAAGCTGAACACAGGTGAGTGTTTTCAGTGACATTACTTTTTGGGACCAAGCCTTACACATTCACATATTTAGGCCATTGGAACTAATTGCATGAATAAATCAAGCAGGATTTGGCTCTTCATTATAGACTGCCTGAACTAAACAGTACCTTTGCCCTCACTTTAGCTCCTTGTAACGCCAGTAAAGTAAACCCTTCACCAGCGGTCCTTAGGAGCCAGCTATGCCATCTCTCTACATGCACTTGGGTCCTCTCTGTATCAGTAGCATACCGGACTGGGGAGCTAGTTTTTCTTTGTGCTACCTGAGCAGTACAAAGAATGTGAAGCAAGTTACAACATCTGGCCCAATACATGCAGGATTTTCACCACCACAAAGACATTTTGTGGATCAAAATGTTCATAGTCGATAGAACCACAGAAACTTTTTTAGAAGTCTTATAAAATAATTTGTAAATACTTAAATGTTTAATAGCACAAACTGATTTTTGGAAATTGTTTTGCTTTCATATTGAAACACTGGTGTATATTACTCCTTCAAGTTTTGTTTAATTTTTTAAAGAACCTAATAGGGATACTAATAAAGAGGAGGACGCGCTTATTAATGAAGAAGCGATTTTAAACATCATGGAAAATAGTCAGAGTTTTCATCCACTATCTCAGAGACTGAATCAGACTGCAGTTTTCAGTGAGTATAACCAGTACATAAATAATACATTCTTTGCTACTGGGCAACTGTTGCTTTCCCTCGGTGTATTTAGTTCTGTATCAAACCCAGAGGAAGGCACACTCCCTGCCCCAAGGAGTTTGCAGTTTAGAAGGTTGCTTTCCAGTGTCACCTTCTATAATCTCTCATCAATCCAGCTGGTTTGTAAAGACTGCTCTGCTGCTGCTTTCTCTCTAATCCAAGCTGTCATCTTCCAGGTCAACCAACTAGAGGTGCTGGGAGGAGTTCCTGTTCCATATGTCTCTAGGAGGTGTGGGGATACTTAAGGAGATTCTGGAGTCCCAAAATTTGGGTCAGAGAGAAAGGGGGTCTGGCTGGCCTGTTCTCTCCACTGCCTATATTGCTCCCACTGTTCTCAGCTCTCTTCCTCTGGGTTTGGGGTGAGAGAGAACTCTCATAGGCTGGCTTTAACAAACCAGCTCCATAGTGGTATGTGGGGATGGGAAGAATTTTTCCCCAAGATAGGTGGATACAAAAGGATCTTGATAAATTAGAGGAATTTGAATTTGAATTGAAATCAACAAGATGAAATTCAATACAGACATCTGCAAAGTACTGAGCTTAAGAAGGAGATCAAATGCACAGCTACAAATAATAGGGAATAACTGGCTAGATGTTAGTATTGCTGAAAAGGATCTAGGGGTTATAGTGGATCACAAATTGAATATGAGTAGGGCCCTACCAAGTTCAGAGTCCATTTTTGTCAATTTCATGGTCATAGGATTTTAAAAATAGTAAATTTCATCATTTCAGCTACTTAAATCTGAAATTTCAAGGTATTGTACTTGCAGGGATCCTGACCCAAAAAGGAGTTGTGGGGGGAGGAGAGGAGGTCGTCACAAGTTTATTGTAGGCAGGATTGTGGTACTGCTACCCATAATTCTGCGATGGTGGTGGTGGTGCTGCCTTCAGAGCTGGGCAGCTGCATAGCGGTGGCTGCTGGTTGGGAGCCCAGCTCTGAAGGCAGAACTGCCGCCAGCAGCTGCGCAGAAGGAAGGAAGGATGGATGGCATGGTTCAGTATTGCCACCCTTACTTCTGTTCTGCTGTTGGCGGGGCGCTGCCTTCAGAGCTGGGCACCTGCTGAACAGCCGCTGCTCTCTGGTCGCCCAGCCATGAAGGCAGTGCAGAAGTAAGGTTGGCAATACCGTTTCGCCCCTTCTCCTCCTCCCCCCCAAATCTTGCGAACCCCCCCCCCACTCCCTGCAACTCCCTTTTGGTCAGGGCCCCCAATTTGAGAAACTCTGGTCTCCTCCATGAAATCTGTATAGTATAGGTTAAAAGCACACAAAAGACTAGATTTCACGGTCTGTGATGCGTTTTTCATGGCTGAGAATTTGGTAGGGCCCTATGTATAACACTGGCCACAGAATTTTACCCAGTAATTTCTGCATCATTCCCATAACTTCTGATTAAACCAGATTTCACAGTCTGTGATGCGTTCTTCATGGCCATGAATTTGGTAGGGCCCTAAATATGAGTCAACAAAGTGGTGCAGCTGCAAAAAAAAAGCTAAGGCTATGTCTGCGCTGCAGAGTTTTGTCGCCAAAAGTTATGCCACTTTAATTAAAGTGCTTTAATTAAACTACTGTTGCATGTCCACACTATGCTCCTTGTGTCAGCAGAGTGCATCCACACTAGCAGCTCGTGCATCGACACAGAGAGCAGTGCATTGTGGATTTCCCACTCTGCAGTTGGCTGCAGGGTGCTTTGGGAAGGGTTTGCAATGCCTTATGGGGCAGGTTCACTGTCACATGATGCAGGTGTCTCAATCCCATTGTTCCATGGGCATCCTACTAGACTGTCAACCGCTTTTCAGCTGAAGTGGGGAGGGGTGAGTGGGGGCAGAGTGTGTGACAGGGAGTGACAGTGTGTGTGTTGGGGGAGTGTGTGTGTGTTGGCATGCTGTCTCAGCCGCTGAAAGCAACCAGTTCTGTGGCAGAGGGAGGGGGACACAGCGGACATCAGCCTTCACTTCCCTCCCTGGCTCTGCACAGCACAACACAGCAGTCTCTCACACACACAGACCTGCCCCTGCCTGCCTGCCTCTGTGTGCCTAGTGCAGGAGACAACAACATTCCACATTAATGATTTGCTCTTTGTTCTGGGAGCAGAGCAGCATGCTGAGCTGTCAGAACTTCATAGAGCTTTGAAAGGGGAGGGGCACATGCCTGCAGGGCAGATGAGTTCAAAACAGTGAGCAGAGCAGTGGCGGGCATTGTGTGATACTGGGGGAGCCTTTACATTCTCTTTGGGATGAACGGCAGCTTTTACACTGACACTTTGTCATTTTAACTTTGCTGTAAAAAACGCTGTCTCTCATCAAGGTGGTTTTATTTTGTCGCCAAAACTGAAGAGTTTTGTCACCAAAAGTGGGCATTGCAGTGTGTACACCTCCACTGTTTTGCCACCAGAAGCTGCCTTTTGCCGACAAAACTCTGCAGTGTAGACAATGCCTAATATTCTGGGGTGTATTTCTAAGACATAGAAGGGAATTGTTTGACTGTATTTGACACTAGTGAAGCCTCAGCTGGAGTACTGTGTCCAGTTCTGGGTGCCACGCTTTAAGGAAGATGTAAACAAATTGGAGAGAGTTCAGAGGAGAACAACAAAAATGAGGAAAAGTTTAGAAAACTTGATCTATGAGGAAAGGCTGGGAAAATAGCTGGGTATGTATAGTCTAGAGAAAAGAAGACTGAGTGGGGACCTGATAACAGTCTTCAGGTATGTTAAGAGCTGTTAGAGAGAGCATGGTGATCAATTGTTTTCCATGTCCATTGAAGGTAGTACAAGAAGCAATGGTCTTAATCTGCAGCACTTTTTTAACAATAAGGATAGTTAAGTATTTGAAATGGGTTACCAAGAGAGGTTGAAGAATCCCCATCATTGAAGGCTTTTAAGGACAGGTTAGACAAGCACCTGTCAGGTATGGTCTCAGTATACTTCGTCCTGCCACATTATGGAGGGCTGGACTAGATGACCTCTTGAGATTCCTTTCAGCCCTACATTTTTATGATTCTTTAGTTGAAGGCAAAAACAAAGATGCCCAAGGATTGAGAAAATTTAAAGATTGAGAGGGAGGAAAACTGGGGATGAAAGGAGAGAGAGAAGGATGGTATCAGGGGAACAGCTTGTGGGATTAATGGCAAATAGTAGAAAATAGATCTTTGAATAAAAAGAAGGAATTGGGATGGAAGGAGAGGAGGAATAGTCTTCCTGGATGCTTTCAGTTTTGCTTTTTTTTTAAAAGTAGGCAAAATCTTGGACAGTGAAGGGTGCAGAGGAGTATAGGAGGAAAAGCAGAGAAGCGTGTTTGAGGAGGGAATTGAATGTGAAGAGGAGTTGGTGGGAGTTGGCAGCATGGGAATTTGATTAGGCAAGAGAGGTAAAGTTACTTAGGAAGAGAAGAGAGCAAAAGAAGATGGCTTCAACTGCTGCAATGAAGGAAGAGAGCCTTTTTCACTGAGTGTGAGGAGGTGGAAGGAATTGGAGAGAGAGGAGCATTGATGAGAGTGAATTTAGTAGAACCAGAGCATGAAGGAAGAAATGTAAGAAACAGGTATAAGGCTGTCAGGATTGGAGCCTGACAGGTAGGGAGGTTGATGTAAAACAGGGAAATAGAAAATAAGGTGGCCATGAAGAGAGCTGTGTTTCTGGTGCCTCCACCAACTCCCATCACTACCTACTTAATTGATTAAAAATGGTTAGGAACTGTATTTTAAAGTTATTTTACTGAGAAACTATAACTAAACATTCATTTACAAGTAAAATAAAATTATAGGTAAAAATTATGTACGTGTGGGCTTTTTTTTTTTGCAGTGGACAGTAGTTCTGATCAGGCCATGATAAACCTGTTGGCTGGCTTGGAGGATGATGGGTATCAAATGGGAGGACACAGAACGTTATCTCAAAATAATTCTCTTGGAAGCTATAGAAATCTCCAGAACAGTGATGATGAAGAAAATGAACCACAAATTGAAAAGGAAGAGATGGAACTCAGTTTGCTAATGTCCCAAAGATGGGATAGCAGCATTGAAGAGCATGGGGCAAAAAGAAGGTATGTATTTGACATGGAAAACAGGATTTTTCCTTTTTTTAAAGAAATATTTGTCCTTTTTCCCAAATACTTCATGTTTTCAACTCCTGTGAATGAGCAACTCTAAATGAAGTAACTTAAATACTCATACACTACCGCTGACTTACAGAAGGGACTCCCATTGATCATTGGAGCTCCAGGTAGATCTCAGGCTAGATATGGCTTTTAAAGTGGTGACACTTGATAATCACTTTTATATGTGTGTTTTTTGTATCCAAGCCTCTAATTTTGCTGTCGAAAACATATTTTAAGGTAGCTTTTTCCTGTATCTGTGTTCCTGATCTGTCATCCTTTTCATTATAATCAGTTTAGAGCCTTGCTGTATAGGTTTGACACTTGATGTACCTGGAGTGAATGTTTAGGAAATACATTTGTAAAGACTGACCTGACAGTCCAACAATAGCACCATGTGTTCCTGTTCACCTTGGGGGCAATGATTAAACCTTATGGTGCACACTTCTTTTCTGGACCACCAGCAGTAGGCTGATCCTTTAAGATAAGGGACTCCCACTTACCTCCACCATAATTCTTTCCAGCCAGAGGTTTTTTGCAATCTAAAATATACGGCTCTTATCAGGGTTGTTTAATTGTCTTTAGGTCAGTGAGCAAAAATATGCATAGAAGCTCAACTGAAGAGGAGGATTCATCTTCAGAAGAAGAAATGGAATGGAGTGGTAACAGTTTGCTTCTAGCTAATCTCTCTATACCTCAGTTAGATGGAACTGCAGATGAAAACGGTGGTAAGTAAATAGTAAAACTACTTTAAAAATTACACCTTTTAAACAAATCCTCTAAAAATTGAGTTACTGCATGGAACATAAATGGTTTCCTGATCAGTGTACCAATCCTGGAAGATCTGACTGCCCTCAACTCCCAAGTCAGTGGGAGGGACGTGCTCTCAGCACTTTGCAGGAAATGACCCTTAAATACTGTAAATTGGCTTATAAGATGATTAATCATAAAAGGCTTATGGTTCTCCCAACTGTACCTTCCCTCTCCTGCCCTGCTTTTTTTTTAGTCTGAGTAAAGAGGGTCTTAAATTAGTCTTAAGGGAGAGGGTAAAGCTCATCCAGTTACCATAGGGATTTTTTTTTAAATTTGTTTGAAATTTTTATTATGCATACACAATAGAGAAATTACTATTTTCATGAAACCATTTAGTCTGCCAGGATTTCACTATAAGTATACTGAATTTAGTAAACTTGTGAAAGAATCCAGACTCCCTATGTACTGTTGTTCAGTTATATACCACCCATAATTAATGCAGTGTAACTCACTTTCAGCCTTCATTTCATTCAATATATTGCATATCTATATCCTGAAATTGCATGAGTTTAAAACTGTGTAACAGCAAGCAGGAACAAGTTAGCAAGGAAGAAGTTTCAAGTTTCAGAATTTAAAAAAAAAAAAAATTCTCCCCCTTACCCTCATTACCTCTGCAAAAATAAAAAAGGTCTGAAATTACTTCAATTCATAGTGTGGGTAATGTGATTTTGATGATAAGAGAATATTTAAATACTATTTTCTACTTACTTTTAGTAAGGTGATTTATATATTATCTTTATATAAGTATATTGAACAAGGTAATGAAATATAAATAGAGAGCGAGAGAGAACAAATGCTTGGTTCTGTGGCAAAGGGATCCTAATATTAAGATGAAGTATTTGCTTTAGTTTTTTTCTAATAGTAGTCATTTTTCTTTAATGAGAGAGACAAGGTAGGTGAGGTAATATCTTTTACTGGACCAATTTCTACTGGTGGAAGGTTCAAGCTTTCAAGATACAGGGCTCTTCAAGTCTGGGGAAGGAAGCAGAGTGACACAAACCTTGTACCTTCCACCAACAGAAGTTGGTCCAGTAAAAGATATTACCTCACCTGCTTGTGTTTCTCATATTCTGAGACCAACATAGAATCATAGAATATCAGGATTGGAAGGGACCTCAGGAGGTCATCTAGTCCAACCCCATGCTCACAGCAGGATCAGTCCCCAACTAAATCATCCCAACCAGGGCTCTTTGTCAAGCCTGACCTTAAAAACTTCTTAAGACGGAGATTCTACCACCTCCTTAGTTAACCCATTCCAGTGCTTCACCACCCTCCTAGTGAAAAAGTTTTTCCTAATATCCATCCTAAACCTCCCCCACTGCAACTTGAGACCATTACTCCTCGTTCTGTCAGCTGCTACCACTGAGAACAGTCTAGAGCCATCCTCTTTGGAACCCCATTTCAGGTAGTTGAAAGCAGCTATCAAATCTCCCCTCATTCTTCTCTTCTGCAGACTAAACAATCCCAGTTCCCTCAGCCTCTCCTCATAAATCATGTGCTCCAGCCCCCTAATCATTTTTGTTGCCCTCCACTGGACTCTTTCCGATTTTTCCACATCCTTCTTGTAGTGTGGGACCCAAAACTGGACACTGTACTTAGATCAGGCCTTACCAATGCCGAATAGAGGGGAATGATCATGTCCCTCGATCTGCTGGCAATGCCCCTACTTATACATCCCAAAATGCCATTGGCCTTCTTGGCAACAAAGAGCACACTGTTGATTCATATCCAGCTTCTCATCCACTGTAACACCTAGGTCCTTTTCTGCAGAACTGCTAGCTAGCCACTCGGTCCCTAGTCTGTATCAATGCATGGGATTCTTCCTTCCTAAATGTAGGACTCTGCACTTGTCCTTGTTGAACCTCATCAGATTTCTTTTGGCCCAATCCTCTAAATTGTCTAGGCCCCTCTGTATCCTATCCCTACCCTCCAGCATATCTTCTACTCCTCCCAGTTTAGTGTTATCTGCAAACTTGCTGAGGGTGCAGTCCACGCCATTCTCCAGATCATTAATGAAGATATTGAACAAAACCAGCCCCAGGACCAACCCTTGGGGCACTCTGCTTGATACCGGCTGCCAGCTAGACATGGAGCCATTGATCACTGCCTATTGAGCCCGAGGATCTAGCCAGCTTTCTATTCACCTTATAGTCCATTCATCCAGTCCATACTACTTTATCTTGCTGGCAAGAATACTGTGGGAGACCGTATCAAAAGCTTTGCTAAAGTCAAAGAATAACACGTCCACTGCTTTCTCCTCATCCACAGAGCCAGTTACCTCATCATAGAAGGCAGTCAGGTTAGTCAGGCATGACTTGCCCTTGGTGAATCCATGCTGACTGTTCCTGATCACTTTTCTCTCCTCTAAATGCTTCAAAATTGATTCCTTGAGGATCTGCTCCATGATTTTTCCAGGGACTGAGGTGAGGCTGACTGGCCTGTAGTTCCCTGGATCCTCCTTCCCTTTTCTAAAGATGGGCACTACATTAGCCTTTTTCCAGTCGTCCGGGACTTCCCCCGATCGCCATGAGTTTTCAAAGATAATGGCCAATGGCTCTGCTATCACATCCGCAAACTCCTTTAGCACCCTCGGATGCAGTGCATCTGGCCCCATGGACTTGTGCTCGTCCAGCTTTTCTAAATAGTCCTGAACCACTTCTTTCTCACTTGACAGAGGGCTGGTCACCTCCTCCCCATGCTGTGCTGCCCAGTGCAGTAGTCTGGGAGTTGACCTTGTTTGTGAAGACAGAGGCAAAAAAAGCATTGAGTACATTAGCTTTTTCCACATCCTCTGTCACTAGGTTTCCTCCCCCATTCAGTAAGGGGCCCACACTTTCCTTGACCTTCTTGTTGCTAACATACCTGTAGAAAACCTTCTTGTTACTCTTAACATCCCTTGCTAGCTGCAACTCCAAGTGTGATTTGGCCTTCCTGATTTCACTCCTGCATGCCCGAGCAATATTTTTATACTCCTCCCTGGTCATTTGTCCAGTCTTCCAGTGAAGCTTCTTTTTTGTGTTTAAGATCAGCAAGGATTTCATTGTTAACTCAGGCTGGTAGCCTGCCATATTTACTATTCTTTCTACACATCGGGATGGTTTGTTCCTGCAACCTCAATAAGGATTCTTTAAAATACAGCCATCTCTCCTGGATTCCTTTCCCCCTCATGTTATTCTCCCAGGGGATCTTGCCCATCAGCTCCCTGAGGGAGTCAAAGTCTGCTTTCCTGAAGTCCAGGGTCCATATTCTGGTGCTCTCCTTTCTTCCTTGTTTCAGGATCCTGAACTTGACCATCTCATGGTCGCTGCCTCCCAGGTTCCCATCCACTTTTGCTTCCCCTACTAATTCTTACATTTGTGAGCAGCGGTCAAGAAGAGCTGCCCCTACTTGGTTCCTCCAACACTTGCACCAGAAAATTGTAACATGGTTACATCATTATATTTTTTAATATAGTTTTGAGACACTGTGTTAATTGTACTAAATGGACTACAAACTTGAAATTGCAGATTAAATTCAAACTCTACAACACCGTATTTCTTAGTCTGAAATCTAGCTGGTTAGCATGAAATTCTTATTAATTACTTCCCTAGGGTGAAAATTTTGCCCTCCTATGCATGTGCACAAATCTCTATAAAATTAATGCAATTTGCATGTGCTCAATAAGGCAAGAATTTGGTTTTTAAACACTGTTTTAAAAAATATATTTTCTGGAATGGTTTTGCATTTTAGAAGTATATTTTAAAATAATCCATGAAGGGTTATGATAATATGTTGTGACAGTGCCTCATTGCATTGCAAATTTGAAAGTAATAGTATACAATCACAGATGAGAGAGAGGCTATATGCCTAGTATTTATTCCTTAACAGTAAATAATGACCCTTTGGCAAACTCTTCAATTATTTAGCTGATGAGGTGTCTGGGCATTCTTCTCTTGAATAGAATGTGTATCCCTGTTGTTATCCTTTTATCTGAATAATAACCAAACAAATCCTTCATTGGATTTCCAGGATTTATGGAAATGCATGGAGATAGACACAGATCAATAAATAATACAAGTTGAAACAGGAACAAAGCAAATGACTATAGCTAACATCTCAAAATCTGAAATTAAGCTTCTAGTGCTAAATTTATTAATCCTAATAAGCCTGATTTTCAAAGGTAGTGAGCATGTACAGCTCCCTTGACATCACTGGCATTGGTAGGTCAGCACTCCTGAAAATCAGGCCACTTGTATTTAGGTATCTGTAGGTGGATTTAGAAGCCTAAATTCTTCCTTTGGTTTAAAAATTTGGCATGTGTGTATTTGTGTAGTATTTAGGAATGACTGGCAGAATGGCTGCTGCACTAGTTGTTTAAATGATCTGATCTGGTATGACAACTCCTATGCTCATGTGAATCATAGTTAAGGCTGCAAGTCTGTCCTGGAGGTCATGGAAATCATGGATTCTGTGACTTTTTCCGGGACCTCCGTGATTTCTGCAGTGACCGATGCGGCTGACCCAGGGAATGCCTGAGCAGCTCGGGTAGCCCCTGAGCCAGCCACACCAGCCGCTGCTGGGGCAGTCTCAAGCCACCGTGCCCCTTTCCCCCAAGCAGCAGCAGGAGTTTGGGTGTGGGAGAGGGCTGAGGTAGGGGGGTGGGGTGCAGAAAGGGGTGAGGGCTCTTGGCAGCGCTTACCTCGGGAGGCTCCTCAGAATTGGTGACGTGTCCCTCAGCTCCTATGTGTAGGCATGGCCAGGTGGCTCTGCATGCTGCCTCCATCCTCAGGTGCCGCCTCCGCAGTTCTCATTGGCTGTGACTCCCAAAAAGTGGGAACTGCGGAGCCAGTGCTTGGGGTGGGGGCAGCACACAGAGCCCCCTGGCCGCCCCTACAGCTAAGAGCCTACCATCCCCACCAAACCCACCCTCTCCCCCCGTCCCCCCCCCCCCACCCAAGCACCTGCGGCACCCCTGGGCTGCCCTCTGCCCCAAAGCACCCAAGATTTAATCAGGATTTATAGTACAAGTCATGGACAGGTCACAGGCCGTGAATTTATATTTATTGCCCGTGACCTGTCCATTACTTTTACCAAAAATACCTGTGCCTAAAACATAGCCATAATCATAGTCATAACAATCTTGCCCATAAATAAAATATGATTTTGATTTTTGATGGGAGTTATTTTCATAGAGGTATTTTTAAAATGGTTAATATCTTAAGATAGATATTTTGAAATGAGGGGAAAAAAGTAAAAATAATTGCTTTTCTTCCATTCCAGACAATCCTTTGAATAATGAAAGTTCTCGAACTCACTCCTCCATAATTGCAACAAGTAAAATGTCCGTAAAGACCTCGATGTTTCACAAAGACGCTACTACGCTAGAACCCCCATCTTCTGCTAAGATTACTTTTCAGTGTAAACACACAAGTGCCCTTTCTTCCCATGTTTTGAACAATGAAGATTTAGTAGAAGAGCTTTCACAACCAAATGCTGAAGCAAGACCTGATCTTTCAGTCCATTCTCTCACAAAAGAAAGCACTTACACTGCAAAATGTCCAACATCATTCAGCAATAGTGCCCATTCTGAAAACTCTCACAAGGAAAGTAATAAGAAAGATATTCTTCCAGTTTCTTCATGTGAAAATAATATTTTTGAATATGAAGAAGATATTTCATCGGTGAGCAGACAGATACCAAGTAGGAAGTACACCAGCATCAGAAAGGTAGACAAGGATGATGCCTCTTTTATGCATATGAGCTGCCACATTAGTGATAGTGTGTTGAGTAAAAACTCATTCAGTTTTTCAGAGCTAAGCCTCTCCAAAAATAAAATACCCTCTGAAGCAAATGAAAAATCCAGCAGCACAGGTATAAATAGCTTTTTCCCTTCAACGGTAACAGAAAGTTGTGAATTGGTGTCTTGCTCAGGAGGGAATCGAACTGCAGGGCATTCTGTTGAAAGTAGCACTGATGAAGAAGGAAGCCTTAATAAACTTAAAATTAGGTATGAAGAATTTCAGGAGCATAAGACAGAAAAAACAAGCCTCAGTCAACAAGCAGCACATTATATGTTTTTTCCCAGTGTTGTTCTTTCTAATTGTCTCAGCCGACCACAAAAATTAGCTCCTGTGACGTATAAATTACAGCAGGGCAACAGACAATCCAGGTTAAAGCTGAATAAAAAGAAATTGGGTCTTAGCAATCATCAGGAACCTGCAGATGTCAATGATGTTGCATCCATGAAGGAAAGCTGCTATACACAAGATGATGCTTGCAGTAACATTCCTGACAAGGACAGTGCATTACCTATTGATTTAGTTCAAGTTCCTCATGGTGCTTTTGAAAACAAAATGCCTGCAAATAATGCTAATTGTATTGATTGCCAATTTAGAGATGGATCCCTGGAAACAGAGCAGTCATTTGGATTATGTGGGAATAAATATACACTCCGAACTAAACGAAAAGTAAATTATGAAACTGAAGACAGTGAATCAAGTTTTGTCATGCACAACTCAAAAATTAGCCTACCTCAGCCCATAGAAAGTGGTGAAAGTTTGGATGGGTCTCAGAAATCTCGAAAACGTAGAAAACTCTCTAAAAAACTGCCACCTGTTATTATCAAATACATTATAATTAATAGATTTAGAGGCAGAAAAAATATGCTTGTTAAAATAGGAAAAATAGACTCTAGTGAGGAACAAGTGATACTTACAGAAGAAAAGATGAACCTATATAAAAAGCTTGCACCTTTAAAGGACTTTTGGCCAAACGTTCCTGACTCCCCTGCAACCAAATATCCTATTTATCCATTAACACCAAAGAAAAGTCACAGAAGGAAAGCAAAACATAAGTCAGCTAAGAAAAAAGTTGGAAAACCACAAAAAACAAGTAGTAAAAATATTAAAAGAACTTTATCTTTCAGAAAAAGAACTCATGCAATCCTTTCTCCCCCTTCACCATCTTATAATGCTGAAGCTGAAGACTGTGACTATCACTATAGTGACGTTATGTCTAAATTAGGTTTTCTCTCTGAGAGAAGCATAAGTCCAGTAAATGCATCTCCCCCTCGCTGCTGGTCTCCCACTGATCCAAAAGCAGAAGAAATTATGAATGGACTAGACAAAGAAGCTTTACTTATTAAGGGTCCTAATATGTACATCAGCAAGACTGTTAATTCCATTGTAGGAAAAAATAGTCGAGCAAAAACTCAGGTTAAGAAATGTAAAAAGAAATTTGCTACGGTAGCTACTAAGAAAAGGAACAAGATTAATCAGACTAATAAAACAGCAAATGATGGAAAGAAGAAACCTAGGACAAAACAGAGACAAAAAATAACTGAAAAAATGTCATCAAGAAAGCGTATGACATTTAAAGATGAAAAAGGAAATACTCGTTCTGCTGCAGAAGTTAAATTTGTGCTGAAACATCAAGATCTGCCTGAAATTACTCACAACTTTGGCAGCTCACAACCACTTCTTACTCAGAAAGATGTTCCTCTAACTGGCTATTCAACAGGACATCTACTATCAACACAGCTCCCCCCAACAGTGGATGTACAAGGAAATTCATCTGGCTATTTTCATCCATTGCTGGAAACTGATAAGCCTGTGGGTTTGCAAGGTTTGTCTACTCCAAGAGAAAATCTTCATTCATCTGTCATTTCTCCTCCTGTGATACCTGGAAGGGAAATAACAAAAATAAACTCCCAAAGGTCTAAGAGTCAAAATGCTGTGTTTCGAATGAAGGAATCTAGTTTGAGTCAAAATAATATATTTGACCCATCTAACCACTCATCTCAGGTAACACAGAATATATGTAACTCTAAAGATAAAACATCTACAAAGACAGAAGAGATGATAAATTCACAGAATAGATACTTGTCATCAATTGGAAAATTAAATGAAACACATAGCTTTCCAGATGCAATGAAGACAGATCAGTTACATACCACTAATTTTTTGCATTGTAAAGACAATAATCAGCAGCAGATTGTATGCTTACCAGAAGCATCAAAACAATCAGATTCTAATTCTTCTATACTTAAATCATCTGAGGAAAGCCATGGATCGCTTCAGTTGCCTAAGAACTGTTTTGTAACTTCTTTAAGGAGTCCAGTGAAACAGCTAAAATGGGAGCAAAAACAGGGAGGATTTATTTTTGATATGTCTCATTTTAAACCCGAAAGAATAAAACATCGGTCTTTGTCAGAAACCATCTCACAAACAAAAACTATCTCCCAGTGCAAAAACAGGACTGTAATGACCCCATCAGCATTCAGTGAAGGACAGTCTGGATTAGCTGTTCTAAAAGAGTTACTACAAAAGAGACAGCAAAAAGCACAACATGCAGGTATTTTGCAAGATCCATTATCAGTTACACCTCAGATAAACAAAAGTATTTCTTGCTCTCCTGAACAGCATAAAGCAATTAAAAGATCACAGTCAGTCACATCACCAAGAAAGTCTCGCGCTCCCAGAAATACAAAACCTAAAGAAAAAACACCGAAACCTTTAAAAGTGGATTCTTCAAACCAGCATAACACTAATCAGATTGACCACTTTATATCTGATGACAGCCCTGGTTTTTTTTCAGACCCAGGCTTTGAAAGCTGTTACTCACTTGAAGACAGCCTGTCACCAGACCATAATTACAATTTTGATATTAATACCATAGGGCAGACTGGATTTTGTAGTTTGTACTCTGCAAGTCAGTTTGTCCCAGCAGATCAAAGTCTGCCACAGAAGTTTTTGAGTGATGCAGTTCAGGATCTTTTTCCTGGACAAACAGCAGAAAATGAACTTTTCAGTCATAACAGCCAAAAATCTGAGGAAGAAAAACATCGCTCTTCAGACCCAAGTACATGGGTAACATCTGGTGCTCTAAGTCCTGAACTTTTTGAGAAAACTTCTATGAATAACAATGAGAACCATCGCCATGGTCAGTGGAGAAACAATGTTCATCCTTCAGCGTCTCGAACTAGCTCATCAGTAGATATTTTCTGTACGCAACAGGCAGGGGACTATGTAAATGAGAAGTTCAAGTTGAATAGAAATCCAGTAAATAAAGAGGTATTTCTTAGCCTTCCACAGTCAAGCTGTTCAGACTTCATTCAAAGCTGCACTAGAAAAGAAACCACTTTTGAACCATGTCAGCCACTTGGTTCAATTAATACCTCTTTTACTTCCGTATTGTCTTCTCCGGATGGTGAACTCGTGGATGCAGCTTCTGAGGATTTAGAGTTGTATGCTTCAAGAAACAATGAAGGATTAACTCCAACTCCAGACAGTTCACCACGATCAACCAGTTCTCCCTCACAGTCAAAGAATGGAAGTTTTACGCCTCGTACTGCTCACATTCTTAAACCTCTCATGTCACCACCAAGTCGTGAAGAAATCATGGCAACTTTGCTAGATCATGACCTTGCAGAAACAATTTACCAAGAACCATTTTGCAGCAATCCTTCTGATGCACCAGAAAAGCCAAGGTAATTTGTCTGTACACTTTTATTACAAGGCATTTCTATATGTATGTATATTTGTAATTCTGTTAAATCTAATTACATGTATTCCTAAAGCTAATTTTAGCTATATATAGGAATTTTTCACTCTCCGATGTAAAAGATTTGAAGTGATAAACTTAAATTCCACGGCTTTTGTTTTAACTCTGTAGTTAAATAAAATAGAATAATTGTCCTTCCCTTACCGTTATCCACTTTAATGCCACATGCCAATTTTGTTGTCCCTAAGATGATCAA
Source organism: Caretta caretta (assembly GCF_965140235.1). NCBI lineage: Eukaryota > Metazoa > Chordata > Testudines > Cheloniidae > Caretta > Caretta caretta. The sequence goes on along the minus strand of NC_134208.1, from coordinate 86,419,291 downwards.
AGGAGGAATGAGCTGACTACCTTCTCCTTGGGTGAAGGAAGACATCTGACCATGTGACTTGCTCTAGAACAGGAATAGTCAATTATTTTTTGTCAAGGTCCAAATTTCTTGGTCAAGGTATAGTCAAGGTCCAGACTCCAGAGAAACATTTTTCATACCACAATAGCAATAAAGATAATAAGTAAATAAAAAGATTTTGCAGTCCATTCAAAAGCGTCTGGTGGTCCATGTTTGGCCCGCAGTCCGCCTGTTGTCCATTCCTGTTCTAGAGATTAGAGCCATGAGGACTCTTCCTGGTTTTCATCTTGAGGACTGCTTGTAATTCTGACAAGTGCATAGATACCCAAACCTTTAATTGATGACAATTGTTGACCATGCTATGATGTATGCAAGTAGTGAAACTGGTCATACATTCACAGTGTACTAAGTGACGCTTCCTCACAATGCTGAAATTGTACGTGTGTTACCTTTACTACTTGTGTACTAAATGTACTAACAGCTGCTTCTTCCAGAAATTCATTGGCATTTTACATCAGGATCAGAAAGTTGAGTGGTCCTTCAGCTGTGATTCTTTAACCAAATGGGATTTCTACTTCCTTTCTGAAACTAGAATCATAGGATATCAGGGTTGGAAGGGACCTCAGGAGGTCATCTAGTCCAACCCCCTGCTCAAAGCAGGACCAATCCCCAACTACATCATGTTCTAATATTTTCTACTCCAAAACACCAAGCTACTGTCTTTGCAAATATATTATTACTGACCATTAAAATTTAATTTTGTTTGAGTGTGAAAAATGGCCTTTCCAGTAGTTTAATAATACTGTACTGAACTACTCTCCATGATACTAGAGACTCCAGTTTGTTCCCACATTCTTGAACTAATAGGAGTTGAGAGCTATGTGGAAATGGCACGGTCTGTCTCTGAGGGAAAAGTGATTTTCTTTAGTGATTTCTCTTGCCGATTCAGGAGAGTGTTTGATAGAGTTTGGATGGAACTAAATCACTCCTCTTTTGAAAAGTTGATGATTGTCCTAGGATATTTAGTGTGGAAGATAAAAGGTAAAGCAGGTAGCATTTGGAAGAGATCCTTGGGGCACTAAGAGTGATTCAGAAACTCCCATCCCTCCACTAGAAAGAAAGAAAGGAGTTACTCTCAGTAGGTTTCCAATTTAGGGCAGAGTAATAGCTTAAAATATTCTCTTTACAGGGAGATTGGAGGACGGCTTCTCACAGTAGAAACTAGACTTCCAAATGATCTGCCTGAGTTTGAGGGAGATTTCTCATTGGAAGGACTACGCCTCTGGAAGACTGCATTTTCAGCAATGACACAAAGTCCTAGACCAGGTTCACCACCACGTAATTGTCATTCCATTGCTGGCAAAGGAGAAACTAATAGCCATAAAACTAGCGAAGATAAAAAAATAGTCGTCATGCCGTGTAAATGCGCACCGAGTCGCCAACAGGTTCAGATGTGGCTTCATGCCAAAGAAGAGTATGAGCATGTCAAGAAGTTGCCTAAGGATCAGCCTGTTGACACTGAGAAAGCAGCAGAGAATTTCAGATCCATAGCATTGCCTGAAGATCAGCCTACTGAAGTAGTAAAAGCAGCTAAGAATTTCAGTTTACCTAGCCTGCAAGACAGCATACCTATTGTGCCTACAAAAGATGCTCCTGTTTCACAGGCAGATCCTACACCAACACAGACCAAGGAAACTTGTGATAAATATATTAATACTGTACAGATTTCTACAAATACCACAGAACCCAGTAAAACTCCACCTGAAAGCGGGACATTGCTGCTTGCTCCTTCAGCAATAGAACTTGATAAAGAAGAAGAGGATGATGATTATTATGTCAATTATAGTTCACCAGATTCACCAGTGCTTCCTCCTTGGCAACAAGCAGCATCCCCAGATTCCAAACCATCTAGTTTAGAAGATGCAGACTGGCAGAGTCAGAACATAATTTCATCACCTGTGGAAGAAAATGACACAGCACCTAGTGGGAATGTACAGAAACATGTCAAAGATGAAGGTCGGGCATCCTTCAGCACATCTCCACTTCTGGTCAGAGAAGGTTCTGGAAATTCCGAATCAGTTTGCCTTCATAGCACACCCATTGTACAGAGAAAATGTCAAGAAAGAATAGCTGAAGCACTTGATTTTACTCCTTTATCAACAGGTAAATTTATTAAGCCAGGTACAACAAGAAGAGGTACAAAAACATTTCGCGCAAATAATAGGAAAAGAGTTTAATATACTTTGAAATAATTGAAAAATAACCCTCTCTCTGCAGGAAGGGCAAGTTAAACATGTTTTTATTTTTGAAAGGGATCTATTTCACAAGTGTTTATCCAGTGAAAGTAATTATTCAATTATTAATTAAGATTTGAGTGTCAGAACACCTTAAAAATTGTGGTACTGTGGCTAGAATATGAATTCTAAAGTGATGGTTAAAACATGAACAACATAACTGAAATTAAATGTTGAGTATTTTTGAGTCATTAAGTCTTTTTTGTTTAAGTCACTGGTATGTTTCAACACATACTTACTTTGAAATTAGAATATAAATATTAAATATCTTAAATTTTAAGACTGTCCAAGATAACTATATGTTTTTGTCTTATTATACAGTGCCATATAGTCTGTAAAACACACTAGGCTGTTCTTTGGACTGGAGGTGATCAATTTGTGCACGTTATAATAGATAGAAGAATTTTCTGTTTCCTGGTAGGTAATTCAGTTTTCTTAGAATATTTGGGGGAAAGTAAATAACATTTGCATTTGTTCTATGTTTTTACAGAACCAAAGATGCAGAAATTGAATCACAGAAGAGGAAGTAACTCTGACACTCTTCGAAGAGTACTTTTAACAACACAAGTGAAGGTAAATAAGAATTGGAAACAAAGATTCAGGTTTATTAAATTACATTTAAGTGCGCATTCAAGTTCAGATGCAAAAATAGTCCATGTGTCAAGATAAACAAGTACCTTTATTTCACTTGTACTTATATTTTGACCTTTTCAATTTTTGGAATTTGTTGAGTCTGTGATAAATCTCTATTTTTTATGGGCTTTCATTTTGTTTTTGCTGTTGTGATCTGGGAAATTATTCTTATCTGTGTGTGCGCATGTGTAATAAACACACAATAGACAGTAATCATGGTAACTAAATGGGAATTATAAAGCTACAAATACAAAAGGAAAAATGAGAGCAAAGTGATAAGCATATGTTATTTGATCACATCAAATCCTAAAATGTCTCTGTCTTTATTCATGTTATGATTTTTTTTTTTGTAAAAAATTGATCATTTCACACACAGTAAGAGTATGTCTCCACAGCAAAAAAAAAAATAATAATAGTAACTGATAGTGAGTCTCAGAGCTCAGGTCAACTAGCTGCCCGTGCTATGGGGCTAAAAATAGCCATGTAGACATTTTGGGCTCGGTCTGGAACCCTGGTACTGAGACCCTGCCGGGGTCTTATTACCTGGGTTCCAGCCTGAGCCCAAACATCTACGGTTACCCTGTGGTACAAGCCCAAGTCAGTTGACTCAGGCTCTGAGAGTTGCTGCTGTGGGGTTTGGTTTGGTTTTGTTTTTCTGCTGTGTAGATGTACCCTAACTCATTGTGTAGACAAAGGCTCAGTGAAAGTTTCCTTATAATTGTTGTAGAGGAGCTTTTAACTTTAGGTTGTTAAATAGGAAAACAGTCACCTGAAGAATGAAACATAAATATACTAATCTACAGATTTTCATCTTTTTGCTGCATATATTTCTTTCAATAGAATCAGTTTGCTGCTCTCAGTGCCCCAAAGAAAGAAACTTCTCAGATTGAAGGACCATCTTTAAACAACTCTTACGGTTTTAAAGTCAGTGTGCAAAACCTGCAGGATGCAAAAGCTTTACATGAGGTAACTTGCTGCAACACCAAACATGCATAACTTTATTCATGCTTTATACTTTTATTTAAGGAAGGAGGAGTTTGAAGGGAAAAATATTGTTGAATTCTATCCTTGTTAATCAGGGTTTGGTATTTCTAATTTTTAATAAAGCTTCTATAGTAATTTCTGTCTGAAGCTCTCAAAGTTCTTTCCTCCTAACAGCGTTGAACTAAGTCCCACAACACCTTTTTTGGCAAAGTAAGTATTATTCCCATTTCCCAATAGAGGAAACTAAACTATAGATGTTCAAAGGACTCCTATTAACTTGAAATCTAACGAGTTAAAAGTAGTTTTAGATACTCCATAAACCCCTAAACCATCACTAATTTGGGTATTTTTAATGGTTTTTAAACTGTTTTTCCTCTTATCTATTGCTTTATGAGAAACTAAAAGAAAATACACAAAGTGCTGTCAAATGTACAAAGTAAACAAACTCAAAAGAGGGTAAAGGCAATAGTTTAACCTATCAGTTACTATAATCTTAGGTGTTGTGATAACACGAAAAAAAATTGAGACTTTTTTTTTTACGTTAACTGTCTCCCTTTTATGGCTAGTCCAAGATTACAAAGGATGGCAGTTCTAAAACCAGGAATACAATATCCATAACCTGACTCTCAATCCTTTCTGTTAACCATTAGGCCACACTCCTCTGTTGAATTTTTATTTTTGCTATTGCCCTTACTGAGAATGAAAGGGTAAAGATCCCTATTCAGCATAGCATGTAAGCACATGCACACAGAGGTGTCAGAAGTTAACTTTGAATGGGGGCAGGAGGTGGAGACATAGGAATGGGAGTGGAGTGGATGCTGTATATGGGGAGACTTGTGTGGACAGGGTGGAGAGGAACAACTCAAGACTCAGGGTGGTGCAGGGTTTTAGTTGTTCACGTGTCTCTCGCCAGCTGCTGTGGGTAGCTGCTTCCGGCCCTGACCCAATCACCTCAGTTCCTACCTGCTTCCCAGCCTGATCCCAGACACTGCAGCAGCCACTCTAGCCCCTCCATGTCTTGCTCTTCCTTCTGCCCTCTGTGTGTGTATGCAGTTTACAGGGAACATTGCTTCCCAGAATGTGTAGGAGTGTGACATGTGGGTCCAAAAACCTGGATCAGCTTACACAATATTTCTACTGCAGGAGCGCTGCCTGCCCCCAACCCCAGGTCCATCACTCCTTCGTACTTAACTTTAAGCAAGTGAGTAGTCCTCATGAAGTTAAAGTGCTTAAGTGTTACCGTGAATTTGGGCCAAAATACTTTTGAATGATCACTTAAGCTGAAATGTTATCACACCTTCAGCGTGTCCTTCAGAGTAGCCTCCTCATTCACCCTCCAACTTTTCTGTGCGGGTTCTACTGGGCTCTGTCTTTGGTCCCCTTCTCTTCTCCCTTGCCACGGTATCTCATAGTAATCTCTTCTCTAAACACAACTTCGAGTACTAGCTGTATGCTGATGGCTCACAGATCTACCTCTCTACTCCAGACCTGTCTCCTGTCCAAACTAAAATCTCGGTCTGTGTCACATTTCCTCGTGGATGTCCAGCCATCAGTTCAAAATCAACACAGCTAAAACAAAGCCTCTTTATCTTCCCTGCCAAGTCCTCCCACTAACTCTTTTCTTGATTACTATGGACCACGCCACCATTCTGCCTGTCACTCAGGCCTGTAACCTGGACGTAATCTTCAATTTAGATCTCTCTCTAGGTCCTTACATCCTGGCTATGTCTAAATCTTGTCAATTCTTTCTGCATAACATCTCCAAGTATAGCCTTTCCTATCTATCCACAAAGTAAAACTCTCATCCAGGCTCTTGTCTTGCATCTTGATTAATGCAACATCCTACTATCTGGCCTTGACAAATGCAGACTTGCTCTGCTCATCTCCATTCAGAATTCTAATGCAAAGACCATTTTCCTAGCTTGTCACTTTGACCATATCATCCCTCTCTTTGCATTCCTTTATTGCTCCCCCCATTGCATCAGACGTAAGCTGCTTGTATTCACTTTCACGGGCCTTCATAGTCAATCGCCACCCTCCCTATCATCCCATTTGCTCTTGAGCTGTCGACACTTGCCTCTGATTAACCCATTAATACAGCTTCCATCACCACTTATTAAATTTTCAAACAAACACCTTTGTGCTTTCTCTCATGCTGCCCCTCACATATAGGAGGCATTCCCCTGTGAACATCTACAAAACTGCCATATCTACCTTCAAATTCCTTTTCAGAACTCCCCTTTACCATGATTCTTGCAAAAAAACTTATTAACAGTTAGGCCACTGGGGTGCAGAGACCTCTGCTTACTGTGCCAACTCCTTGTACTTCCCCATCCATTTGTATCTATCTGTTGTCTCTTGTCTTATTCTTAGTTTGTAAGCTTGTTGGGGTAAGGCCTGTCTCTTTGTTCTGTTTGTACAGTGCCTAGCACAGTGGGCTCCTGGTCCAGGACTAAAGTTCCTAGGCACTATGGTAACATATAAAATAACAATCCAGTCTCAAGATGGGGTTTTCTTCTGTTTGTAGGAACACAAATAATGTGACAATTAATTAAAATGCAGCTTGGTAGTATTTGAAAAATAATCACAGTGTTCTACCCAAAAAAGTATTTTACAAGTTTTAAAATATTATATTAAATATTTAACTGCAGCATCCAAAATTGCTGGTAACTTTAGGAAATTTTTAATGAGTGAATTAAAAGCTCACAAAAGTGAGGAGCTGATAATGGCTGCTTAATTTTTAGTCTAAAAAGTTTGAAGCTTAATATACCCTAAAAATATTGTGTCAAAATTAAACAAACTATTGCTCCCTATTAACGATTGAGAGACCCTAATTCAGGGGCACTTAACCATTAAAGATTCCTCCTTTCATCATGCTCTAGTTCAATCAGAAGTTATGGGAATGATGCAGAAATTATTGAGTAAAATTCAGTGGCCCGTGTTATACATAGGGCCTTACCAAATACACGGCCATGAAAAATGCATCACAGACCATGAAATCTGGTTTCCCGCCCATGAAATCTGGTCTTTTGTGTGCTTTTACCCTGTACTATATGGATTTCATGGGAGAGACCAGCGTTTCTCAAATTGGAGATCCTGACCCAAAAGGGAGTTGCGGGGGGGTGGTCACAAGATTAACTTAGGGGGCTCACAGTATTGCCAGTCTTACTTCTGCGCTGCCTTCAGAGCTGGGCTGCCAGAGCGCGGTGGCTGTTGGCCAGGCGCCCAGCTCTGAAGGCAGCGCACCGCCAGCACCAGCGCAAAAGTAAGGGTAGCAAGACCATACCATGCCACCCTTACTTCTGTACTACTGCCTTCAGAGCTGGGCAGCCGATCAGTGGTGGCTGCTTACTGAGGGCCCAGCTCTGCAGGCAGCAGCACAAAAGTAAGGGAGGCAATACCATACCAGGCCATCCTTACTTCTGTGCTGCTGCTGGCGGCGGCTCTGCCTTCAGAGCTGGGCTCCCAGCCAGCAGCTGACGCTCTCCAGCTGCCCAGCCCTGAAGGCAGCACCACTGCCAGCAGCAGTGCAGAAGTAAGGGTAGCAGCACCGCAACCCTGCCTACAATAACCTTGTGACCCCTCTGACCCTTCTTTTTGGGTCAGGACCCTACAATTACAATTACAAATGTGAGATTTAAATAGCTGAAATCATTAAATTTATTATTTTTAAAATCCTATGACCGTGAAATTGACCAAAATGGACTATGAATTTGGTAGGGCCCTAGTTATACAGAATGTTAGACTACATGATCATAATAGCCCATTCTGGTCTTAAAATTTATGACTATATGAGGAGTAACTTGTCTTTATCTATACAGTAGAAGCTTTTTTAACTGGCATGCTGGGGGAACAGGGGTTGCCGGTAAATTGAAAATGCCAGTTAACTTAGAGGGAGGGGTTTAGAATGCTGGGGGAGGATGCGGAGCAGGGGCATAGGAGGGGCTGTGGGGCACAGGCTCTGGGAGGGAGTTTGGGTCCGGGACGGGGATTGGGGCACAGGAGAGGCTTGGGGTGCCAGACGGGGGTCGCACTCATCTCTGGGGGCTCCTTGCAAGTAGCTCCCCGTCCCTGGTGCTCCTGGCAGAGGCGCAGCCAGGCGGCTCTGCAAGCAGGCACACTGCCTCCATCGGCAGGCGCCGATCCCTGCAGCTCCCATTGGCCACAGTTCCCAGCCAATGGGCTGGGAGCCGCAGAGTCAGCCCTCGGGGGGGGGGACGGAGGCAGCGTGCCTGCAGAGCTGCCTGGCCACAAGCCCCCTCCCAGACCCAAACTCCCTCCCCGAGCACGCCCCACAGCCCCTCCCGTGCCCCAACCACACTATAAACTGGACTTTCAGTGCAGATCAGAAATGCCAGTTTATAGAGCTTGCCAGTTAGTGAAGTGCCGGATAAAAGAGCTTTTACTATATAAAGAAAAGGAGTACTTGTGGCACCTTAGAGACTAACCAATGTATTTGAGCATGAGCTTTCGTGAGTGAAGTGAGCTGTAGCTCACGAAAGCTCATGCTCAAATACATTGGTTAGTCTCTAAGGTGCCACAAGTACTCCTTTTCTTTTTGCGAATACAGACTAACACGGCTGTTCCTCTGAAACCTTTACTATATAACTTCTCCTGGTGATTCTGAGCCACTAGAAATCTGCCAAAAACTCTGATAAATTCTGTGGAAACTTTTGGAAAATGTACAGTCCTGTCACCAAGATCTTCACCAATAGAGCTTCTAAACTCCCGATAATCTTCTGGGTTTTGTTCTCTTTAACTCCTATGTTGAGCTCTAAAGAAGAACAAAAATATCAAATATTCAGTTATTTGCACCTTCAGATCATGCATCTTATTTTGATGGGAATAGCTTTTGAAACTTATCAGACAATACATAAAACACATTTGGTGGATGCTAAATTACTCTACTATTTAGGCTAAACTTGATATTTAAATTGTCATTACTCAGAAAGCCAGAACTGTTTTATTTCAAATTTAGAAGGATCATAACCAGAAGGGCTAGATATTTAATACTGCACAAAAAGTATTACCAAAAAACTCAACAATCCATTTTGATTCAGTAAATTGTTTAACTTTCTTACTGAAAAAGCCCAATACTTCCACTTTGTTAACTGATGATGCATGAGGTAGGACTCAGGAGGTAGCCGGACCCCTGAGCAATATAGTGCACTGTCTTGATGACTGGTAGAACCACAGTCAGTTTCAGCTTAATTTTAACTTTCACTTTTAGAAAGTAATTTTTTGGTTTGGAGGAAAATATTCCAAATGTACTGTTTTCCTGAATCTGTTGACAGACTGATACTGTAGCTGTATCTGCTTAGTCCAGATTTATATATCATGCCAAGCCATGCCAAACCATTGTATATAAGTACTAAGAAGCATGATACATTAATTTCAAAGACATTGAGAAAAGAGAGGAAGAACTGTGTTTGGAGCTTTCCCTCTTCTCACCCACCTCCAACCTTTTGCTACTTCCTTGTCCCTCTTGTGTCCAGTACTCTGCTGCTTCCTTGTCCTGATCTTTGCATAGCTGCTAGATTCACTTCAACTCCAGTCCTCTGGTTCTTCCATACTCAGTTTTTTATCCCCATAATCTACAAACAAGCAAACTGACTTTTGTACTGCTTGAAATGACCTTCCGTTATAAAACAAAGGAGTACTACTACCTGTGTCTTCTCATATTCTTCCCCACATGGGCACTCCCTGTGCAACAAGGAATGCTAACTATTGTGCATTCTAGGAAAAACAAAACAAAACAGGATTTCGTTTCTTCCTTAAAACTCCTAAGCTTTGTTTTCTTTTTTAAAAGCTAGATTCCCACCTATATGGGATAAGCAAGGAATGTATTAACAAACACCCACATTTCTTTTTTCAAAATGAAAATGTCATTTTGCAGAGAAAATGGAAAATACAAAAAATGGAATAACCCTAAATTCATGTTATAGAGTAGAATTACCAAATCTTTGTATGTCCATTGACCAACTAAATGGAAAGATGTTCTTGTGGTCCCGGGTATTTTGTTTAAGACTCTGTCACAATTTCTCTGTGAATTTTTTCCAAATCACTTAATCTCTCTATGCCTGTTTCCCCATCTGTAAAAAATGGAGCTGAGGTGGTACTGTGTTGCACACAAATGTTGAGGCTAAATTCAATACGATTTGTAAAGAAGTTTGGATTCTATGATGAAAAATGGTATGGAAGTGAAAAGTGTTATAATTTAATATTATGGATTATGTAATTTTCATGTTCTTGGTGCTGCCATTTGAAATGTTTAATCAAGACTTAAAGGACCAGGAGAACAGTACCCATTAGAAAACAAACATTCAATATGTAAAAATTATTCCAAGTTGGTTTACTTAAAAATACAGTTGTCTACTGGTAACCTTGCACAAAACAATTAATATTTTTTTAAAAACAGATTCTAAAAATGTAGGCTTAGTCAGCTGTTTTTTAGCTCTTATGTGTAAGTAGTTTTATATAAATGTATTGGACCCTTGCTTATAATGATTTCATTTATATGAATAATCTGCTTCTTTCAAAACTGTGTGAAATTTAATTGTTTGAAAAGAGCCACAAAATATAAACTTGTACTTGGGTTTTCTTTGATGTAGGTCCAAAACCTTACACTCATCAGTATGGAGTTACATGCTCGAACCAGACGAGACTTGGAGCCAGACCCTGAATTTGATCCTATCTGTGCTTTATTCTTCTGCATCTCATCTGACACAGAACTGCCAAATACTGATAAAAGAGAAATCACTGGTGCTATAGTGATTGATAAAGACAGAACAATCTCAAGCCAAGGTTCCTATTTTTTTTTTTCTTAAGAGTACTTTGCCAAAATCTGTATCTTGTAAAAATGAAGCATTAGCAAGCCATGATCAAATATGGTTGTATAGTATTGTTTTAACTCATTTAATTTTCTCTTGTGAGTATTGGATGCAAGGCTATATTAAGCATAGGTAGGGTTTTCCTGTTATATCTTCCTATGAACCATCTCATAAGTTGTAAACCACAGATATGATACATGTATGCAGTAGACCTGTGTTTGTGTACTCCTGAGCAAGCTCCTGCAGTGTTCTAGAGGTGTAAAGAGGAAAATTTGCCTTAGTCTCCTGCTGAAATTGCTGGCTAGCTACAAATAGAAAATGTTAAATCAAGACAGTATGTTTAATATTTTACTTAAGGGTTATATTTGTGGTTTTATCTGATCCTTTTAGGATCTAAACAGGGGCCCTTATTGTATTGTACCTTTTTGGCTTTGTTTAGACCAGTGATACTCAACCTGTGGCTCTAGAGCCGGATGTGGCTCTTCATGGCCCTACAGGCGGCTCTCGCAATGTAGGCATCTGATCGGCGCTCCACTCTATCAGGCAGCGCGGGGAGCACTGAGCAAATGGACCGGCAGTGTGGGAGTCGCTGAAGTTCCCCCTCCCAAAGGGGGAAAGAAAAGGAGCTGCTGGGATTCCCCCACAGGTAAGAGTAGAGATCACCTCCCACCCAGCAGCCGGGGGGCAGAATGGGGAGAGACCACCACTCCTTCCCAGCAGCCAGGAGGGGATGGAGAGAGAGAGAGTGTGCTGCTGGGAGAGGGGATGGTGGGTCGTGTCATGATGTGTCAATATATGATGATGATGTGACACTGCATCATCATCAGACATTGAGGAAACATCATGACACAAAGATCACAATGTCGGTACTTGATTTTAAGGTGCTCTGCAACTCCATTTAATGGTGAAGTGGCTCTCCAGCTGTTAAAGGTTGAGTACCACTGGTTTAGACTATTAAAAAAAGTCCTGTTTCTTTTAAGATTTATTCTGGGGAATTAAAAAAAAAAAAAAAGCGGCATTATAGCTGTATATTAAACCACAAAATACTGTCTAACAATAAAGGCATAGCCCAAAACCTACCAATAAAAAGGAAATTTAGTCTTAAGGCAACAGTTCCATCCTTCACCTGCTTCTTTAAGATATTGCAGGAATTTTATGGGTTTAGGTGAAGTCCCTAATATTACTTTTAATGTAGCTTATTCTGGTATTTGTTTCTTTGTTAGTATTTTTAATTAACTCCATTATTGTACTGAGTGAGAGTTGTCATGAGAGACTGTTATGGCGCCTTAGGAACTGCTCTGAAAAATTATGAAGAAAACTCTGTGAATAAGACTAGTAGTATATTGAAAAATCAGACATACTGATCTGCAGAATTTATTTAGTGATAAAATGAGGTAGTTCATTTAAATGTTGTGATAATCTTTCTTCCTTTTTATTGTAAGTGCTCTCACTGTTTTCTTAGTGAAGAGCTTGTTGAGCTCCTTGAGGAGTGACTTGAGACTGAGCTGCACATCATTTTACATTATTGCATTTTAAGTGATAGCCTGTATTTTAATTAATTCTGAAAATGCACAGAATTATTTTTTGAGCTAATGTGGACTAATGTATTCATCTTTTATCAAGCTCCTTTTAAAACTCCAGTTGATTGGTTTAATCAGAGATGTTATGATCTGTTATGTAAGGGAATTTTGAAGACACAGTTGTTGTTCTGCTTCATTACACTTCTTCTCTAATTGGTTATTTTTTATTTCCTCGAGTCAGTGGGGGTGGGGTTGGAGTTTTAAAAAGTATACTGTGTTGTATAGGGCTTTTCATATGCAAAGCACTTTGCAAAGAACGAGTCTAAACAAGTGTAATGTAGTTAATTAAAATAGATATTGTATGTGAAGAATATAGAACATAAGATGCAGTACAGTTCTTTAACATTTTTCTTCAAATATAGTTCTTAGCCTGACGGTTGTGGATGTAAAATGCTAACATTGTTCCTTGGGTCAAATTTGTTCATCTTTGGGAATTTCTAGAAAATTCTCTTCTTCATGGAACAATTTGCAAAGTGAAAAAATGGAAATCTTGTGCCTAAAACCCACCTTTGAGAACAAAAATAATCCAGAGAAGGATTAATTGTATTAGTAATTTTTAATCAATATTAAGACAGATATGAATGTACTTTGTAGAGGCAGAAATTATTTTCTCTGTTCAAATGATTTGAGTTGTATGTTTTATTTTAAAGAATAAGAGAGACTGGAGTAGTGGAGTTTGTCCTAAAAATTAATGATTATTTCACTTGTTTTCTAGGTAGCAGACACCAGGCCCCTTTGCTCACAAGATCTGGAGTTACAGGACTAGAAGTCACTTATGCTGCTGATGAGAAAGCTCTTTTCCAGGAAGTAGTGAATATTGTAAAAAGGTAGCATATCTGTGTGTTCTGCTTTTATTTTTCAGGCATGGTACAGCAGATTTAGTTCTTTCAGCCCCTGCCAGTCTCCCAAGTATTGATTGTTATTGTCTTTCCCCAAAGGCTCATTTCTAGAATGGACAAGCATGGTGGTCTCTTGAATAAAAACATCTGTTTTTCCTTTCCTCTTATACCAGGCATATAATAAGAGCCTCTTAGTTAGCTGAGTTAAAGCCCCGAACCTAAACACTCCTATCAGTAATCCTGTAAATTTATAACCTTTCCTCTTAATCCCACAATCCAGTATACACATTTCAGTCTTGAACTCTCAAAATATTAGATATTACGGTGATGAGAACTACAGAAAACCTCAAGATAGGAAGACGTTTTTGCAGGTTTTTTGTGGCAAAATACTTTCCACACAGAAATTTATATGGGTACATGAGCATAACCTGTAGATAAAAACTAGTTTCCTGACCCATAAATTTGTCTTCTCTGAATGGGAATCCCTTGTTCTATTAGGCTTGGAAAACTGTAGGGTTTTTCTCTTCCAAGTTTTGAACACCTGCTTTACAGCATCCTCTGGTGCTGTAACTTTGGAACTGCAGGCACATCTCTCTGCAAGGCCCAACTGCCAAAGCTGCGAAAGTCATAGTCTCAAGGAAAAATAAGCAGACTAAACCGTGAATCATCTGGCTGGAGTACATGCTGAAGACAAAATGTGTACTAGGCAGAGTACATTTGCAATTCTCTCTCTCTCCAACCAGAAAACCTCTGAGGAGAATGACATTGACCAACCCCATGAAGCCAGAATACAAAAAGAGTTGCTGAAAGCAACCAACATAGGGTGGGTCCTGACAGAGCAGCGGATACTTGTTCAGAGAAGACAAACTTACAGGTAAGGAAACTAATTTTATCTTTATCTTTCTTGGAAATCAGGTGCTCCATCTGCCTTGGGAAACCACTGGAAGTAGCAAGCAGTTTTAAAAGAAAATCCCCCAAGAAATGGGTGGAAATTTAAAAAGAAATCAAATGCCAGCATGTAAACAACATATCAAAGATATCACAGCAGTTAGAAGTTTTGCTGTATTCATGAAGATCACCATCAATGGAAGACTCAACATTTGTACATCTGAAGGCATCACTGGATGAAGAAAGGATACTGATTTTGTAGTGCTTTTTGAAGGAATGTACCAACAACCAGATAGCTTGCCTGGCAAATCTCTTCATAAGAGGCTCTGTCTCTTTTACTGTAATGTGCTAGTACACCTGTTGGAGTCAGCAACTTATCCTCAGAAATTGCTTTAGGTAATTTGTATTCCTCGAAGATTACAGACTTAATCCATATATATAGAGAGAGAGAGAGAGAGGACTTTGATGTCTTACACTATCCTTCTTAGTCCCACCTTTCACCTGTATAATACCAGTAGGGCATCAAACTTCCTGTAGGTGTAGTTCTGTGCAAATAGAATTTTACCATTTAGACACATCCTTTGTGTGCATCTGTTTTCTCTTTCAGCGTGTGTAGACTTTGGGCAGAAAGAGTATAAGAATATTGATAAGGTTAAATGGAAGTCCGTGGGGTTTTTATAAGCAAAATCAGCGGCTAGCCTCAATTACTACTTTGAGTCGGGGGAGTAAAGGTACTTAAGCAGGAATTTTCTTGCTGATGTGATCACTAAAAGGAAGGTGAACTAAGATTGGCAGACAGAAGTTTCTCTTGGGGCTCAAAAGGAGCTTTAATGAGAACACTTAGTACGGGGAAAATTTTCAAAAAGTCTTTTGTTGCCAGTGTTAGAGGGTTTTTCTGCTTAGTGCACCACAAACACCAGATTCTCCTGTTGACCTGGTAAGATCAACTGATGAAGGATTTCCTGCAGTTGAGGAGGAAATCAACCAGATCATATTCTAGGAAACGTTACTGTTCAGGATCCAGGGAACTACTCTCAGAGATTCAAGATCTGAGTGAGATAGAAGACTTTTGTGAATTAATTTCTAAGAAGCTGATAAAATCCCTGGCTGGCATACTGACCTTTGCATTAGTCTATGGAACTATAGCTACTTTGGACCAAAATGGAATAATCAGTATGACTGCACATTTCTTCTTGTTGATCTTTCTGACTTTCTCTGTAGAAGAGCATAACTCTGGAGACCAGACAATGAGAATGACAGCACATCTGTTCAGTAGGCTTGTGGGTTGTCACTGCCAGGAACCAAAATTATTAAGTTCCTGGTGCATTGGACAGAAAACAAATCTACTTGTGGGAAGAACCGTCTCCAAACAATCAGGGACTTACTAGTTCAGCTCCCAGGTCCATCCCGCAGCAGTGGAGCCAACTGGCTGATTTCTTGGTCTTACTCCAGATGTATGTGACATTGAGGGAGACATCCAGATGTTCCAAGTGCAATGGAAGTCGTCCAGACCTCTGTTTAGGATTTTGTTTCTTGTTCTGCCTTGGTGATTGAGCTACAGTGGCTTCATCACTTTCTACATGGTTGGTTATGAACTCTGGAAGAACATATCAAAGAAAGCTGACTACTACATTCCCCATCATTTGCAGATCCACGGCATTGGTGCCAGGCTAGGACTCCCTTGCAGGGACAGGACCATTTACTTTCTGTTGTATGCAAACACCTACGAGTTTCCCATCAGAACAATCTGTTGTTCATCATACAGATTGCTGTTGTATCTGCCAATGGTTTGCCCTTAACAAATGACCCAGGGGTCTCTAGCAGGAGAGGGAGCTCAGCATCGATTGGTTGGGACTGACAGCAGATTGGTTTCATGAATTTTGATAATTCCATTACCTGATCAGAAAATTATGAAGGAGTGGAGGTGGAACATCACTCAGAAAACTATCTGGAGGCATTAGTATGTTGAAACCTATAGAGTGAAGAACAATAAATGAGTGAGGTCCTGACTTTTGATAAGTTTTTTTTTTTTTAATTCAGGCAACACCACTAGTCCAATGTCAGTTTTGAAAAGTGGTCCGCAGAACTGAGAGCTCTTGTGATGTAATTAGAGCACTCATTACAGATTCATCTCCAGTGTTGCTCAAGAAAATTCAGCAACTGTGAAGCCTCATACAATTGCATCTATGCCAGTAGTTCATCCACAGTGGTAGATCTGAATACTCTCATCTCAGATTGACTGCCAAGATAACCATCAGTTTGGTAAATGCCTGTGGAGCAGATGAAAGGCTGAGAAGCATTGCCTTGAATTGATAATGGTTGTCCCTGATGGTAAAGCATTAACATTTTTCAACGATGGGGCATATTAACATGTAAAGATAAGCCTTCTTGAGGCCCATGATGCACAAGAAATCCTTGGTGTTTCTCTTGAATTGTAAAGCACAAGTGTTTCTATGCTGAAAACTTCCAGATATTTTGAATACCCCCAAAGAAGTTGGAGTAGAAACCAAAGCCTCTTCCATTAGAACTGGGAGATTATGCCAAAGAAGAGAGGTTTTGAGATACTATCTAGAATACCTTTGGTTTTCATAAGGTCTTGTGGCAAAGGAAATGATGGAAAAATTAGTGGTGCTCAAAAGTTATTGAGGAGATCTTTTCTGATAATACTGAGAGCCCATTTGTCTGAAATGAAACCAGCCCACGTTGCAAAGAATTTCTTGAACATTCCATCGGGGAAGGCAAACATGAGTTGGCAGGGCTTCATTGTCTTGGAGAGGATCCTCTCTGACATAATGCCCTCTTATTAGTTCTTGGCCTTGATGAGACACCGTGGATGAAATCACTGACAGTTCCAGTATTACTGAAAGCTGTAGCAAAAAGAGCTGAAGCACATTCTAGCATTTAGATGAGGATTGGCTAGGCATAATTTTATCAAAATTTTATAGATTTTTCAGAATTTTTTCTAAAACTTGAGAGGTTTCACCTCAAAGGGTGGTCCTAGAAATGGTGTTTGAGCTGCAGCTGCCTGTTCCTTCATGTTAAGGGTGTTACAGAAGAGTTGATTTTGGCAAAATGTTTTATTTTTACTGCAGATTCCAGCTGTCCTGAGAGACTGCTGGAGCGTGAGCTGTCTGAGGAGAGTAGGAGCACTCACAACTAGGGATATATGCATGGCTTAACTCTTTGTGGAGACAGCTAAAGGGAGGCACTTAGGAGGAGCAGGAACCAGCAAATCCTCCTCATTCTAAAAGGTTATTGAGATATTGAATAACATGAGATTTGAGGTTCAGGAGATGCAGGAAACTGTCTCTGAGCAGACACAGCCTGGGAGGGTGAACTCTCAGAGAAACTGAAGAGTAAACTTCAGTGGGAGTGAGTCACTGAAAAGGGCAGTTACAAAGGCCTTCCTTCGGGTGCTAGGAGCAGTCTTAGGGTGGGAGGGAACTCACACGGAGCCCAAAATTCCCTCTTTGACCTGTCCTGTGTTGGCTGCAGTGGTGTGGAGATGATGCTCAGGAATAAAAGGAGGACTTGGGCATAAAATATGCTAAGAAGCCAGATACCAGCTGTAAAGCAGCCCCGCCCTAACTTTGTGCAAACAGTGAAGATGATCTACCAGCACAGAGAGGCGAGTGCAGGAACTCTAGGTTTTTCGGAATTGCTGTTGGGACAGCTCAACTTCTGCTGGAGCCTGGGGATCTGCTGTTATACTAAAGGAATCCCTGTCCCACTCAGATAGACCATCTTCCTATCAAATGGAGGCCAGCCTGCAGGGACAGGGAGAAAACTGGAAAAGTGTACCTGAAAAGAACTGAGAACCTCTTTTCAAAGACCCAAAAGTAGAAGACTTGGGAGAGCTGTGCCTGAAATTCAATAGGCAAACCACTAGAGGATGCTCTAAAAACAGGCTTCTAGAGACAATAAGGGAAGGCTAAAATTGCAAGCCATTTTGCCTCAATGACTTGAAAAAGATGGAAACAGTTTGCCAGGCCTGATGGAGCAGTGGATTCCCATGAAAGAGAAATTAAATGTTATGGGCCTCTTTCTTTCACATTTAAGGCAAATGCTGCCCCTCTGGTGCAGGTATAGAGGTCCCTACATATAATGGAAAAGGTGCTATTCTGCTGTGCAGAGGGGGAGGAGCAGGATTTGGGGGCTTTACACAGGAATACATGCTCCTGCATGACACAGAGCTAAGGGAATCAGGAATAGAAGGAGCATGGACAGAGTCAGTGGATTCACTGCTGCATGGTCCACCAGCCATGTGCCCCCCTTCTCCCTCCCTCTCCCAGAGTGAGAAAGCAGGAAGTGGCTTCTGAGAGAAGATATGAAATATAATATACCAGGATATAAGAGAACACAATCTCCTTGAAGATTGTATGGTAAAGTCACTTTTTAAAATTGTAGCAGGTTTTGCCATAATAAACAATAATTCTTAGCACTTAAGTCTTGTCCATAATGCTTTTACATGTAAAGGGCTGCATAAACATTGAATTAACCAAATTTTCATATTAGACACATAATATTATATTTGTTTCTCATAAGTTCCTTAGCACCATTTCAGGAGGTCAAGAAGATTTAACATCAAGTTGCAAGGGGAAAAATCCCCTGCATCTGCCTTAAAATAAACTTCACTGAAATAACTTTTCCTCGGTCAGTAGCATCTTCCTCTAAGAATCTCCTCTTACTTTCCAGTACCAGCTCTATGAGTTTTGTTGCCCAAGGAAAACTGGGAAAAGCTCCCCAGAGTTTTCAGTTATGCAATTACTGTCCACTAAATATTTTGCGGTTCTAGACAACTCCCTCTTCTGTCTGTATTGTAAGTCTGGCCTGCACTCTTTCCTCCATTTGCCTCAATATTAGCTGGAGGAAAATGAGCACTCAGGAAAAACGTACATTAAAAAAAGAAAAGAAGACACAATTCATTGAAATAAAAATAAATGTTTACTACAGAATGGAAAGAAAATGGAGATGACATAGCAGCAAAACTAGTACAGAGTGAATCTTTCTGTCTAGAGAGGAAAATGATCATATTTCTTCTCTCTACAGCAAGGATGATTGGATTGTTACTAATATTGCATGTTTTAAATCCTCCCAGTACGAATGCTACTTTCCATCTCTGCAGAAAGATTGGCAATGGCTTGAAAGATCGTTTTGAGGCCCATCTTTTTATTTTGCCAATGGTATCAGCCAGAAGGTACTCTGTATTGGCCTACCTCAGGCCATGTAGTCTGCTCTGGCATACATACCTACAAACCACTCACTTTTTCCCCAGTCAACAGCTTTCAGTTACTAGAATTTGTTAGTTTCTAGCAGGTACAAAAACTGGCCCAAATAGTGTGTCTCTTAATAAGATTGCTTGACTAGTGAAGAAGACAGTGTGGGCTTTTTGAGAACAGAAGCTACAAGACAAAATCCCACATAAACCAGTGAGGGGGCAGAATGAAAAAGAAATGTAAAACTGAGCAATTAAAGCATGAGCTATGGATGACCCTTTTTCTCAGTTATTTTCTTTGTAAATGTGATGAAAGAAATTTTCTTCAGCGTCATAGCCAGCATTTTTATCTCTGTTGGTAATCAAAGGAATTGCTTGACTGTTTTCCCAAAGAATAGTAGGTTTTGCAGGAGAAGATATAGGTAGTAGTGGTAGAAGAATTAGCTCTACTTTGCAGATGGGAAAACCGGTACAGAATGGTTAAGAGACTTGTCCAAGTTTATGTAAGAAGTCTGTAGCAGAGCCTGGAATAGAACTCAGATCTCCTGAGAATCTAGCTTTGTGTTTTTAGTTGCAAAACTACCCTTCTTTCCTCTACTCTAAGAGTACCAAAATTCCAGACAGATTCAGGATTAATTTCCTCTCAAGGAAGCAATATAGAAGTATTTTGCCATATTAATCTGTTTATACTCTGTCAGACTGCTTGCAACAAGTTTGTTGAAGTTACTGGACCACAACTTAATTATGTCTTGTCCCACTAGTCAGATTTCACCTACAGTCAATATAATATTGCTTTCCAAAAAACTGGTGAGATCCCTATTTTGTTCTTTATCTTTTTTTAAAAAAAACCTAAGCTTAACAATTACTCTGTCAATAATATTGTTTATAATAAAATATATTTTACTTATTAAATCTCCAAGATTTATGTGTGTGGTCATTGAAGGACCACACCAAGCTTTCACTGAAATCGGTGGTGGTTTTGTTGTAGACTTCAGCATGAGCAGGATCAAGCCCACACTGTCCCACAAAAATGTATTGATATTATGAAGCTTATTTTCTTTTTTCCCATTTTTAGATATGACCCTGATATTATGTTAGGATATGAAGTCCAAATGCATTCGTGGGGTTACCTCTTACAGAGGGCTGCTGCACTAAGTGTTGATTTATGCCAGATGATCTCTCGTGTACCAGGTGGGTTATATTATAGACTATAACACAGCCCCTGCTGATATCATTAGGTAAAAGGTAATATGCTTTTAATTTTTTTTTTTTTTTTTTTTTTTTTTTTTGGTGGATATCTGCACTTATGCAGGTATATAGGTGCAACCACAGACGTTAAAAAAAATTAGGAAGTTTTCTTCAGTGATGGTTTATTTATTTTATTTTTATGTTGCATAGGTTTTGGCCCCAAAGATGGGGGGAGATTAGGGAATAGCTATTCAGATAAAGCGCCTCCTGCAAACCTGTGTCTGTCTGTGTTCTGTGTCCTCCATTATTTGCATAACCCTCTGGCCAGGGTTCTGATTCCATCCGTGTTCCCTTCTTTTCTCCCACCCCTGTGTTCCTTGTTGCCCTCTCTTTTTTGTGGCCAGAGTCCCCAGTAGTCTGTGCTTCTCCAACTAGGACCTACCTCTTCTACTCCTTTGAGGGGAGAGCTGGCAAGTACCCTTTGCCTCCTTCATGGACTCTTCCTTCCCTTTTTTGTAAATTCAGCTAGCAAAAGGAAAGCTGAGCTCTTCCCTCTGCTGCTGCCTTTGACTGAGTCTGGTGCACATGCACACAGTGGTAGCATGTATGTGGGGATTTATTTGCTACACATAGGTTTTCTCTAGGTGCCAGCTGTGGAAGTTCCACAAGTTCCTGCAGATCATCAACTGGGGAGCCTATTGCTGATTAGGACATTAATTATCTTTATTGTGGCAGAAAAAATCATTTCTATGTTGTTAGCGCATGGTTTGATGCATAGTGAAGAAATGTAGAGACTCAGAGACAAGCCAAAAGAGGAGATGTTGATAAAGCCAGTGAGAGAGACTGTGTTATCTGATCAGGCTGACTTTAGAGAAAGCAAATATACTTGAATAAACTCTGTGAAATTTTGATGGTTACAGAAAAAGGTTACAGACTCAAAAATATTAGACATTTTCTAGCTTTGCAGGAGATCCTGCATACAAGTGGACAGAAAAGATTAATTATTGTTACCAATTATATTGCCTTGATTTTCTTTTACAACTGGCCAGCCAACGGAGAATCATTATTTTGCCTCTCTAAAAGTCTGAAACAATAAAGAAGGTAAAAAGATAGCATGCATTTTGATAATGTGTATAAAAGACTAACTAAGGTTTGTCAGTGGCTTATAGGTTTTATCGATTAGGTTTTATTGATAAAGTTTGTCAATGGGAAATAGATTTTATTCATAGCATTGATGCTGGTTGAGATGACGCATGAAAGAGTGTGAGCAATTGAATAAGTTGTTGCTTTATGTTCTGTTATTTTATCTGAAGCCCTGCAGGAGTGTACAGATTTTTCTCTTTTGTCTTCTCTATGATCTCATTTGCGTGCTCAAAGTGGAACGCAGTGAATAAATTGTCTTTTGAGAGTTGTTCAAGGGGAAATTTACATCATGGCCACTTGAGGAAATAGATGCTGAAATCTAATAATTGTTATATAGTATTGTGTACTTTATTCTGCAAAATGTGTTGTCTCTTCTTTGTTAATAGGATACCGTATAGGAGCATCTTTGATAAATTAATAGTGTGGGACAGAGTTGTGCAGCAAACAAATAAAAATGGGGTAGGCACACATACAGAATTGTGGGGGAAATGTCCCAGAATGCTCTTTGCTCTGTTATGCTAATTTAAAAGGCCAGATGGAGCTGATACAATTTGGAGAAATAGTTCTAAAAATATAAAATATTTTTTAAAATGTATCATAGAGTATAGTCACTGTAATGTTTCATGTTGGGATATTAAATTATGTATGATGCACTTTCAAAACATCCCAATAAACTTTAGAAAAAAATTCCCAGAACTATGGCCCTTCCATTTTAGAGCAAAGAGAATGCTAGGAAAGACACCACAAGCACCCTCTGCTCTTCTGTGATGCTGCAGCACTTCAAAGACTCAAGAAAATTGAGAGTAAGGAAGTCCTCTTTCCCTTTCTGCCCATGTATACGGTGTTGTTTTAGCCATGTCGGTCTCAGGATATTAGAGAGACAAGGTGGGTAAGGTAATATCTTGAATCGTCCCTCAGAATATATATCAACTACTTATGCCAAACTGTCTGTCTGATCTTGTATTTAGCTGTGACACTGAGTACCTTTCCAAGACCTGAGGAAGAGTTCTGTGTAGTTTGAAAGCTTGTCTCTCTCACCATCAGAAGTTGGTCTGAAGGAACAGAAATGGACACCATGGGGAGTCAAGCATGCGGGTTTATTACGCATAGCGCTGGTGGAGTGTCACTTTGTTTATTAGGCTCAGTGAGACAGTGCTAAACAGTTGATTACAATAGACTATATAGGGTGCTCATGGGCGGAGAGAAGCGACAGGGTTGGAGTTCCCGAGCCCCTAGGTAGGTTCTAGCAGCAAGACAAGATTAGCACAATAAACCAATAGTCTAAAAGATTAAATAATGGCTCCGCCCAGAGCTCAGGTTAACATGTTGCTAATACACAGGTGTTTTCCCTCAAACTTTTCCTATTGCAGTGTGTAGGTTAAATCCTGATTTTGGGGTCCATAGGAATGAGGTAGCTCTTCCGGTTGTCCAACAGGTGCATTCCTGGGGGTTTAAAACAAAAACACAGTGAAAAGTACACAGCAAATAGCAATTGTTTTAGTTTTAGGGTTCACCATTGTGTTTCTGAGAACTAGAGTTGGCATCTGTGAAGGAGAATACATCCGTGGAAGGGGGGATGTCATATCTCATACTGACATGTTAGGCTTCTCCCTGAACTATGGTTGGCATTTGGGGAGGGTGTTGGCGATCTCCTTTCTGCACCAGGGAGTAGACTTTGAGGCTCTTTTCAGTGCTTTGTATGTCTGTAACTGATGATATGAACACCCAATTACTGCTCCGCATCTGGAGTTCTGTTGACTCCACTTATCTAGTTGAAACAAAGCAAGGTTATCTCCTGTTTACCCAGTTTTTCTTTAGCCATATATTGTCCATTATTAGCTAGGCCCCATTCCTCAGACCAAGCTGTGGAATTTGGGCCTATGTGAAAAGTCCTTAACAGAGACTGTGGTTAAGATCTCCCATACGTATTAATGGCTTTTTGGCCCTTCGTGGTCCAATAACAAATATTACCTCACCCACTTTGGCTTTCTCCCTATGATAAAGTGATGCCTAAAATATCAAGAGTAAAATACTTCTCCCTACAGCTTTGCAATTTTCCTGTCTCTCTTTCCCTCCCTTCGCGCCAACAAAGTCTTCTGCCTCCTTTCCCACTTTCACAGTGTAAAAGGTTTTGTGCATCCTCCTCTCCCAACCCTCCGCCTAATAGTGCAAAACTTTATCACAAGGGTAAGCCCTTTAGGATAGGGAGTGTTCCTCCTTTTTATAGTGCAGTATCAAATGCAAATAACATTTCAGCAACTCTGCTCCAATATATTTCCCTTAAGAATAAAGACTTGCAGTGGACAGTTCAATAAAACTAGACCAAGCTGTCGTCTCAAATGGGCATACATACCAGAGGAAAAATTAAGGGGACATGAGTTTGGTTTAAATATTTTTGGTTTTTTTGGTAACTAAAAATCTTATTTAATGAGTAATGAGAATATATATATATATATATTTTACCTACACATGCTCAGGTTTTGAATTCCAGTTCTGCTACTACACATTTTAAATGCATTCAAGCTGTTTTCCCAGGAAGCTCCTAGAACTTCTCAGAGAAGTAGCTTGAAGTAATGTTGACTATATTATAAGTTGTCTAAATGTATCCTCTTTTCATTACATTAGATGATAAGAAAGAGAACAGATTTGCAGCTGAGCAAGATGAATATGGGTCAGATACAATGAGTGAAATAAATATTGTTGGACGAATTATCCTAAATCTTTGGCGAATGATGAGAAATGAGGTAAAGTAAAATAAGTTAAAATATATGTTGAAAATAGTTTAGAAGAGAGAGAAATTGGTTTTTAATTATTTTTAATCCTAAACTTTTAAGGAATCTTTTGTTGAGAAATTTTATGAAGGGACTTGTGCTATAGTATTTTGTTGTACAGCTTTTTTATCCCTTTTTAGACAGATAATGTTATTTTCAGAAACAGACATATAATGTGTTTTGAAATGTTGAAGGGAAACTGTTCTAGTGAAATGTAAAATACTGAAGTCCTTGCCTTTTGATTTTCACTAATGTTTCTTAACTTTTTATTTTCATTCTTTTTTCATACTTTACTTTTCATTCGTTTTACTTCTTTGTGTCCAAGATGTGTCTCGAGAACAGCTTACTTGTCCCTAGCAAGATAGCTAGTATAGTACTTTTACTAAAAGAAATATTTGAAGCCTGTGGAACTGTTTTGAGCTATCGTATCCCATCACTTTTTTGCTGCTCTGTTACATTGTGTTTAACCTTCTCATTAGGTCCCTCTTGTAACTCACTCCTGGGCAAGTTCTAATTTGGTAATTGCAGTCTATTTAGCACCTGTACTTTCATTTGGAGAAAGATATTCTTCCCTTTCTGTCATGATCAGTTGTGTTGTTTCAGTGGACTGTTAAACATTTGCTATGATTTTACCTACTAGGTAACTGCATGTTAGCGATAATAAATTCCTATTTGTGGTTCATAATCTATTGCTAAAGTGTGTGAAGAGCTTTAGGAGTCTTCTGAAAGGAAGGTATTATAAAAATATAAGATCATTATCAAGTCTTTTGTATTTTTCTAGGTGACTCTAACTAACTACACATTTGAAAATGTGGGTTTTCATGTTCTTCATCAGCGTTTTCCTCTGTTTACCTCTCGAGTTTTGTCTGATTGGTTTGACAACAAGGCAGATATCTACAGGTAATGAATGATCTAATGATCCATTGCTATGAGAATATTTTTAAGCAAGATTCACAATTTATTGTGGTATGGCTTTCCTATATTTATAAAAAAGCAACTATGGAAAAAACAAGACAAGATTGTGAGCTGCAGCTTTGAGATATGTGAATAGGCATGATATGCTGTATTAAAGTCTTTCATTACTTCCTGTAGAGTACTTAACTTAGCATACAGTGTTTATCAAAGGTTTCAGAGTAACAGCCGTGTTAGTCTGTATTCGCAAAAAGAAAAGGAGTACTTGTGGCACCTTAGAGACTAACCAATTTATTTGAGCATAAGCTTTCGTGAGCTACAGCTCACTTCATCGGATGCATACTGTGGAAAATACAGAAGATGTTTTTATACACACAGACCATGAAAAAATGGGTGTTTATCACTACAAAAGGTTTTCTCTCCCCCCACCCCACTCTCCTGCTGGTAATAGCTTATGGACTTCTAATGAGCTGTCCCTACTATCCAGCTTTCATTGTTGTGACATTACCTACGGTACAATCTGGATCATTGAACAACTGTGTCCCCTTAATTCTCTAACCTGGGGTGCCTTTTATACTGCTTTGCTGTCAGAATATCCACTCATGGTCTGCTCACACAGCCTATAGCATGCAAATTCACTCCCAGCTAAATACATGAGCACTGTGACCAGTCACTCATGGATAAGGCTACCTTTTAGTCATGGGTATTTTTAGTAAAAGTCATGGACAGGTCACAGGCAGGCAGTAAACACAAATTCACAGCACGTGACCTGTCCATGACTTCTACTATATACCCCTAACTAAATCTTGGGGGGGAAGGGGGTTGGCCCGGGGGCGCTGTGGGTGATGGGGGTGGGTGGTGGGGTGGCAGGGCCAGCAGGCTCCCTACCTGACTCCGCGCCTCCCCGAAAGTGAGGACATCCCCTTCGCTCAGCTCCTAGGCAGAGGCATGGCCAGGCAGCTCTGTGCACTACCTCCGTCCAGAGCTGTGGCTTCACGGCTCCCATTGGCCGGGAACCAAAGCCAAAGGGAGCTGTGGGGACAGCGCCTGCAGATGGAGGTAGCGTGCAGAGCTGCCTGGCCACGTCTCTGCCTAGGAGCTAAGCGAGGGGGATGTTGCAGCTTCTGGGAGACCCCCAGGTAAGCGCCGCCCAGAGCCCACCTCGCTGCGTTCCGTGCCCCGCCTCCCTGCCCCTTCCCACACCCAAACTCCTGCTGCTTGGGGGTGGGGGGAGCGGTGGCCTGAGACTGCCCCAGCAGCTGCCAGTGCGACTGGCATGGGGCTGCCTGAGCTGCCCCCAGGCGAAGCACACTGGCCGCTGCAGAAGTCATGGAATTCCATGACCTCCGTGACAAACTCACAGCCTTACTCATGAATTACATATAGGGCGACACCTGCAAATTCTTACTCTCGGCCTTGTTCTCCAGAAATGTGCGTCTTGTATTGTCCAGTACACTACTGAACAATGCAGACTCATAGATAGTCCATCCTTTTGTCAAAGGAAAATGATACCAGCCTTGTTATCCCAAATGGAGTTTCCCACATACACAAATCCAAACACACTGATTAAGATAAAATAAGCTTACTAATTACAGAAAGATAGATTTTAAGTGATTACAAGTGATGATGCATAAAAGTCAGGATGTGTTACAAAAGAAAATAAAAGAGTAAAATGCAAGCTAGTACCTAACTTAATGAGCTAAATGTACTAAAAAGCAAAGGTTTTCCGCACCATATGCTGCAATAAATTTCACAGGCTGGGTCTCCTTTCAGTCTGGGACTCCCCTACCCCAACCACTTAGTTCAGTTCTTTGAGAGTCATTGATGTCATGAGCAGAGATGAAGGAGGAGAGAAGCCATTTGTGTTCTGTGTGTCCTCCATTCTTATACCCTTACCCCCCGCTGGGGTGCAGGCGACAAGTTTCCTGTGGACGTGAGGGTTGAACCATCCCTGTGATGAAATGTAAATTTCTTATTCACACCTTCCTGTTGCTGGAGAATGACTGCTTAAGCATAGCTCTTTAACACCTGACTGGGGTGTCAGAGTGCCTTTTGTCTCTGAAAAACTGGTTTGGGCCTGCTTTTCTTAATCTTGGACCATGTTATAACAGTGCTATACAGCAGATTCTTATAGCTTCACATACAATGTTGATACACATATTTTACCAGGGCAATAATGTTCAGCAGATTATGAGTTTTCAAATGATACTAGGTATACTTTATACAAAATTTATCATAGTTTTGTAAAAGTACTGATCTTTATAATATGGATTGTCACAATTGTCTGCTACAGTTGAGTATAATATTTGACAGAGTATACCAATCAAGGAGGGATTTGATAAATCTAAATAAAAAGCAGTACTATACAGTATTTAGGATCTTAGGGCAGGGACTACATCTTATAGGTTTGTACAGCACCTAGCACAATAGAGCCTCTATCTTTTGATTGGGATCTTTTGCCACAATTAACATAAACAACTAATAATTCTTTGAGTTGTGTTCCAATGAGTGCTCCAATTCAGGTGTGCATGCACCTCTTGAGCCTTTGATTGGAAATTTTTAGTTATCAGTGTCCAATCAGTCTGCACTTGTGCTCTATTCCCCCTCATGACCAGGCAAAACTCCCTCAGTTCCTTCTCAACCACCTCAGCCTGAGACAGAGCTCTAGTAAGTTCCCCTGTATCATGCCTTGGCTTTTCTAATATTTCTATAGTTAAGATAGTTTTTATAGTTAGTTGTTAGTATAGTTATAATCAGTTAGTTAGATAAGTATTGAGAGGCTTGTTTTACTCCTCTCTTTCCTCTTGGGGAGACCTTTTTTTTTTTCCTGGCAGGTTTCAAACATTGCCTTTCCTGCCAAGAGGCTATATCTATAAGCGATAGCCACTCTAAGTGTATTGCTTGGGGGAGTCCCATGTCTCCCTAAAGTGCAACTTCTGCGTGGCCCTCAAGTCAAGGGCAAAGAAAAATAGGGATATTAAACTCAGACTGCTAATGATGGAACGTTCCCTTCAGCCAGTTTCTGAATCAGGTCAGGAGACCCACCCCCATACATCTGTCTCCAGTCAGATCCAGCGCTCCTCCTACCTCAGTGCAGGCTTCCCCTAAAAAAGGGAAGACTTAGGAGGTTTGAAGGAATGCTTCTGAAAAAAGGAGTGCGGACTCTCACCTTAAGGTGTCAGCTCCAAAAAGCCCAGGTCTCCAGCAAGAACTGCAGTCTCTGAGACCTGGACTGCTCAACTCAATACCATTGAGTCAAAGAACTCCTCTTCTGGAACTGGCAATGCTGTGAAGTCCCAGAGTACAAAGGAGAGACGCAGCTTCAGTAGGGCCTCAGTACCTTCGACCAGCAAGAAGGGCAACCATAGACACTTAGGACTGGCACCATCAAGTTCAGCCCAGCCATCAGTTCCTTTGCATTCAGTCCATCCATTGGTACACATGCATACAGCACCGAGCAAGCAACGGTGCCAGATACCATCATTAGTACTGCTGGCTTCAGCAACAGTGGCCTCAGCTACCGCGTCAGTACCTATCCCCTACTCAGTACCACAGAAGTTCAGATATACTAAGGACTTCTTGGTAATGGAGGAATTAAAGTCCCCACTCCTCACTGGTACCAAACAGCTCTCAGTACCAAGACTTCGATCTCTGATCTGTCGTCCTTTGTTACCACTGGAGTCTCCATTTTCTGCACATGCTCCTCCATTGG
Source organism: Caretta caretta (assembly GCF_965140235.1). NCBI lineage: Eukaryota > Metazoa > Chordata > Testudines > Cheloniidae > Caretta > Caretta caretta. Next base: position 86,390,284 of record NC_134208.1, on the reverse strand, counting down.
ATGAGATGGAGGAGGATGAAGGAGGCTTCCAGTCATTCATCTCTATTTCTGTTCTGGGTTCTCCAATATATCCCTTCAGGAACCCATTCTCTGAAAGTCATATGGAAGATTGGGCTTGTTATCAAGGGTGGTAGAATCAGCCCTGCATGCCAGCCCCACTCCCCCCCCACCCCTCCCAATTGTCATACTGGGACTCTTGAGCTGCCTATTGATGACAATTTGCTAGGCCACCACAACTATGTCATAGGGAGGCCAGAGTTATACAACCCTCTCCTCCCCAACCAGCTTCTCCGCTTCCCCCCCGGAGGAGAAGTTTGAGGAGCCGGAAGCTAGGGCAGATAAAGAAGCCACCCCTAAAACATCTATTTCATCCTCAACTCCAGATGAGGTGGTTTTGCTTCTGCCATCATCCATGGCCAATGATTTTCAGCAATTTCAAGACCTCATAAAGAGAGCAGCTAACACTGTTCAGATTCCTCTCAAAGAGGTCAAGGATTCACAGTTCACACTGGTGGATATCCTAGTTAGCAACACTCCCTAGGGTGGTGTTACCCTTCAATGAGACACTCCTAAATCAGGTTAAGACGTTGTGGCAGACACCTGCCACTATTCCGCCCAAGTATAAAAGGGCAGATAAAAGTATCATGTCTCCCTAAGGATTCTGACATTTTATTCTCCCACTCGCCACCTAACTCCATAGTGGTCGATGCGGGTGAGTGGAGTAGGCAGCACATCTCTAAGTCTACCCCTTATGACAGGGACCAGAATGCATGAGCAACCCTGCAGTTCAGGATCACAAATTATCAGGCAGTCATGTTACAAATTCTAACAGATTCATTGAACATCTTCCACAAGATATAGGGAGCAATTCGAGCCTGTCATCTCAGAGGCCTAATTGATCACCAGAACTGCTTTTCAAGCATCCTTAGATGCTGCACACGGTGCTATCTGATCCATCTCTACGGTGGTGGTGATGTGCAGAGTATCATGGCTCCATCTTGTCGGGTTTCCGAGAGACGTGCAGAACACCCTGGAGAACCTCCCCTTCTACGGTCATAAACTGTTCTTGGAAACCCAGATGAGTCCTTGATCACTCTAAATGACTGTAGGGCTACTTTGTGGTCCCTGAGAATATATACACCTACAAATAAGAAAAGGTTTAGTGCATCACAGAGTGCCCAGAGATCACGTCCTGCTCAGTTTTCCAGGTTTCATAGATCCCCCCCACCCCCCCAAAAGAGGCATCAATTTGAAAGAAAGAGAGCCACCCTACCGCCCTCCATAGCCACCCAGCCATCTTTGAAGTAACAGTTTTGATGGGTTGGTCAAGGTTTCAAATCTTCCCACACCTCTGGATTTACAAATTTGCCCATTAGCCCACTATTCACACTTTGGAGACTACCTTGCCTATTTCCAACATGCTTGGAAGAGGATCACTACAGACAAATGGGTCATAGCTGTCATAATAATAGGCTATACCATCCATTTTATGTCACTCCCACTGCTTCCATCTCCCCTTCCTCATCTCTCTTCAGGGACCCCTCTCCGGAGCTTTTATTGAGACAAGAATTGAATTCTCTCCGTTGATTAGCAACAATAGAGATGGTTCCTCCTCCTCCTCCTCACAAGGGCAAGGGATTTTATTCAAAGAAATTCCTTGTGCCAAAGGAGGATGGGAGAGTGGAGACCATTCTTTGATCTAAGACTTCTAAACGAGTTCAAAAAGTATCAAAAGTTCAGAATGGTGACTCTGGGAGCTATAATTCCTTCACTAGAGAAAGGGGATGGCTTTTCCGCCTTTGACCTACAAGAGGCCTATTTCCATATATGATACACCCATTGCAAAGAAAACATCTATGCTTCGCTGTAGGCCAGGATCATTTATCGTACCAAGTGCTTCCCTTCAGCTTTTCCTCAGCCCCCAATTGTGTTCTCAAAGGTCCCAGCAATAGAGGCTGCTTACCTCCGACAAGAAGCAATCCTAGTCTTCCCATACCTCAATGACTGGCTACTCAAGGGTCATGCCTACAAAGCAGTGCTGTCTGCCACGTACTCTGTTCCAGGAGTTAGGTCTCCAGTTAAATGTTAAAAAGTCCACATTAACCTTGTCTTCAGCTCCTGGGACAATGGCAGCTTTCACTTTTGTGACCAATAATGCAAGACTACACCTCCACTGCTTCCATTGTTGTCTTCCCTATTTTCCAATCAGGGACAGCTTGGTGAGGTGATGGTTCCTCTGTAAATGAGGAACTCCTTAGATTGGTGGGAGGATCAACTCAACATCTGTGCAGGCATTCCTTTCTGTTGCCCAGCCCCATCAATCACTTTTACAACAGATGCATCATTTTGAGGTGAGGGGCCCACCTCAATACCTTCACAACTCAGGGCAGATTGACAGCTCAAGAAATCAGGCTCCACATCAATCTGCTAGAGCTCAGGGCTGTTAGGAATGCTTGCATATTTGCTCATCCATCGTCTTCTAGGTTTATTAAGGGTTTGGGAAATCTCTGTCTGCAGATTAGAAACCCTATCCTGATGTGGGACTTCAACCTGATATTCAATTACCTTATGAACCTCTATTTGAACCTGTTCTCTGTTGCATTTATCTGTGAAGACGGCCTTTTTAGTAGCCATCATATTGGCCCATGGGGCCAGGGAAATTGGAGCCTTGTTGGCAGATTCCTCCCTTTAGGGTGAGCTTTAAGCACAAGGTCTCTTTTCGTCCATACCCTAAATTCTTACCAAAGGTTCTTTTGGAGTTCCACCTTAATCAATCTATTCATCTACCAGTGTTTTTCCTGAAGCCACATAGTTCTCTGCAGGAATCCTGGTAACATACCCTCAGTGGTAGAAGGGCATTGGCCTTCTATTTAGATAGGACTAAGCAATTTAGGAAGTCACCTAGGCTCTTTGTTTCCTTCCTGGATCCACGTGGTCCTCGATCTTTACTTAAAGACTGTTGAGATGGCTGTATTATCACTTGTTATGATGCTGCGGGCATTCATTCCTGCAGGCAACATCTACAGCATTACTGAAAAATGTACCAGTATCTGAAATATGTACCTCTACGTGGGCTTCAATACAAAGATTTTTAGAATATTATGCCCTGATCCATGCTGTCAGATATGATGCGGCACATGGTTCTGAAGTATTATCTTCAGTTCTAGACTCTATTCTGAAGCTCCCTGCCTCCATCTGGGGATACTGCTTGGAAGTCACCTGAAGTGGATCACCCACAGGGACACTGCTCAAAGAAGAGGTTACTCACTTTGTGCAATTGCTATTCTTCAAGATGTGTTTCCCTCTGGGTGCTCTACAACCCACCCTCCTTCCACTCTGCTTCAGACTGTTCCTTAAGGGATATTTGGGTGGAGAAGGACCTGAGGCTGGTTCGCCCCTGCACTGCTATATAGCCTTGGTATCCAGCATGCCAGGTCAAACGGATACTGCTAACTTGAATTTTCCAATCAAGGGCTTGAGAAGTGCGTGCACAGCTGAAGTGGATCACTCATAGGGGTACACAACTTGAACTGTAGTTACTGCACAAAGTGTGTAACCTCTTCTTAATATTAGAGTACTGATTTGAATGTATTCCATGGTTTCAGAGTAACAGCCGTGTTAGTCTGTATTCGCAAAAAGAAAAGGAGTACTTGTGGCACCTTAGAGACTAACCAATTTATTTGAGCATGAGCTTTCGTGAGCTACAGCTCACTTCATCAGATGCATACCGTGGAAACTGCAGCAGACTTTATATACACACAGAGATCATGAAACAATACCTCCTCCCACCCCACTGTCCTGCTGGTAATAGCTTATCTAAAGTGACCATCAAGTTGGGCCATTTCCAGCACAAATACAGGTTTTCTCACCCTCCACCCCCCCACACACAAACTCACTCTCCTGCTGGTAATAGCCCATCCAAAGTGACAACTCTCTACACAATGTGCATGATAATCAAGGTGGGCCATTTCCTGCACAAATCCAGGTTCTCTCACCCCCCTCCCCCCCCTCCAAAACACACACACACTATTACCACTATCCTGCTGGTAATAGCTCATCCAAAGTGACCACTCTCCCTACAATGTGCATGATAATCAAGGTGGGCCATTTCCAGCACAAATCCAGGTTTTCTCACCCCCCCACCCCCATACACACACAAACTCACTCTCCTGCTGGTAATAGCTCATCCAAAGTGACCACTCTCCCTACAATGTGCATGGTAATCAAGGTGGGCCATGTCCAGCACAAATCCAGGCTTTCTCACCCACCCCCCCTTTTCCCGGGGACACACACACACACACAAACTCACTGTCCTGCTGGCAATAGCTCATCCAAACTGACCACTCTCCAAGTTTAAATCCAAGTTTAACCAGAACGTCTGGAGGGGTGGGGGAGGTAGGAAAAAACAAGGGGAAATAGGCTACCTTGCATAATGACTTAGCCACTCCCAGTCTCTATTTAAGCCTAAATTAATAGTATCCAATTTGCAAATGAATTCCAATTCAGCAGTTTCTCGCTGGAGTCTGGATTTGAAGTTTTTTTGTTTTAAGATAGCGACCTTCATGTCTGTGATTGCGTGACCAGAGAGATTGAAGTGTTCTCCGACTGGTTTATGAATGTTATAATTCTTGACATCTGATTTGTGTCCATTTATTCTTTTACGTAGAGACTGTCCAGTTTGACCAATGTAAATGGCAGAGGGGCATTGCTGGCACATGATGGCATATATCACATTGGTGGATGTGCAGGTGAACGAGCCTCTGATAGTGTGGCTGATGTTATTAGGCCCTGTGAAGGTGTCCCCTGAATAGATATGTGGGCACAGTTGGCAACGGGCTTTGTTGCAAGGATAAGTTCCTGGGTTAGTGGTTCTGTTGTGTGGTATGTGGTTGTTGGTGAGTATTTGCTTCAGGTTGTGGGGCTGTCTGTAGGCAAGGACTGGCCTGTCTCCCAAGATTTGTGAGAGTGTTGGGTCATCCTTTAGGATAGGTTGTAGATCCTTAATAATGCGTTGAAGGGGTTTTAGTTGGGGGCTGAAGGTGACGGCTAGTGGCGTTCTGTTATTTTCTTTGTTAGGCCTGTCCTATAGTAGGTAACTTCTGGGAACTCTTCTGGCTCTATCAATCTGTTTCTTCACTTCCGCAGGTGGGTATTGTAATTGTAAGAAAGCTTGACAGAGACCTTGTAGGTGTTTGTCTCTGTCTGAGGGGTTGGAGCAAATGCAGTTGTATCGCAGAGCTTGGCTGTAGACGATGGATCGTGTGGTGTGGTCAGGGTGAAAGCTGGAGGCATGTAGGTAGGAATAGCGGTCAGTAGGTTTCCGGTATAGGGTGGTGTTTATGTGACCATTGTTTATTAGCACTGTAGTGTCCAGGAAGTGGATCTCTTGTGTGGACTGGACCAGGCTGAGGTTGATGGTGGGATGGAAGTTGTTGAAATCATGGTGGAATTCCTCAAGGGCTTCTTTTCCATGGGTCCAGATGATGAAGATGTCATCAATATAGCGCAAGTAGAGTAGGGGCTTTAGGGGACGAGAGCTGAGGAAGCGTTGTTCTAAATCAGCCATAAAAATGTTGGCATACTGTGGGGCCATGCGGGTACCCATAGCAGTGCCGCTGATCTGAAGGTATACATTGTCCCCAAATGTGAAATAGTTATGGGTAAGGACAAAGTCACAAAGTTCAGCCACCAGGTTAGCCGTGACATTATCGGGGATAGTGTTCTTGACGGCTTGTAGTCCATCTTTTTGTGGAATGTTGGTGTAGAGGGCTTCTACATCCATAGTGGCCAGGATGGTGTTATCAGGAAGATCACCGATGGATTGAAGTTTCCTCAGGAAGTCAGTGGTGTCTCGAAGGTAGCTGGGAGTGCTGGTAGCGTAGGGCCTGAGGAGGGAGTCTACATAGCCAGACAGTCCTGCTGTCAGGGTGCCAATGCCTGAGATGATGGGGCGCCCAGGATTTCCAGGTTTATGGATTTTGGGTAGTAGATAGAATATCCCAGGTCGGGGTTCCAGGGGTGTGTCTGTGCGGATTTGATCTTGTGCTTTTTCAGGAAGTTTCTTGAGCAGATGCTGTAGTTGCTTTTGGTAACTCTCAGTGGGATCATAGGGTAATGGCTTGTAGAAACTGGTGTTGGAGAGCTGCCGAGCAGCCTCTTGTTCATATTCCGACCTATTCATGATGACAACACCACCTCCTTTGTCAGCCTTTTTGATTATGATGTCAGAGTTGTTTCTGAGGCTGTGGATGGCATTGCGTTCCGCATGGCTGAGGTTATGGGGCAAGTGATGCTGCTTTTCCACAATTTCAGCCTGTGCACGTCGGCGGAAGCACTCTCTGTAGAAGTCCAGTCTGCTGTTTTGACCTTCAGGAGGAGTCCACCTAGAATCCTTCTTTCTGCAGTGTTGGTAGGGAGGCCTCTGTGGATTAGTATGTTGTTCAGAGGTATTTTGGAAATATTCCTTGAGTCGGAGACGTCGAAAATAGGATTCTAGGTCACCACAGAACTGTATCATGTTCGTGGGGGTGGAGGGGCAGAAGGAGAGGCCCCGAGATAGGACAGCTGCTTCTGCTGGGCTGAGAGTATAGTTGGATAGGTTAACAATATTGCTAGGTGGGTTGAGGGAACCATTGCTGTGGCCCGTTGTAGCATGTAGTAGTTTAGAAAGTTGAGGGAACCATTGCTGTGGCCCCTTGTAGCATGTAGTAGTTTAGAAAGTTTAGTGTCCTTTTTCTTTTGTAGAGAAGCAAAGTGTGCGTTGTAAATGGCTTGTCTAGTTTTAGTAAAATCCAGCCACGAGGAAGTTTGTGTGGAAGGTTGGTTTTTTATGAGAGTATCCATTTTTGAGAGCTCATTCTTAATGTTTCCCTGTTTGCTGTAGAGGATGTTGATCAGGTGATTCCGCCGTTTCTTTGAGAGCGTGTGGCACAAGCTGTCAGCATAGTCTGTGTGGTATGTAGATTGTAATGGATTTTTTACCTTCAGTCCTTGACATACATGTCATGCTTTCTTTAAAGCTTAACTGCATTTTGAGTGGGTGAGAGATGGAAAATTAAACATTTATTTTAAATTGTAAATTAAACTGACAGAAATCTGTAAACATGTAGGGTTGCTTCTACACTATGTGGAGATTGCTAAAACATAGCATCAGTTTGACATCCAGACCTATCAGTTGTGTCGGGGCCTTGAAAACAAAGGTGGTGATAATTAGATTGGTTATGTTGCCTCCTCTTGATTTTCTTTCTCTATGCAAAAAATCTGCATTTATCCAGGCAAAGTCAAGTCTCAAATTCTGTGGTGTAGTTTCTCTTCTCTTTGGGCAGAAAGAAGAATACAGTGTGTATATATAATATTTTTTTAAAGATTTTTTATATATATATATATAATACACACACACACATCTTTTAGAGAATTTGAGACTGTCTTTATGTCAGCAACTTGCAAAACCAAATTCTGCGTAAGTCTTAGAATTCACAGGAGTAAGTTTGTGCGCTTCACAATTTTGAAAGAATCATATAAATATGTCTCATGGGAAACCAGGAAACACGTTTTCCCATCTGTAACACCTGGTCAAAGTATACATTTTTTCAGTAAAAAGAACAGCAATCTTTGTACATGATCAAACTTCCTGGCTCCCTGATGTTTATAACCTAGGTGTTTGCTTTCACAGATGGAAAGTGGTTGATCACTACATTAGCCGTGTCCGTGGGAATCTCCAAATGTTAGAACAGCTGGACTTGATTGGTAGAACCAGTGAAATGGCAAGGCTTTTTGGAATTCAGTTCTTGCATGTACTAACAAGAGGCTCACAGGTAAGTTTGAACTTTCCTGATACTTTTTGAATGAAAAATATTGTGTGCAAAGTTTGTTTTGCGCCTTATTTATACTTTGTCTTCAGTTATTTTTTGTTAAATACGGAGGATTACATTGTGCAATACAGTGGTTGAAATATTAAATTAAAGAAAGTCAGGAAATTCAAAAGCAGCGGTAATTTGACCACATTGAACATTCTGTTTTATAGACATATTGTGTAGTGTTGTCTACAGTTAGTTGCCCAAACATATTCATTCTAAAGGACCTCTTGCTGTTGCTTATAATTACTTTAATGTTACTTTTAGGGCTGAAATTTTCCATGCTTGGCCTTAGCCTGAAAATGAAATTTCTTTTAAAAGTTGTTGAGAAAAATGGTTCATCATGCTCAAGAAAGTTGAGAGGACTTTCTTAGATGTGCAGAGGTGTGTGAAATATGTTCAAAATCACATATTCTAATGAGGAAGAGCTCTGCAGAAGCTGAGTTAGATGTACATTGCAGGAACCGTGATTTTACTTAGTGCACATATTGTTCAGGACACAATATTCTATTACTGTCAAGCAAATGTTTCTGGAAGACCTCAGTGAAATGGTTGAATATGTAGTACATGAGGCAGAGGGCCAGATGTTGAACAGTGAAATATCCACTGTATACCTTTCAGCCTAGCTGCTGAATGAGGCAGAGGACCTCTAGGAACAAAATTGTACGCAATCACGTAATTAAGAACTGTATTGTAATGTATATATGCTGGGGCAGAGTCAAGCTGGCACAGGCAATTCGAACTTTGGCATTTCCATCACTCTGAGGGCTTGTCTGCACAGGGAGTTTATTGCACACTGAGTTAATCTGCTATTTCTGAATTCTATCCCCTGAGGTTTATCCCAGTCTTGGGAGATGGTGTTGATGCTTGCTCCCCTTAGCCATGTGTGCTTAGGGGCAGTGTTTGTGGCTTGCAGCCAGTGCTGTGTCTTGGCAGTAATTGTATGAGTGTGGGTTGTTGCTGCCTCAAGATGTGCGTTCCCCAGTTTGGGATTTGCAATTAAAGTTGTGTTTTGGTGATACTTATATAGATCCAGGTTGTTGCCAAGTCAGAATGTGATCCAGTTTGGGGCTTGCACTTCAGGCTGTTCCTGATTGGGCATGAGGGGGCTGAGATGAAGAGTGAGGGGGGTCACCAGGGTACGAGGGTAGGGGCTGGATAGTAATCTCCTCTGCATCCCCTTTAGGCTGTTCTAACTACTTGATGACATTACACTGAGGAGAGTGACCAGGAGGCAGAGAAGGTCTTATTCCAAAAGGCATGGGCAGACCAGCAAGATATGCTGCTGCTGTTCACCACATGGTCCCCTCTAAAGTGCTGCAGTAGTGGAAGACCCGCAGAGGGTTATGAGGATCTTCTTTATAACTCTGCTGGTGGTATTGTTATATCAGTTTGGGCAAGGTAGAAGTAATCAACTTTGTCTCTCTATATTATCTATATGTATTATGTTCCTAAATAAATTAATATCTATTATTATTCTTCGAGTGGTTCTGCATTATCCCTCTTACGGATATCGTTCTGCATCGTGGTGCCTAACAGTAGAACCTTCTCCATGCGGTGTCTTTTAGAGCGCTCATGCGTCCCCTCCTCCTGTCAGCATCTCCAAACATTCTGAAGTCAAGACTATATAAGGAGGTGCAGAGCCCTCTGCCATCTCAGTTCCTTCCAACCACGTGCCAAAGATGCAAGTGAACTGATCCATTTGGATTGGGTGGCCATTTCTCCATCCTTAGTGTCTTGTTAATTGTTTAGTATAGTTTGTGATAAGTATAGATAGGTTAGTTAGTAGCTTGGTTTTGGGTTATGGCTGAACTGAAGAAAAAGAAGAAGCAGGGATTCAAATGGTGTGCTTCGTACCTAGCTATCTTCCTGGGATCAAGCGACCACACTAGGTGCCTCAAGTGCTTGGGAGAGGGCCACTCGCCATCTGGGTTTTCTGTCTTCCAGACTTTCACATCGAGAGCTTTCATGGAGAGGCGGAACAGGTTGCAGGTGCTTCTCCTTAAAAAGGCGCTTGAGGCTAAACCCACTGAATCTGGACACTTGTCGGATCCAAGGTTTGAGACCAGTTTCAGATCCTGTGACTTCTTCCAGCAAGTTGAAGCAGTTTCAAATTGCCAGGAAGTCAGAGCCCTCATTGGATTGGGCTCCAGGTCCTGCAGCTTGAGCAGTCAGGTCTTTGATGTTACCGTTGATGGAGAGGGGCAAACCACTTACGATTGAACCAAGAACCATTTCCTGTGCCATCCAAGTTTTCAGCGGCAGCCTTGACCCCTACTCCAGTTCCAGATCCATCTTTGGATCCAAGGAGGACTTTTACTTTGGTGGGATGTGTACACTGCGCAACTTCAAAGCGTTCCTCGGACCCAACTGAGAAACAGACAGTCTCAAGAAAGAGATAAACTTTGCCAGTTCCTAGATCTGCATTATCTTCACCTAAAAAACAGAGAAGAATAGAGGAGATTAGTCTTTCTCCGGATCAGTTTGTATCTCATCTTCCTAAGACTCCTTCAGGATTTCCATGAAGCACTTTCTTTCCATTTATTTCTGTCCATTTTACGAGGCCGTTGCTGTCTGTGTTCCATAGTGGATCCAAGGCTGGATCTGTATCCAGAAGAGGATAGAGAAAGACTAGAGAGACCTGTTTCCTCATGGTTTGTTCCCCCTTTTGGTCCTCCGTCTGCAGGTATGTTCCTGATTCCCAGTTGCTGGGGAGATTGGCAGTCCTGGACTCCAAGGCTTTTTGTGGGATGTCACACGAATTTCTTAATTATCCTCCATATGGATGGTGAGTGATGTTTCATTTGTAAAGGATACGGCTGCAGAGAAATCCCTAGATCTGCTTCCACCTGATCCGTCTGCATCTTAGACAGTGGTGGCTGATACTCTGTCTGCAGAAGATGATGAGGAGATGGAGATGGTGAGACAGACTACAATGTTGATTTGTCACCAGATGAGCATGTGCTGGGGCTTCTGCCTCTTTCCGTTCTGAGGATGCTCTACAGTCTCATGACCTTATGGATCACATGATGTCCATGTTGAACTTACCTTCAGTAACTGGGGAGGAAAATCCCATCTGGGGTTTTCTTGGGGCTACTTCCAAGAGTAGGATGTCATTACCAAACCACGATTGTCTGCTGCAGCCTTTTAAGACTGTGTGGTCCATTCTTGTCTCTTGCAAGCTATTTCCAAGTAGGCAGACAAATTATATCAGATACCCTCTGAGGGGTTTTCATATTTTCACACAGGCCCTGTACTTAATTTGCTGGTGATGGCGATGCCAGAATCAGGTCAAGGTCTGGACGAGCACATTCTACTCCTGCTGATAGAGAAGGGGAAAATAATGACTCCCTGGGGAGAAAGGTGTTCTCTTCTGCCTACTTTGATATTAAGGTGGCAAATTACTAAGGAGTTAGGCCCCATTATCAATTCCTCCTGTGGGAAAATATGACACTCTTTGTGCAGGATTTGCCAGATAACAAAAGGAAATTGGCAAATGCAATTCTAATCAAAGGTCACAATTTGGCAAAGCATACTCCCAGGTCTTAATTTGATGCCTTGGACTCTTCTGCTAGAGTGTTAGCTTCTGCAATTACTCTGAGGAGTCATGCTTGTCTTTGCTCCTCCTCTCTGGTCCAGATGGTGGCTTGGATGCAGGGAAAATCTGATTATCCTGTCTTAGGTTCCATATCTTGTACTTGAAAATATTTAGTGCACTTAAAAACTGAGGGGTTATCTAATTCATCTTTGAAAGTTTATTTGGTGGCTATCTCAGCTTACCATATTTTTTTTGAATGTAGATTGCCATTAGTGCTTGATTTGGTTAAGAAATGTATGAAATAATTATGTAATATGTATGCCCTTTTGAGCAATCCTGTCCCTCCTTGGGTTGTTAATTTGGTCTAGTGTGTACTCGTGAAACCATCTTTTGAATCCTTAGCTGAGTGGTGTTTGTATTATTTGTCTATTACGACAGCATTCATTATTGCAGTAACGTCAGCCAGAAGGTTGAGTGAATTAAGTGTCTTGATGGCTGAGCCACCTTTTATTTATAGGCAACCATTGATCCACTGGGTCATGGTGTACATGTAAAAGGTCTAGTCTTTTATGTCTTTTCATAAAGATAAGGCGGTTCTGAGGCCTGATCTCATGTTTTTGCCAAGAGTGTTTTCTGAATTTCACATCCATCAGACAATTAATTTGCTGGTATTTTTCCCAAAACTGCATACTAAGAAAGGGAAATCTATTTTACATACTTTGGATGCAAGAAGAGCCCTTGCACTTTATTTAAATAGAGCTAAAATTTTTGAAATATCGTCTACATTATTCATGTTTTATGCTAACAATCACGTGAGTTATTCTGTCTCCCCACAGATTATTTCTCTGTAGATTAAACAATGTACTGTTAATGTCATACATTAGCGGGTATTCCTGCACCTATGACAGTATGGTCTCATTCCACCAGAGCTGTGACAATGTCTTTTGCTTGCCTTAAGCAAGTCCCTGTTTCTGAAATTTGTAGGGTTGCAACCTGGAGTTCTATATACACTTTTACTAACCATGCTTTCGATATGGCTTCTAGGGCTGATGATAATTTGGTAGAGGGTTGCTTCTGTCTCTGTTCAGTTAGGACTCTGTTCCCTCCTCCATGTTATTGTCAGCACTGCTTATCAAACTACTCGTAAATGGTAGTACTTAGCCACTGAAAGAAAAAATGAAGGTTACTTTGTAATTGGATTTCTTCAAGATGGCTCTGCAAATTCAAACTTCCCACCCACGTTCCCTTCTGTCTGAGAGTCCCTTTGTTCTGTGCCTCTGGTTTGGTGGCAGAAGGAACTGAGATGGTAGATTTCAGAGTAGCAGCCGTGTTAGTCTGCATTTGCAAAAAGAAAAGGAGTACTTGTGGCACCTTAGAGACTAACAAATTTATTTGAGCATAAGCTTTCGTGAGCTACAGCTCACTTCATCGGATGAAGTGCGCTGTAGCTCACGAAAGCTTATGCTCAAATAAATTTGTTAGTCTCTAAGGTGCCACGAGTACTCCTTTTCTTTTTGAGATGGTAGAGGGCTCTGTGCCCCCTTATATAGCCTCTTCCTCAAAATGTTCAGAGACACTGAGGGGACAGGGAGGAGGAAGCAGTGAGCACTCATAACACACTGCTTAGAGAGGGTTCTACTGTTTGACACCAGTAGGCATTACGATATCTATAAATGGGACTGTTCAGAGCCATCTTGAAGAACTCTGGTTACAAGTAAGTAACCTTCATTTCCTAAATAAATCCAAATCTTAGAATTATAGTACTTTGCACTTTTATAGACCCTTTCAAAGGATCTCAGAGCATTTTTATATATATAGAATTCTGAGGTTCTTTTTGTAATATTAGTGCCTACACCTGTCCATAACTCTCATACTACTGGTGGTGGTGTCATATTAGTTTTGGCAAGGTAGAAGTACTCACTTTGCCATGCTTTATTATCTTGCCTATGCTCCCCAAGCAGCATAAAGGAGGCATTGTGATCTAATGGATAGGAATGGACCTGCTGGTCAGAAGGCTGATTGGGTTCTATTCCTGGCTCTACCACTGACCCTGAGGAGCAAATTTGGGCAAATCATTTATCTATCTGTTTCTGCGTGTGTAAAGCAGACTGAATTACACTTACCTTGCATCATAAAATGCTACATAAAAGCTGTTCTGTGGAACACAATTATTAACATGATACAGATCACATTAATATATTTAAATTTTCTTGGTCATTATGGAATAAGGTTCCTGCACAATTTTCTGTTGAAAATGGTAAGTAAGAATTGCATGTTCTCATTGTTGCTTTTGCACAACAGTCTTTGAACCTAACAAAAACATGGTAAGAACTTGCACACTGGAAGTGGTCATAACCACATGTATGTTATATATTGGTTTGGGCATTCATTTTGCAGATAGTAGATGTACATCAAAAGTGCAGTGTTTTCAGTACTTATCCCTAAAAGACAAAGAAACACAAGAAAGAATTCCAGCACATACGTTAGAAAGGTGTACATTAAAAATAAAAATTAGTGTGACTGTATTCTATTGCAAAACTTGCTATCTCTGGTTTAAGGGCAGCACAGCCCAAATGCATATTCATATGGATATAATACTTAGCATGCATATTGCACTTTAGACATATTAACTATAATTGTATATTCAATTTTGTTTTGCAGTATCGTGTGGAGTCAATGATGCTGCGTATTGCTAAACCAATGAATTATATCCCTGTGACGCCTAGTGTCCAGCAGCGAGCTCAAATGAAAGCCCCACAGTGTATTCCCCTAATAATGGAGCCAGAGTCCCGCTTCTACAGTAACGCTGTTCTTGTACTAGATTTCCAGTCGTTATATCCTTCTATTGTGATAGCATACAATTACTGTTTTTCAACCTGCCTGGGACATATTGAGAACTTAGGAAAGTAAGTTATTTTTCTTGTTTATATAAACTTTGATCCTGCGAGGAATTGAGCATCTTTTGTAAGGTGCTGAGAACTTTTATCTTCCATCGAAGACCATGGAAGTTGAGAGTGAATATCATCTCAAAGGGTTACAATAAAAAATAGTGCGAAGTTTCACCAATAATTTTTTTAAAATGTGCAATTATGAGTGCTGTGCTAAAACAATTATCTTTGAAAATTGGACTCTGACTGTTTAAGGGTGAATCAGAGTCCAGATAGAGTCTTGTTGGTCTCTTCTCTATTTTGCCATAACCATATGCATGTGTGTATAAAATACAAAATTTTTGCCACTATAATTCAAAGATTTTAGTCTAAGAAATGAAAATGTGATATCTAAATTCCTTTAGACATTTTCCAAACTGAACTAACATGCTTCTTCGAGTGACTGCTCATATTGATTCCAATTAGATGTGAGGACACCACGTGCACAGTCATCGGAAAGTTTTTCCCGTAGCAGCACCCGTTGTGTTGGCTGTGGAGCCCCCGGGAGTGGCGCCTTTATGGCACTTAATATATGATCCTGCCAACCTGATGCTTCCTCAGTTCCTTCTTACCGCCAGCGACGGTCCTTGGAACTGTAAAAAGAAAAGGAGTACTTGTGGCATCTTACAGACTAACAAGTTTATTTGAGCATAAGCTTTCGTGAGCTACAGCTCACTTCTTCTTTTTGAGAATACAGACTAACACGGCTGCTACGCTGAAACCCGTTGGAAGTGTGGTGACTTGCTTAGCAAGCTCTCCTCATTTTCCCTAGCTTTCAGTTTAGCTTAGTTCACAGTTATTCCTAGCCTTGTTAAGTTTAGTTTCAGTGTTTTTGATTGTTAGAGCAGATAGCCGTTGGGAGTGGGGTGTCTTCCCCTTCACCCCGACCACATTCCCCGTTGGGAGTCGGGGTATGCGTAAGTCCCAAGGGTTCAAGCCCTGCAAATCCTGCAAGAAGCCCAGGCCAATGGGCAACCCCCACGACGCTTGCTTAAAGTGGCTGAGGGAAGCATACCAAGCAGACAAGTGCAGGATTTGTAAAGGGTTTCACCCCAGAAAAAAAAAAGAGTGAGACTTTCGCCTTAAGTAGCTCCTTATGGAGGCGGCACTTAGACAGCAACCTACATCGGTGTGGCAAGACCCGGCACCAAGCTCGTCAGTGCACAGCACCCCAGCGGCAGTGGTAGAAGCAGCACCATGGAAGGACTCTAGGAGAGACCCACAGCACCAGCACTGAAACCAGCAGGATCAACCCAGCACCAGTCCCATTCCCCAGTGCACCAGAAGCAGGGGAGGCGTGGATCTCCAACTCAGAGACCCACCCCTTTGGAGCAGCCAGTGGGGCGCATTCCAGAGAGGAGCACCCAGGGCAGAAGACTTTGGAGCCGCTATCATCGACTTTGTCCCCACAAGGGGGACCGTTGAGTCTGGTGCCATTGGACTCCCTGAGCCTGGTCATTGAGGAGGTTGTGCCAGCGCTCCCGATCACGATGGCGATCCTCATGCCGATCCCCATCACACAGCAGATCCCGTTCCCGGCAGTGGTCATCCTGGCACGGGTCAGCATCCCAGCACAAACCCCGATCTCAGTACCACTCCAGATCGCAGCACTGCTCTCCAGCCTTGTGGCACCACCCCCCAGTTCAGCTCCACTTGGTACTGCTCTGTCCATCATGGTCCCGGTCCCCGTCTTTGGACTTGGAGATGGGGTCTAGATACTCAGAGTGGGGCTGGCACCGGTCAGGCCGTGGAAGGCCTGAGGTGGGGGCAGGGCCATGGTCTGCGTAGTGGCAGGGACTAGTGCAGTAGCCATTTTGGACCCCATTGGTGTACCACTAGGCCCAGGGCACCCAATCCAAAGGTTCCCGTTCGGCGGCCTCTGAACCACGGGTGCCAGAGGCATCAGTCAGTCACCCCACCCTTAGGGGTGCCAAGAAGGTACTGGTTGCACTACTTCCCCTGGAACCAACCCCAGTTCCTGAGCCTGATCCAGGTGTGGTTGGCCCCTGCAGAGAGGCAGGACAGGAGGCCCCTGGAGACCAACGGGGTCAGGAGGACCCTGTTCCCCCATTAGCCTCCTCATCATCCTCCCCGGATGAGGCAGTTTCAGGCACCTCCATCTCTGGACTGGCCCCCATAGAGAGCCATGCCCACCAGGACTGCCTTCACAGGGTACGCGAAATACGGGCCTCCAGGCTGAGGAGGTGGTGGAGTCAGAGGACCTCATGGTTGACATCCTGTCCCCCGATGGCTCGTTGAGGGTGGTCTACCCCTCATCAAGACTATACAGGCCAATGCTAAAACCTTTTGGCAGACCCTGGCCTCCATCCCTCCCACTACAAGGGGTGTAGAGAGGAAGTATTCCGTCCCATCCAAGGGGTATGAATACCTCTTCACGCACCTGCAGCCTGCTCAGTGGTGGTGGCTGTAGTAAATGAAAAGAAGAGGCAGGGACAACAAGCCCCAGCACTTAAGACCAAGGACACCAAGTGCCTAGATTTATTTGGGCGCAAAGTGTATTCCACGGGGGGGTTGCAAGTCAGGCTTGCCAACCAGCAGGCAATTCTGAGTAGTTACAGCTTGAATTCCTGCAACTCGATGCTCAAGTTTAAGGAGCTGGTGCCAACAGAATCCAGGGAGGAGTTTGGAGCGATAGTGGAGGAGAGCAAGGTGGTGGCACGGACCTCTTTACAGGCCTCACTGGACTCTGCGGACTCAGTGGCGCGCACCTTGTCCTCCAGTATTGCCATGAGGCATAGCTCATGGCTGCAGGCCTCGGAACTCCCACCGAGGTTCAACAGACCCAGCAGGACCTGCCTTTTGATGGGGCAGTTCTGTTTGTGGAGCAGACTGACTCTAGGCTGCAGAGCCTAAAGGACTCCAGGGCTACCATGAAATCCTTGGGTGTGCCCACCCCGGCAACGCAACGTAAGCATTTCCATCCTCAGCAGCAATAGCAGCACTCCTATCCTCCTCGGCCGAGGCAGGACTTTTACAGCAGAAGGGGCAGGAATGGCAGATGCAAGCCTTCAAACCCACCCGCCTGGGGAGGGCCAGGACCCGGCCCCGACTAAACCATAGTCGGGTTCAAAGCAGGCCTTTTGAAGGTGCGCCCCAGGGCAGCACACCAGCCACAATTCTGGATCCTTCCCCATCTTTCTTGAATCTTCTGTCCCACTTCTACTGTGCTTGGTCCCAAGTAACTTCAGACTGCTGGGTTCTCTGTACGGTAGAAGTGGGATAGTCTCTCCAGTTCAGCTCCTACCCTCCCTCCCACCCCCGCTTCCCTGTCTCTCTTCAGTGACCCTTTTCATGAACAACTCCTTATCTAGGAGATGCGGGCACTCCTCGCCATGGGATTGGTGGAGGAAGTTCCTCAGGAGCTCAGAGGCAAGGGATTCTATTCCCAATACTTCCTAATCGCCAGACCCATTCTAGATCTGCGAGGACTCAACAAGTTCATGGGAAAGTTGACGTTCCGCATGGTCTCCCTGTGCACAATTATCCCTTCTTTGAATCAGGGAGACTGGTACACTGCCCTTGACGTGAAAGAAGTGTACATCCATATAGCTATTCGGCCTGCACACAGACAATTCCTATGCTTTGTGGTCGACCACAGACATTACCAATTTACGGTCCTTCCATTCGGTCTCCCAACAGCCCCCTGAATGTTTACCAAGTGCATGTTGGTCGTGGCTGCTTTCCTCCATCGGAGGCAGATATACCCCTACCTTGACAACTGTGGGTGCTCAGGGGCCACACTGGGGGCAGGTGGAATCTCAAATCCGATTGGTCAGATCCACATTCGAGAGACTGGGTCTCCTCCTCAACCTGAACAAGTCAACCTTTTCACCGACCCAAAGAATAGAATTTATCGGGGCAGTGTTGGAATCGGTTCAGGCAAGAGCACTTTTGCCAGCGTCCCGATTCCAATCCGTGACAGACATCATTCAAGGCCTCAGGCAATACGACCACTACAGCAAGGGGATGCCTGAGTCTCCTCGGCCACATGGCAGCCTGCACTTACACGACCCGGCATGCCAGACTGAGGCTCAGGACCCTACAGGCGTGGATCACCATGGCCTATCGCTCAGGATGTGACAGTCTGAATTCAGTGGTCACGGTGCCAGGGCAGGTGCTCGAGTCCCTTCAGCGGTGGCTTGACCCTCGCACAGTGTGCGTACACACCTAATTGGAATGGATATGAGCAACACATCTCGATGAACAACAGTTACGAGAAGGTGAGTAACCGCTTTTTCCTTCTTTATATGTGCAGGATATATGGCAATATGTTGTTTTCTTATTTTAATATAAAAGCTGTAGTTTTCCTTACTGATACCTTAATGATCCAAATCTAAGGCTAGACTTAATTATTCAGTACAGTACATTTCCATTTTTAGAGACCAAAATGTTGATTAGTTTTTGTTTTTTTTAAACTGCTGCTTGTTTTAATTGTAAACAACAAACAATAGTTGGAAGAGTTGGGAGATATTTAAAATCATGACCCGGCTTAAGAATAAAGTTTCTCAAGTTTCTAGGGTTGCCAGCTGTCTAATCACACAAACCCAAATACCCTTGCCATGCCCCTGCCATGCCTCTTCCCATAGGCCCTATCCCTTCTCCAAGGCCCCGCCCCCACTCACTCTATCTCCCCTCCCTCCATTGCTCACTCTCCCCCACCCTCACTCACTTTCACCAGGCTGCGGCAAGGGGTTGGGCTCTGGACTGGGGGATGGGGCTGAGGGGTTCGGTGTGTGAGAGGGGGTTCCAGGCTGAGTCTGCGGCAGAGGGTTGGAGTGCAGGAAGGAGGGGGTGCGGGTTCCGGCCAAGAGGCGCTTACCTCAGGTGGGTCCCAGGAAACAACCAGCGTGTCCACTTGGCCAATGGGAGGTGCGGAGTCAGCGCTCAGGGCGGGGGCAGTGCACAGAGATCCCCTGGACGCCCCTGTGCCTAGGAGCTGGACATGGCAGTCACTTCCGGGAGCCATGTGGAGTCAGGGCAGGTAGGGAGCCTGCCTTAGCCGCACTGCGATGCTGGACTTTTGGTGACCTAAAATCTCCCGGATTGGCTTCAGTAGCCTCTGGGAGATTGAGCCTGATTCCGGGAGACTCCCGGCCAATGTGGGCAGGTTGGAAACTCTACAAGTTTCTGATTTGAAATCTTAAACAATTTATAGAAAGATTATATAGATTACCCAATAAAGCATGTGCAATTTCTAGCTGAGTTTAGATCAAGATTACATGCCTATGAGAAATTGGCCCCTGGGTACAATGGTGATATGTGCAGAACAGATTGACAAAATAGTTTCAGCATAGAATTTGGACACATATAGCTCCTTTGCTTTGAAAGAATGTTACTTGTAACTTAGAAATTTTAAATTGTGGTAGGCTTGTTCATAGTAGTCTGTGACTGTAACCATACTATTTGTGTTGGTGCTATCAATATTTTAGTGTAGACTCTTGCTTCCAATTATTTTGAATGTAAATTAATTGATCATTTTGTGACCTTATTTAATTTTCTTCTTTACTAGATTTGATGAGTTTAAATTTGGCTGTACATCCCTCAGAGTACCTCCTGACTTACTTTATCAGATTCGGCATGATATCACAGTGTCACCCAATGGAGTGGCTTTTGTCAAGGTACTGAGATTTCATTGCTCATTGACAGACCTTTTCACTTTTAGTTTGTTGGTTAGTCAAAATTAAACACAGTGCTGGTTTAGCAAGAGAAAAAATATTTTGTGTTTTTCAGTGTGTTGTCTTCCAGCACTTGCCAGTACAAATCACAGGATTGGAATTTTGACAATTCAGGAAATAAATATGATAGTTGCATAGTTTTACTTTTACTAGGGTTTCAGTAAAGGCTCATTTCCTCTATTATTGAAATTATATTTCTAATCATGCAGTGCAGTGATTCAGTGATGTATTTGTACTTCTTAATCATACTGGAATCCCAGTTACCTATGTGTAACCGTTCTTCTTTGAGTGCTTGCTCATGTCAATTCCATTGTAGGTATGTGAATGGTCGGCGGAGACTTTTGCCTTAGCAGTATCCTTAGGGATGGCTGTGGCGCCCTCTGGAGTGCCACACTCATTTAAGGCACCGCCGTCCCTACGCCCTCTCAGTTCCTTCTTACTGCCTGTGGCCTCGAGAGCTCGGTTTAGCCCCTCACCCAGATCCCACCAGCGTGATTGGGGTCCGGACACTGCAAAAGCCACGACATCGCAGCAGTGGCAACAAAGAAAGTGGGCCAGCCCAGTGGCCTTATTGGGGCTTGTGGGGAATGCTGGTCATGGCTATGCCCCCTTCCTAGCGATCTTCGGCTGCTGCCTCAGAGCAACAGCTGGCACCGGACCCCATGCAGCACCGGATGTGCCTGCAGCACCAGTGATACCAGTGGCACTGGGCTCAGTGCATGCCTCTTCCTCGGAGGCCAAGGTTAAGGAAATTGTACCCATCCCTAAACCTCCCTCACCTGGAGGGGAAGAAGCCACAGATCCTCCTCCAGTAACCCAGTCATCCTCCTCGTCCCCAGACGAGGCGGTGGCAGGCCCTTCAAGAGCTAGCCCCCCGATGACTTTCAAGGACCATCAGGCTCTGCTCCAGAGAGTGGCGGACAATCTAGGCTTACAGGTGGAGGAGATGGCTGAGCAGACTGACTCATTGTTCAATGTCCTCTCTGCTTCCACCCCAGCCTGCCTTGCCTTGCCAATCCATGAAGGGGTCTTAAAGATTGCCAAGGCCCTGTGGCAAGCTCCCTCATCTATCCCTCCCACTTCCGAAAGGGTAGAGAAAAAATACTTTGTCCCGGCTAAAAGGTTCGAGTGTTTATACACCCATCCACCCCGGACTCATTGGTCATCTCCGCGACCAACGAAAAGGACAAAACAGCTCCAGTCCTCCTCTACTCCCAAGAATAAAGAGACCAAAAGACTGGATCTCTTCGTGAGAAAAATTTATTCTACTGCCAGCTTACAATTCCAGCTGGCAAACCACCAGGCTCTCCTGGGTATGTACAACTTTAATTTGTGGGATATCTTCCGTAAGTTCCAGGAGTCCCTAACCCTCTGGGGGTTAGCCCAGGAGTTTGGTACCCCAGTGGAGGAAGGCACAGCGGCAGCCAGGTGCTCCCTACAAATGGCCTGGGATGCAGTGAACTCTGCAGCTCGGGTAGTCCCGTCGGCAGTTGTGATGAGGCATCACTTGTGACTACAAATGGCGGGCCTCTTGCAGGAGATGCAGAATTCAATCCAAGACCTCCTGTTCGATGGGGTTGGTCTCTTCTCCGAGCAGACAGATGCCAGACTGCATGGAGTGAAGGATACAAAGCCCACCCTTCGTTTGTTAGGTATACATATGCCACAGCCTGCTGGGAAGCCCTTCTAGCTACCCCCACCGCCAAGACCTTGGCTGCCCCACCAGGGTTCTGAAAGAAGAAGGGACAGTACCTTCAGCAGGCATCACCCCTCTTCTTCCCGCTCGCCTGCACAGCCTGGGCCCTCTAAACACCCTGGGGGCCAGAAGCATGCATTCTGCGGGTGTAAGACCCATCTGGGACCTGCGTCGCCGCAACAGTCTCTCAAAGTCTGTCAAGAAGTTGAGGTTCCACATGGTTTCCCTGACCTCCATTATTCCTTCCCTGGATCCGGGAGACTGGTACACCACTCTCGACTTGCAGGACACTTATTTCCATGTTTCCATATTCCCGGGACACAGGCATTTCCTCCGTTTTATAGTGAGAGGATGCCATTTCCAGTTCACAGCACTCCCTTTTGGCCTATTGTCAGTCCCAAGAGTGTTCACCAAGTGCATGGCACTAGTAGCGACTTACCTCAGGTGGCATGGGGTCCACCTGTTCTCATATCTCGCCAACTGGCTCATCAAGGACAGGTCTCTGGAGAGGGTGCAAAGAAGCCTCCATCTGGTTCGCTCCACCTGTCTCAGCCTGGGCCTGTTGATAAACATGGAGAAGTCCATGTTAACACCAGTACAACGCATAGAGTTTATCGGGGCAGTTCTCAACTCCACGCAAGCCAGGGCCTTCCTTCTGGAAGTGCAGTTTCAGACCATAGTGGACTTAATCTCCTACATAAAAGCCCACCCGCTCATCGTGGCCTATACGTGCCTGCAACTGTTGGGCCGCGTGTATGTATGTGGTCAGCCGTGCCCAGCTTCATCTGAGGCCCCTACAAACATGGCTGGCCTCAGTTTACATTCCCAGCAGGCACCTCCTGGACCAAGTGGTCACGGTTCCCAGCCATGTCCCAGTGTCTTTAGACTGGTGGTGGAACTCCGAGTTGGTATTGCAAGGCGTTCTCTTTGTGACCCGTCTCCTTTGCTCACCCTGGTCTCGGACACATTGGATCTAGGGTGGGGGGCCCACTTGGGCAAGCTCATCACCCAGAGACATTGGCTGCAGCATGACCTAGCCTTGCACATCAACGTCAGGGAACTCAAAGCGGTCTTGCACGATCTGAAGGGCAAGGTGGTGCAGGTCCTCACAGACAATACGGCTGCGATGTATTACACCAACAGGCAAGGTGGTGCCCCTCTGGGACTTCTGTGTACAGCACATCATCTTCCTGGTAGCAGCCTATCTGCCTGGAACCAGGAACATCCTGGCAGATCACTTCAGCGGGTCCTTCTTGTCTCGCCACAAATGGTCACTCCATGCGGAGGTGGCCAGCCTAATCTTCCGCAGGTGGGGGTCTCCCCAGGTGGACCTTTTTGCATCTCAGCAGAGCAGGAAGTACCATGTGTTGTGCTCTCTACAGGGCAGGGACCGGGGCTCCTTGTCAGATGCCTTCCTGATTCCATAGTCCGGAACGTTGATGTACTTCTTTCCGCCAGTACCATTGATCCACAGGGTCTTGCACAAGGAGAAGCAAGACAAGGCGACGATCATCCTCATAGCCCCAGCGTGGCCTCAGCAACGCTGGTTCGGCATGCTGCTGAGTCTGTCAGCAACCACCCCACTGCAGATGCTTCTTCAAACGGATCTACTGTCCCAGAGCCACGGCAACCTGCTGCATTCAAACTGGCGGCGCTGCACTTGACAGCCTGGCTGCCGCATGGCTGAGCGGGGAGGAGTGGCATTGCTCCGCTGGTTTCCAGTGGGTTCTGTTGGGCAGCAGGAAGCCCTCCACCAGGGCTACCTATGTGACGAAGTGGAAACACTGTGACGGTCCCCCCCCATAAGGCTTTACGGAAATATGCTTATGAATGTGTGTGTGTGTGTATATATGACAGAACTGGAATATGTTTTATGCTACATATGCCATGTAACATATCTCTGTGAAGGTTATGATCTATTGAATCTATTCGTTCTATTTGTATGCATGTATCATTTTTGTATTCGAAGTTATGAATATTGGCTGGTGACTTGCTTGATTTCTAGTAGCCTTAGTAAGCATTTGGTCAGCTTCTTGAGAAAGGAATGTGCAAGTTAAATGCCCAATCAAGAAGCACTTAACGGACAATGGATCTTGAAGACGCCAATCCACATCTGAGCTTTCCCAGGAATGTGGCTTGGCTGGTAAGAAACTCAGTCATACATGGACATGTGACTTGCCCATGGTGACTCAAACTCCATTTTGTAGCTGGATTCTACACGGGGAGGGAGGGGCCTCTACCCACAGGAGAAAGTCTATTTAAACCCCTGGGAGACCCCTCCATTTTGTCTTCAGCTGGCTAAAGAGAGAGCCTCTCCACCCTCAAGGATGCCTGAAAGAAACTGGAACAAAGGACAGTAGCTGCAGGGGGTGTGAGTGATTGCTGGACCCAGACTAGAAGGAGCCTAGTCTGTAAAAGGTTTCAGAGTAGCAGCCGTGTTAGTCTGTATTCGCAAAAAGAAAAGGAGAACTTGTGGCACCTTAGACACTAACAAATTTATTTGAGCATAAGCTTTCGTGAGCTACAGCTCACTTCATCGGATGCATTCAGTCTGTAAAAGGAAGCTTACTGGAACTGGTGAGGTTTTTATCTGTATTCAGTTTTATTACTGTACTAGACTTAGACTTGCGCGTTTTATTTTATTTTGCTTGGTAATTTACTTTGTTCTGTCTGTTACTACTTGGAACCACTTAAATCCTACTTTCTGTATTTAATAAAATCACTTTTTACTTATTAATTAACCCAGAGTATGTATTACTACCTTGCGGGGGGAGAGGGGGCAAACACCTGTGCATATCTCTGTCAGTGTTACAGAGGGTGAACAATTTATGAGTTTACCCTGTGTAAGCTTTATACAGGGTAAAAAGGATTTATTTGGGGTTTGGACCCCATTGGGAGTTGGGCATCTGAGTGTAAAAGAGAGAAACTTCCTAAATTGCTTTCAGTTAAGTTTGCAGCTTTGGGGCACGTGGTTCAGACCCTGGGTCTGTGTTGGAGCAGACTGGCGTGTCTGGCTCAGCAAGACAGGGCGCTGGAGTCCCAAACTGGCAGGGAAAGCAGAGGCAGAAGTAGTCTTGGCACATCAGTTGGCAGTTCCCTAGGGGGTTTCTGTGATCCAACCGGTCACAGTGCAGGGAGGAGTAGCATTGCTCCACTGGTGTCCAGTGGGTTCTGTTGGGCAGCAGGAAGCCATCACATAGGTAGCCTGGTGGAGGAAGTGGAAACGCTTCACATGTTGGCTCTCAGATCGGCTCATTCGTGCAGAGGAGGCCTCGCGGCAGGACATCCTAGACTATCTGCTCCACCTCAAGCTCCAGGGCTTGTCGTCCTCAGTCAAGGTACACCTGGCGGCCATTTCCACATTCCATCCTCCATTTCAAGGCAGGTTGGTCTTCGACCATCCCATGATGGCACAGTTCCTGAAAGGTCTGGAGCGCCTTTACCCGCATGTCAGGGACCCAGTCCCCCTTTGGGACCTGAATCTTGTGCTGTCAAGGCTCATGCGTCTCCCCCTTCGAGCCCTTGGCATCCTGCTCCCTTTTGCTTTGCTCCTGGAAGGTCTCCTTCTTGGTCCCTATAACTTCAGCCAGTTGGGTGTCTGAGATCAGGGTGCTCACGTCAGAGCCACCTTATACTGTCTTCTATAGGACAAGGTCCAAATGCGTCCACACCCAGGCTTTCTGCCCAAGGTAATTTCTCACTTCCACACTGGCCAAGATATTTACTTACTGGTCCTATGTCCGAAGCCTCATGCAACCGCAGGCTGCATACCCTGGACGTCAGGCGGGCGCTGGCCTTTTACATTGATAGAACAAAGCCGTTCTGTAAGTCAGCGCATTTTTTTGTGGCTGTCGCTGACAGGATGAAAGGTTGCGCGGTGTCAGCCCAGAGACACTTGTCCTGGATCACTGTCTGTATCCACTACTGTTACAAGCTGGCAATGGTGCCCCCGCCAGCTGTTGTGACGGCTCACTCAACTAGGGTGCAGACTTCCTGGGCAGCCTTCCTTGTTCAGGTGTTGATCCAAGAAATTTGTCAGGCCGTAACCTGGTCGTCCGTCCGCACGTTCACTGCACACTATGTGCTGACCCAGCAAGCAGGAGATGATGCTGGTTTCAGCAGAGCAGTGCTACAATCAGCAAAGCTGTGAACTCTGAGTCCACTTCCGAGGATTCTGCTTGTGAGTCCCCTACAATGGAATCGACATGAGCAAGCACTTGAAGAAGAAAAAATGGCTACCTACCTTTCGTAACTGTTCTTCGAGATGTGTTGCTCATGTCCACTCCATTACCTGCCCTCCTACCCCTCTGTCGGAGTTGTCGGCAAAAAGGAACTGAGGGCGTAGGGCCAGCGGCACCTGATATACTGCGCCATGAGCGCAGCACTCCAGAGGGCACATGGCTGTCCCTATGGATACCGCTAAGGCAAAAGTCTCAGATGACCGTGCATGGGGGCGCACGCACACCTATAGTGGAATGGACATGAGAAACACATCTCAAAGAACAACAGTTACAAAACGTAGTTAACCGTTTTTTCTCCTGCTGCTGCTCAGAAAGGCCTGTACTTTTGGAGATGAAGATAATTTAGTTTGAATTCCACTGTTTTTATTTTATGTCATGTAGACCTAGCTGACTATAGCTAATGTACATTCATGGCCCCAAACTGTTTCAGCTTGTCACCAAGAAAAATATTTAATGTAAAACAAAAACTTTAAGTTAAAAGGTAAGTATTCCAAGGAATATTATAGTTTAAAAGAATCCTGAATATTTAAAAGGTAGTAAAATAGTCAAATCCTATTCCAGTTAATAGTCTTTTAAATATATGTACAAGTGCAAATATCACATTGTCCATTGCCAATTCAAAAAAATAACATTAACGCTGCCCCCACAAACTTTCAGATTAAGTATATTAACAAAACCAGCCAAAGTACTGATTGCTAGAACACCTCACTGTTAATGTATATTTATGTCAAAGGCTAACTACTAATTCCTGTGTTCTGTTTCAGTTGGCTTTTTTTAAACGTTTTGTTTCTCTTCGTTCCTTTTTTGGTAGCCTTCAGTAAGAAAGGGCGTGTTGCCAAGAATGTTGGAAGAAATTTTGAAGACCAGGATAATGGTGAAGCAGTCAATAAAGGCTTACAAGCATGACAAAGCTATCACTCGAATGCTTGAGGCGCGTCAGCTGGGTCTTAAACTGATAGCTAATGTTACATTTGGTTATACTGCTGCTAACTTTTCTGGAAGAATGCCATGTATAGAGGTAAGGGATGCAGATAAAATGCAAAAAGGATTTAGGAAAGAGACTGTTGTTAAAGCAGCACCAGATAATGTAATGTCATTGCTTGAAACATACATTTAATCTAAATGCTACCATAAGTGCTGTTTTTTTCTCTTAAAGTACTAAAGTGCTCTTTCCTGAATTCTTTCCTGTTTTATTGATTCATGTTTACAGTAAATCAGTTTTCAGAATTTTCTTTCTATTGTTGTTGGTTTTTTAAACCAGCAAATGCAGCCGTTTACTTTGCATGATGATGATGATAATGCAGAGATGGATTCAGAGTGATGGTGATTTACACAGGGGTTGTTTTGAATGCAGTAGTACAGAAGGAAAGATTTTCAGTGTATCTTTATTTGCAGATTGGGGATAGTATTGTCCATAAAGCCAGAGAGACCTTGGAGCGAGCTATAAAACTGGTGAATGATACGAAAAAATGGGGAGCTCGGGTCGTATATGGCGATACTGACAGGTAATTAATGGCTGCTTCTTCTGATGCTATGTGAAACTGTTTTCTTCCTTTCCACCTCACAAAGGAGGCTATCACCATGATCTGCGTTCAAAAGCTTACGGCAGGTCTCGATGGACCTATTTTTCTGTTTTAATAAATGATATTTGCCTGTTGCATTAAACATACAGTTCAGTACGTATTTCAATTCAGACTGTTAAATTACCTTTATGGAGTCTGAGCTAGCTTCCTCACTTTGCAAAGCTGTCAGATAGGGTCAGCTGGGCTACCATGGCAGTTCCCAAGTGCTGCTCATAGGGATAGAGACCCCCTTTTATGCCACCAGTCCCTCAAAAACTGATTGGTGGTTGCTGTTTGACTCCCAACCACTGCTAGGTGGAGGGTACATGCTCTTAAATGGACCAGAGCCCTGCTGGTATAGTTCCTAACTGGTGTGATGGGGCTGGTATAGTTCCTAACTGGTGTAACGGTGTGGTGACTCACCTCTGCGGCACCTCCTGCTGGTCTCTCAGGGAATTAGCTCTTCCAGCCTCCGGCACGCCCTTTACAGGCCAGTGTCCAGCTTGCTGCTGGCCCCCGTGTCCCTCCCGGTGCCCCTTTTACCCAGGGTGCTGCCCTCTGGCAGTATCCCCACAGTCTCTGGACCTCCCCTCCCTGGGAAACCCCCACCCACTATCCCCACCTTGCCTCAGTCTTTGGCTACTGCTAATCACCATTGAGCCCCTGCACACTGGTGTGGACTGCAGTGTATAAGTCAATCATCACAGGCAAGGGGGGCTTGGACCTGCTGCCTCTGCCTCCCTTTGGGCTGCCCCCTGCGACTCCAGTACCTATCCTAGGCCATCTGCCAGGCCTGCAGCCTGGGGCTTTTCCAGCCTTTAGTCGCCAAGCTCCTCTAGCCTTCCCCAGCCCTGCTTCACCTCAGGTACCTTGATAGGCTCCCCAGCAGCCAGGCCCATCTCTCTCAACAGCTAGAGGAGACTCTGTCTGGTCCTGGCCCACTGCCCTCTTATAAGGGCCAGCTGAGCCCTGATTGGGGCGTGGCCACATCTGAGCCTGCTTTCCCCAATCAGCCAGGGAACTGTTTGTTCCCAGCCACAGCCCTCTCCTGGGCTGTTTTAAGCCCTTTAAGGCCGGAGCAGGTGACCACCCTGCTACAGTAGGGGTGGCCAGGCCAGAGCCGCCCCTTTTGAACCGGGTGCCTTTGGTGACTACTTCTGTGATCTTAGTCTAATGTTGGCCCGGCATGAAGTATTCCCACTCTATTTTAAAATGAAACCAGCTTGCACTTCATAACTAATTGTCATGCAATACATAAACTAAAAATATAAATAAGATATGTCCTGTTAGCTAATACACACATTAAGCAATACATTTTCTGGCTGGTTTTCAGTAAAGAAAAACTTATCATTAAACCTCAACATGGCAAAGATCATTATGGTAATTTTTCAGAGCAGGGACCGGCAACCTTTGGCACACGTCCTGCCAGGGTAAGCCCTTTCACAGCCATAAGGACTTAAAGATTCAATATTTTTTTTTAAAAAAAGCTGAAGTCCTGGAGCACCAAATATCGTCCTGCACATGAGAACCAGCTCACCAAACCATCAAGTGCCATTCCAATTTGACCCCTTCTGCACAGCCACTTCTCTACTAAATTCATACTGAATAAACTGTTTAGTACCAATTATATTCTTTATCCCTCCTCAATATAGAATTTGCTGTTTCTAGCTCAACCACCCACAGCCTAGCACTTTCAGATCGCAGGTATAGCATAGAATCTTGTGTTCCTGATGTCATGGGACTTGGGGCTGAGTTCCATGTCTTGGGGCCAGAAATGTAAAAATCTATTCAGTGGAAGAACTGTGATGCATGGACCACCAGGGGGAGGTAGATAGGGAAGAAAATAAAGTGCTGTAAAGGAAGCTGGAGGGGAAGGGGTTGCTGTGAGAAATTGAGGATGTGTCAGTGAGTAGACTGGTGGACAATCTCAACGAATTTTGTCAACCACATATGTCCCTGTTTCCCAGTCAAGATACTGGCAAATGTATTATAGCTTGTAAACCCATTCCAGGATATATGTTGAAGTAATGGTGTCCCTACTTCCTATTTCTACTTTTATCTTTTTAGCATGTTTGTACTCTTGAAAGGAGCCACTAAGGAGCAGTCTTTCAAGATTGGCCAAGAAATTGCTGAAGCTGTAACAGCTACCAACCCGAAACCAGTAAAACTGAAATTTGAAAAGGTAAAAGGAAAATACATTTTACGCCAAATGTCTGGATAGAAAATGTTATATCTTTAAACACATTAGGGGTTCAGCTGTTCAATAAGGTTTTGATTTTGATCGGTGACTTAACAGTATCGTGGGTGTTTCTTTGAGTGTACGTCCGGCAGTCCTTTCAGCTGTATTTCATTGTCCTGCAGTTGTCAGAGGAAGTCTGCAGAGAAAATTTAGACATATTGGCTCCAATCACCCACAAAGAACAGGTTCCTGAATGCAGTGTGGATCAAAATAATTCTAATATTATTGCACATCCAAAAGAACAGTGGAGAATGTCTTTAGTTTGTTTGTTTGTTTGTTGTTTTCATAAATGTGTCTCCTTCACTTGTATTGACATGATGAATGGTAAATGTAATATCAGTTTAAGGGCCGCTATATTGTTGAGATTGTCCTTTCGTTTAGTATTTTAAACTAATTTATTTTTAGAGAGGGAGAGACAGCACAATTCAATAGAACAATATTGAGAGTCTGGTGGTTCTTCAAGTGATGGTCCCTATATGTAGTCCACTGTGGGGTGCACATGTGCTCCTTGCAACTGAGTCCGGAAGATTTTTCATTAGCAGTGTCTGTTTGTCCATGCCTTTGCCCTGCACCTTCTCGTGCTCCAAACTGAGGACATAAGGGAAAGCATGGATCAGTCGCCTCTCCAGTTCCTTTCTACCACCTCTAGTCTCAGACCAAACCCCTTCAGTGTCCACAGCTTTACTAGCGTTCCTGCCTCAAATTCAGGTTTTTTTCTGTAGTTGACCTTTTGTAGATTTAGTCTGGGGCTTCCTCCATCATTTGGGGTACTTAGAATGCCCAAGATCTCCACTTCAAGCCCTGTGCGGCCTGCCCCCCGTTGTTCCCAGTTAGTGTCTTCGATGACATTTGCTTATACTGCTTGGGTAGTCCCACATTCCCTCCAAGTGCAATATTTGTTTTTCCTTTTGGCTCCAAACCTGGCAGTCTTGTGAGTTCCAGCTCAGAAGATATCTGATGGAGTGCTGGATGAGGCCCTAGTCCGACCCTGGGTCTTCAGACCCCCTGTACATCGGCCAGAGATGCCTAGAAGTGTCCCACCAACCACAGTGCTCCCTAGCTCCAGAACATCAGAGGGCAGACCTAAGGACTCTAGCAGGCAGTGCAGATGGGAGGAGGGTAAGAGCAAGCACTCACATGAAAAGTGAGACAAATCCTCTCTCTAGTCCTCATCTAAGAAGAGGACTTTCTCCTGTATGCCCTCCAAATCTGATGAGACTCCATGCTCCAGTATGTTTATGTCAGGAGCTCATGGGAAGCACGGATCCAACTTGGCTCATGGGGAGTCAAGAGTGTTCCAGAGCCACTGATCACTGAAGGAGCTAGCCCAGGCCTATCACTAGCAAGGCAAAGAAGGGCGCAGTCATCAACTGAACCAACAGTAGAGTCCATCAGCAAGGAAAAGGATTCAGTGGTACCAACGCTCATCGTCTGACCTAAATTGGCACTGTTAGCTCTACCAAAAGGCAGAATCCCCTCTCCCTCTCCATCCTCTATGACTGGGTGTACTATCCTCAACAATCTGGCTATGTATTCTGACCCACAGTCACCAATACTCACTGATACAGGTGACTACTAGTGGTGCCTGCAGTGTCAGTTCCTCATTCACCAGTACGGTCGATCAGCCTAGAGTTACAAGGCCTGTGGAATCTGAGGACTCGTACTCCTCCAGTGAGCATGAGACTGAAGTCAGTGGCTTCACTGACTATACCATGACGTGAGATCAGCCCCGACAAAGGTTCCATAATTTCCTAGGCATCTTCGTACTCCCATAGAACACACTGCCTGGCTCAGGACCAATAGTACCCTTCCCCCTAGGGAGCACCACCTTATCCATATGATCCATCTCACTGGCCCTTTTAGGGTTCTCGGGATCTGCATTTGAGACCTCCCAATTTCAGGGGATCAGAGAAGGAGTTCAGACAGAGGTCACCTCATAGAAGAGAACCTCCAACCCTCTTAGGAGCACTATGAGGCGGAAGAACAACCTGAGCAAATGGACCTACTCGTTTCTGCTGCACTTTTGTCCTCATCTCCTGACAATGCAGTTGCAGTGGCCTCACCATCGCCATCCAGAAACTATACACAGTTTCATGACCTCCGGAGGAGAATCCCAGGTGCACTGCAGTTTCTCCTGGAGGAAGTTCAAGACATCATTCACAAGTTGCTGAATATCCTCCAGACTGCAGGTCCTAGCAAGGTGGCACTTCCAATCAATGAAGCCATATTAGAGCTGACCAAAATAATCTGGCATCTGCTACCTACTTTTGCTCCCCATTCCAAAAAGGATGGGGGAAGAAGTACTTTGTCCTGTCTAAAGGGGTAGAATACTTGTTTTCGCACCCTGAACTCCCTAGTATGTCAGGCCATCACTGAACATAAGAGACTGCACCAGCCTAGGTCTGCTCCCTCTGACAAGGATGCTAAAACATGAACCTCTTCAGAAGAAAGAATTTCACCTCAGCTAGCGTACGTTTCCACTTTGTGAATTCTCAGGCCTTGGTGTCTAAATATGATTGTATTCATTATAATTTTTCTATATTCACTGACAAACTACCCCAGGAATTTAGACCACAATTTCAGGCCATCATCAACAAGGGTAAGTTGATAGATAGATTATCCCTGCAAGCTTCAGTTGAGGACACAGTTTCTCATTCCATGGCAACTTTGATCATCACAAGACGAGCTTCGTGGTTTCAATCCTCTGGGTTTCCAAAGGAAGTTCAAGCTCCTGTGGAGAACCTCCTCTTAGAGAGCAACAACCTATTCAGTGACAAAAATGGATGAGTCACTACACATCCGTAAGGACTCTTGTGCAAGTCTCCACTTCTTAGATATATACACTCCAGCACCTCAGAGAAAATACTCCAAACTGCCTCCATGCAAACAACATCTTGCTCCTCAACCCTGTTACCACCAGGGTGCCTCTGAGCCTCCCAGAAAGTGCCAGAGAGTGCAATGCAACAGACAGAACATCCCTCCATTGTACTCTTCCCAGTCCCAGGCTCCCACAAAGACATTTTTGATGGGATCCTTGAGAGCCGCCAACCAGTTCCCCCAACACCCATACTCCATTCGGTGGCCATCTGGCCCATTTCTCCCCAGTGTGGCATCATATTACATCAGACAGATGGGTTCCAGAGATCATCAACACTGGCTATACAATAGAATTTTTGTACATCCCTTTCAAAAAAAAAAAAAAAACCCATCCCCCTGTCCCTCTTGAAAGACCCATGTCATGAGGGGTCACGAAAGGACTCTCAGACAGGAGGTGCAGACTCCCTACTCACACTATAGCACAGGGTGGGTGGGCTTTTATTCAAGATATTTATTCATCCCTAAAAAGAAAGGAGGCTGGAAACCTAGTCTGGATCTCAGACAATTGAATATCTTCATATGCTGTTCAAAATTCAGAATGATCACCCTGGCCTCAATAATCTCCTCTCTAAACAAAGATGACTGGTTTGCAGCTCTTCATTTGACAGGTGCTCATTTCCACATAGACATTCACCCAGTGAGCAGGAGATTCCTGCACTTTACAGTGGGCCTAGACCAATTATCAAGGCAAAGTGCTTCCCTTCTGTCTCTTGACAGCCCCGAGGGTTTTCACAAAGGTGCCATCCATGGTGGTGGCATACCTGTGTCACCATGGCACCCCAGTATTTCCCTACTTTGATGACTAGCTGCCCATATGTTGGTCATACTAGGACAGTCGGT
The DNA here is from genome assembly GCF_965140235.1 of Caretta caretta. Classification (NCBI taxonomy): domain Eukaryota; kingdom Metazoa; phylum Chordata; order Testudines; family Cheloniidae; genus Caretta; species Caretta caretta. The sequence goes on along the minus strand of NC_134208.1, from coordinate 86,356,815 downwards.
GGTCCTTTCCCTTTCAGCCTCCTTCAATGCTTAGGACTCCAAGTAAACCTAGAAAAGTCCACGTTAGTACCCATGCAAACTATAAACTTTACCCTGGGACAGATTCCAAGCCCTGAGGGACCTCATCAACCAGCTTTGATTGAGCCCTCAGACAATAGTGTGGTCCTACTAGATCACATGTCTTCCTTTACCTATGTGACACCCTCTGCAAGGTTCCATCTTCAGGGCCTTCACGCTTGGTTACAATCCAAGCAGAGGCAGTCCAGACAGGAGAGTCTTGATTCCCCACAGTGTTCTGGCATCTTTCAACTGGTGGGTGAAACAAAGAAGTTGTATTCATTGGGGTTCCCTGTGTTTCCCGTTCCATCCACGAAGAGGTTAATTATGGGTGCTTCCCTACTGGGCTGTAGCACATCAGACAAAAATGTGGTTCAGGTTCTAGGACCCAACTAGAATCCAAGCTTCAAATCAATGCATAGCAAGGAGTACATGAAGTTTCCTGCTTTTCATCCATGCTGTACACATTCAGGTTATGTCAGACAATATGACTACAGTATACTGCAGCTACAAACTGGGAGGATCAAAGTCTGCTCCTTTGCACGGAGGAGATCAGACTCTGGAATTAGTGTATGCAACACCATATCACCCTCTTGGCAGTGCATCTCCCAGGAGCAATGCACACCTTGGTGGACAGCCTCAGTAGCACTTCTACAGAGACTGAGTAGAAACGTCACAACGTGGTGTTGCATTGTATTTTCCAGCAGTGAGGATTTCTTCATGTCCCAAGAGAACAAGAAATACCCAACCTACTGTTCCCAAGCAGCTCGGGGACCCATTCCTAGTAGAGTGGTCAGAGCCACTAATATAAGTTTCCCCACCCATTCCCCTCTTACCACGAGGGAAATCAAGCAGGACAAACTGTCAGTTATCCTGGTGGCAGAAGTAGTTTTGGTTCACCAGCATTGTGCAGATGGCCTCACAGCCATGCATCCAGCTATATCTGAACTTATTGACTCAGATCAATAAAAGACCACCAATCCCAATCCAGCATACCTCTATCTATTTGGTATTTGGATGTATGACAAACCTAGAAAGGACATGTTTGTAGATGATATACTCCATCCTCAGTTATAGCACAAAAATCTCTGAGGGAATGTTATGCTACAAAGTGGATTTTCCTTTGGTGCTAAAGTCATTAGATACCTTTAGAGGACTCATGAGAATCCCTACCATCTTGGACTACTCCTTTCTCTAAAGAAGTTGAGTCTAACTCTCAGCTTGCTGTGTGTACATTTGCCAGCAATTAATCCCTTCCATGCTCCAGTGGGAAACTGTTCTTCACGCACCCTACAACTGTGAAATTTTTGAAAGGCCTTGCCAGAGGCCTTTCCTCTGGTACTAAAATCGATGCTAACTTAGGATCTCCGTCTAGTATTGTCAGCTCTCGTGAATATTCAAACCTCTAGCCCAGCGGTTCTCAAACTGTGGGTCAAGACCCCAAAGTTGTGACCCCATTTTAATGGGGTTTCCAGGGCTGGCTTAGACTTGCTGGGGCTCAGGGATGATGCCCAAGTCCCACCACCCTGGGCCAAAGCCTGAGGGATTCAGCCCTGGGCGGCAGGGCTCAGGTTTACAGGCCCTCTGGCTGGGGTGAAGCCCTTGGCCTTCGGCTTTGGCACCTTCCCAGTCCAGGGCAGTAGGGCTCAGGCTTTGACTTTGGCTCCCCAACACGGGTCAATGGGAATCAGGTGGACTCAGGCTTCAGTACCCCCTCCTGGAGTTGTGTAGTAATTTTTCTTGTCAGAAGGGGGTCGCGGAGCAATGAAGTTTGAGAACCCCTGCTCTAGCCTCATGCTCCCTTCTCCATCTGTTTATGAAGGTGCCTTCGTGACAGCAGTCACCTCTTCCAGAAGAGTAGGTGAGTTTGAGGCCCTTACGGCGGAACTGCCCTACATGGTCTTCCATAAGAGTAAGGCTTTCTGGAGGTTACACCCGAAGTTCATTCCAAAGTTTCCATCAGAATTCCACTATAATCAGATCAGATACATACCTTTTTTCTACCAAACGCCTTATATCACCAGAGAAGACAGGAAGCTCCATTTTCTGGATAGCCATTGAGCCTTAGCTTAGCTTTCTACCTGCAGGGACAAAACCCTTTGGGAAATCGAACTATTCCTTTCCATTGCTGAGTGGATGAAGGGGAAAGCAATCTTTTCACAGAAACTTTCTCAATGGATTTCGGGTTGCATCCCACTTTACTATGAGCTTACGGAAACTCTGTCCCTCAAGGTGTGAGGGCCCACTTGACCAGAGCAGAAGCTATCTCCCTGGCTTTTATTCAGGCTGTTCACCTCCTGGAGATCTGTAGAGCTGCAATGTGGGGTTCTATGCATAGCTTTACTAGACTTTTCTCCCTCAGCAGATGCATCCTTCACTACAACATCCATGCAGTCTGTGCACTCCCCTTCTCTGTGAGTACTGCTTGTGAATTACCCACAGCGGAATACACATCAGTTGAAGAAAGGAAGATTACTTAACTTGTAGAGTAGCTGGAGTTCTTGGGAGATGTGTGGTTCCTATGTGTATTCCACTACCCACCCATCTTCCCCTCTCCTTCGGCTCCTTTCCTAAGGTGATTTACAGTAGAGAAGGAACTGGAGAGGCAGGCAGTCTGCGCTTCCCTTTACACCCTTGGTTTGGGGCATGAGGAGGTGTAGGGCACAAGCACAGACCAAAAGATACTGCTAATGAAAAATCTTCCAGTCTCAGCACCTCACAATGGAATACCCATAGGGCCCACGCATCTCAAAGAACTTCAGTTACTGTAAGGCAAGTAACCTTTCTTTATGGCTAGAATGGCAAGAGAATTCAGAATGATGGCTGTCACTGTTAGACTGTATGTGACTTTGTGTGCCTGAATATTACAGGATCCTCAGTTTGCATATCACATGTGACAATATCTAGATAGAATATAAGGTGAGTTAAGTGTGGAATGACAGTCTGAACCTACATTTTTCCTGTGGACCTTTAATGTTCCTTTAACTTTTTATTTGTGTTTGTGAGGAAACAAAAGGTAAAAAAGTCAAAATTAACATTTCCTTAGAAAAACCTCTAAACATGCAATCCTGTTATGCTGCCAATGAATAACAGTATAAAGAGGCTACCTGTTTTTAACACTACAGGTGTATTTGCCATGTGTCTTGCAAACCAAGAAGAGGTATGTGGGATACATGTATGAAACACTGGATCAAAAAGACCCAGTATTTGATGCAAAAGGCATAGAGACCGTTCGAAGAGATTCTTGTCCTGCTGTATCCAAGGTAAAATACACTCAAATTCTTTCAAGTTTTACAAATACGGTATGTTGTTCCACTGCAGTCCTTAAAAATCATGTCAATACATGCCCCCATAAAAATTCTAACTCTGGAGACAAGATCTGTCTCTGTTCTTTGGGGTTTTCTCCATTGTTTCTGGCATGAGTAGTGCAAGACCGGGATTTCTGAACTGAACTGTGGACTGCTACATGGTTTTATAGGACACTGCCACAGCCCACCATACCAGCACCCAATCCTTCAACACCTTAAACCAGGGGTCGGCAACCTTTCAGAAGTGGTGTGCCAGGTCTTCATTTATACACTTTAATTTAAGGTTTCCCGTGCCAGTAATACATTTTAATGGTTTTTTAGAAGGTCTCTCTCTATAAGTCTGTATATTATATAACTAAACTATTGTCGTATGTAAAGTAAACAAGGTTTTCAAAATGTTTAAGAAGCTTCATTTAAAATTAAATTAAAATGCTGATCTTACGCCGCCGGCCTGCTCAGCCCGCTGCCGTCCTGGGGTTCCGTTCACCTAGGCCGGCAGCAGGCTGAGCAGGGTCTGCAGCAGGGACCCCGGCTGGCAAAGGGCTGGCAGCCAGAACCCCCAGACTGGCAGCAGGCTGAGCAGGGCCAGCGGCTGGGACCCCAGATTGGCAGTGGGCTGAGCAGCTCCTGAGCTGCTTAGCCCACTGCCGGTCTGGGGTTCCGTCCACCGGCTCCTGCCAGCCAGGGTCCCGGCTGCTGGCCCTGCTGCCAGTCTGGGATCCCAGCCCTGCCCACATAGAGTGGGTACCTACCTTCTCCCTGGTTCTAGCCCATTCTCTTCCTCTATCTGCACTGAGATGAGGGTGGGAGTGTGCTGAGCACAGGGTGGGGGATGAAGGAGCAGGTTGGGGTGAAGGGTCTGGCCAGGAGCTAGAATGAGGGAGGGGGCTCAGGGTTGGGGCAGGAGGTTTGGGTGTGGATTGCTTACCTGGGCAGCTCCCATTTGGTGCAAGGGGTGCAGGTGGGAATGTGTGGTGGGTGCAGGAGCTCCCATCTGGTGCTCAGGGTGGCGGTGGGAATGTGGGGGATGCAAGAGTCAGGGCATGGAGTGAGTGGGGGCTGGGTATGTGGGGGGAGCTGGAGTCAGGGCATGGGGTGTGTGAGGGGGTGCAGGGGTCAGGGCAGAGGGCTGGGAGGGGGTGCAGGGGTCAGGACAGAGGGCTGGGAGGGTATGTGGGGAGGTGCAGGGCTCATGGAAGGGGGCTGGAGGGGATATGCCCTGATTCCACCCCCCTTCCCCAAGGCCCCGTCCCCACCTCTTCTCCGGAGCAGCTTCTCAGAGCAGCTTCTCCCCGTCCCTTGCAAGGACCATCAGCTGATCGGGAGGGAGAGGAGGAGGGGTAGGAACCCAGCACGCTGGGGGAAGAGGCGGGGGAGGGGGGAACTTCCCTGCTGTGCAGCAGCAGCCGGCAGCACCAAGCTTCTTCACCCTGCCCAGGGGAGCAGAGAAGAGCCTGCTGGGGCGGACAGGATTTTTAATGGCACGCTGCTGCCTGCCAGGGTCCCAGCCTGGGTTCAGCAGCGGGCTGAGCAGGGCCGGTGACTGGGACTCAGCAGGCAGCAGTGTGCCATTAAAAATCGGCTTGTGTGCTGTAGGTTGCCGACCCCTGCCTTAAACTAAGCAAAACTTTTCATTGTATTCACTCATTAGAGCACATATGATCCTTCCCTCAGGTCCTTACAATGTTTGCAGAAGGCTGTCCTTGGAACTTCTCCCCTTTAAGGTGATCAGGAGCCTCTCTCAAATGCTTTGCACCTTTCAGGGTGTTCATGGGGGATTCTACCACCCTCTGGTGTCCCTGCCAAATAGTAGCCATTCTACCACACTTCTCACTACACAGCTAGTTTAGCCAAGAATTCATGCTGAGGGTGTCCTTTCTTAGCTGTCTATTTTCAATTTGTTTTTTAAAAAAAGAATCAGCTACTCATACTCAGTCAAATCAAAACCAATTTCCTTTGAAACAAGGAAAAGCACCCTCCTCAATAAGGGCTATTTCTGTGCTATATTTTATCTTTTAACCCAAACTGTTTTTTCAGTAGAGCTATTCAGAAAAAGATGGCAAGAATATTTTTGAAGTGGGAGAATATCTTTTTCACTCTATCCAAACTCAAAAACTCTTCAACTGTTGGGAAAAAAAAAAAACACCTTCAGGCAGAGATGAGGCATGGAAAATGTGAGCCTGAAAGGTGAAAATGCCAAGAAGTTGAGTGACTAAAAATGGGGTGCTAGAATGGAAACAATTATGTTTTATGTAGCCCCTTCCAACAGAATACTTGTAATGTCGTCTAGCACCCTGTGAACATTTTTGTTCATCTTTCTGCTGACCTACTTTTGCTGAAGGCCAAAACGTCAGTTATTTTTTATGTTCTGTTCCCACAACATCCTCCTTGCTAATGACTCTGTAAGTGATGGATCAGTCTTTCATTAGAAAAATATGTGTTGCGAGAAAGTAAAAAGTAGTATGCAAAATATTGACAGGTTTCAGAGGAACAGCCGTGTTAGTCTGTATTCGCAAAAAGAAAAGGAGTACTTGTGGCACCTTAGAGACTAACCAATTTATTTGAGCATGAGCTTTCGTGAGCTACAGCTCACTTCATCAGATGTATAAACTGAGAAACAGCTGCTCATATGGTGCATTTATTTAGCACCTTTGAAGAGTGGAGGAGAATACTGAAAGGTGTCATATGTAATGTTCTATTTCAAAATTAAGAAAAATCTTTCTATATAGTGTAGTGGCGTTTGTCATATAAATTTCATCTACAGTGCTCTTTTTAAGGTTTGTTTGCTTTGTAAAATAAAATTAAAGAGATGGAAGATACTCAGGGGTTTCTTAGAGAAAAACAAAAATTGGTACTTTTTTTTTAAACGTATGTTTTTGAATTTATACTGAATATATATTATAAAATATTTCTTATATAAACTTAAACTCCTTTTACTAATGTTGAACAAGAAGCCAGATTTTTCACATCTCTCCTTTGTTTTGAAGATACTTGAGCGTTCTATCAAGCTGCTATTTGAAACACGTGACATAAGTCAGATCAAACAGTATGTTCAGAATCAATGCATGAAATTATTAGAAGGCAAAGCCAGCATGCAAGATTTCATCTTTGCAAAGGAATACAGAGGGAGTTCTGCTTACAGACCTGGAGCCTGTGTACCAGCACTAGAAATCACAAGGTAAATGAGAAGCCTAAAAGTGCTAATCGTGGATTTATCAGACACCTGTTTCCTTAATCTTTTGTGCTTCTGGTTGTGGTTCTCAGCCCGCTTCTTAGAGAGCGTATGTCTACATCACAGACTAACATAGCCGTTAGTACTAGCCCTAGTTGGGTGTCTCAGAAGAAGGATCAAGGATTGAATAATAATGGAAACCCAGTTTCTTCCTTACTACTAGAGATTATCACTCAAGGTCAAGAACAAGGCCTACTGTCAAGGCAGTGTAGCGAAACCTATGCTGTTACTGACTGTTCTGTGTATAAAGGACTTCAATCTCAGAGGTCATTTGACGCCTCTCACTGGCAGTAGATTAATTTTGTAGAAAAAATGTTGTTAGTGGATTCTCTTATTTTAATACTATTAAGCCTCTCTTCTGCCATAGTTCGTGATACTAAACAGCAGTCCTGCTTGTTATTAGCGTGTACTTCACCATACTGATTTTTTTGACAATAGAAGGTCAGCTGCATATGAACCAGTTCAACATATTTTGCCATCCCTTGAATTTTTCCTTATATTCAGTACAAAATTTCTTAAACTTATGGCCATATTTTTCCTAGTAAAATAAAATGGATACCAAAAAACAAACCCTGCTCTTAGCTCAAGAATATAAAATCATTTGTACTCTGGTCATTTGTGCTTATTTGAATATAGTGGCTGCTCTTTTATAAAGTGTTCCTTTAACGTAGGGTTAGTCAAAAGGTGACCTGTAAACCAAATATGACCTGTGGCCACCCTCCTGTTACTTCTGGAGGCTGGGCTGTTTGGATCAAGATGGAGCATAGTTTTCTACGACCTGTATTCCATGTGGAACATACCTATGTCTTAAAGGTCAAGACAGCTTGCAGCATGCTCCTTTTTATGCTTCTTAGGTGCAGAACTCAGGCTTCGGGAGAGCTGTCGATATGACCTTCAGTTGGGTCAAGTTTGGATACCGTGATTTAAATACCTATTTGTTTCACTTGCAAGTATTTAATTTTAAGATACATTGTGAGGACTTTTTTTTTTTTTTTTAAACAGGAGAATGCTTGCATATGACCGTCGTTCTGAGCCTCGAGTTGGGGAAAGAGTACCCTATATCATTGTGTATGGCATGCCAGGATTGCCTCTGATACAACTGGTGAGGCGGCCCATTGAGGTCCTACAAGATACCAACCTGAGGCTGAATGCCACATACTACATCACCAAACAAATTCTTCCACCCCTGGCTAGAATTTTCTCACTAATTGGCATAGATGTTTTCAGCTGGTATCATGAATTGCCAAGGGTAAGCGTGTCAGATAACACTTAGTGTATTTGGGTGGTCGTTGAATTTGATTACTCTTTTTTAAACAAAGAGTTGTATGTGAGGTAACAGCAGGGCTGAGTTATTTTATGAGGTAATAATTTGGTGCCTGAGTGTATAAATTAAATCACTAAACCCTCTGCAGTTCTTTCACTTAGTAAAATTAGTTTCCCTTGCAGCTCTTGTACTCAAGGTTGGTCCTATCCATATCATCACCTGTGTTTCCTGGCCTCTTCCAAAATTAATTCAAAAGAATCTAAGGGCTTGTCTACACTGGCAATTAACAGCGCTGCAACTTTCTCGTTCAAGGGTGTGAAAAAACACACCCCTGAGCGCAGCAAGTTGCAGTGCTGTAAAGCGCCAGTGTAAACAGTGCCCCAGCACTGGGAGCTAGGTTCCCCATGGAGGTGGTTTCTTTAGAGCGCTGAGAGAGCTGTCTCCCCATGCTGCACCATGACCAGACAAGGCACGTTAAAGGGCTGCCACAGTAGCACTTTAACGTTGCCTGTGTAGACTAGCTCTTAGTACAGGGGCGGGCAAACTTTTTGGCATGAGTGCGACATCGGGTTTCCAAAATTGTATGGAGGGCCGGTTAAGGGAGGCTGTGCCTCCTCAAACAGCCAGGCGTGGCCTGGCCCCTGCCCCCCACCCAACCCCCCACTCCCTGTCCCCTGACAGCCCCCCCAGGACCCCTGCCCCATCCACCCCACCCTGTCCCCTGACTGCCCCCAGACCCCCCCGCCCCTGACTGCTCCCCACTGCCCCATCCAACCCCTCCTCTCATTCCTGACTGCCCCCCTGGGACCCCTGCCCCAACCAACCACCCTTTCTCCCTAACTTCCCCCAGAACCCCTGCCCCTGACTGCCCTCTCCAATCCCATCCAACTCCCCCTCCTTCCTGACCCGCCCCCGGGACCCCTGCCCCATTCAACCCCCCTGTTCCCCGCCCTCTGACCTCCCCGACCCCTATCCACACCCCCTGACCCCACCACCCCAAACTCCTCTGCCCTCTATCCAACCGCCCCTGCTCCCTGCCCCCTTAACACGCTGCCTGGAGCACCAGTGGCTGGCGGCGCTTCAGCCGCGCCGCCCAGAGCACCAGGACAGGCAACCGTGCTGCCCGGCTGGAGCTAGCCACGCCACGGCACAGCACAGAGCACCGGGTCAGGCCATGTCTCTGCAGCTGCGCTGCCCGGCAAGAGCTCGCAGCCCCTCCGCCCAGAGCATTGTGCCGGTGGCACAGTGAGCTGAGGCTGCGGGGTACATGGAAGAGTAGGGGAGGGGCCTCATAGGCAGGAGGTTCCCGCAGGCCGGATGTGGCCCGCGGGCCATAGTTTGCCCGCCTCTGCCTTAGTACATACTACATGTGTTCTTTGTTAACATATCTGGATATGTATCTAGTTTTGCATTTGCATTCACCCTTTAATTTTCTCTCTAATACCTGCATGCATCTACTCAAAACCTATGAAAGGCCCATGTACTTATCTGGCCGTCTTGGAAAAGCAAAGTTTATATTTCTACATCAATATGTTTAGGAGAGATACGCACCAAAAATAGGAGGAAAATATTTAAAAGCGAATGACAGGAAATTTTAAACCCTGATGTCTCTGAAACTCTGTGATTTGCCCAGGAATATTCAGGGGGGAAAATCTACCCTGGGTTGAGATGTAGTAAGTGAAAAGTTGGGTGGATTGTTTTGTTTTTGCTGAATATAAGGAGGGTAAAAAAATTGTGCTTATACAAAAAATTAGCTTTGCCCTTAACTATGGATTGACCAGCACCCCTCTATCGTAATGTGTTGTATTGTTTAATTGTCACTCAATAGAATCATTATTAAAAATGTTCTAGAGTTTTGTTTTTATGCTAATAATGTCCATACAAGTTGTACTTTCACTTCTGCTTCTTTCCCATGTCCTGATTAATCTACTGTGAGATTTACACAAGCTAATACCTTCAACAGATTGCTCCAGTAGAACTCGTGGTGCCACAATGCCAAGTCCCTGGGAAACTTGTCCCTTCCATGGTGCTGTCTCTGGGTAGAGGGGAGGTTCTTCATTCTTATAACAACTGGCTGCTCTTCACCCTTCTGTGGAACCCTGGTGCATTTTACACCTTTGTTGTGTACCCTAGAGCTCAGACCCTGCCATCACCAGAAAACTCCAAATTCCCCTTGTTTTTTCAGTATGTTCTAGTTTCTCCTAACATGTGGTAAACAGTGATCCCGACTGGCTTTTTGGTACACTCACTACAAGGATCATCTGTACACTCTGCCTCCCAGTGTCCCACCCTATTGAATACTGGACAACACAGCTCTCAAGAGCTCCCTGTCGCCATAGTGATGGATTAAAAGCTCAAGGAAAGTTTTGTGGCAGCAGTTAGATGAGAGGAGACAGAGGCAGTGCAGGTTAGCCTTGTGTGCAGAGTGCTTACTTTCTTCAAGGCTGCGGAGCTGGGTGAAGTACCCTGAGAGGGGAGAGGTATGTGTATGCAGTGAGGGGAGGAGGCGAGGGCCAAGCTCAATAAAAGTCTGTCTGGGGTGAGGGCAACAGTAGGAGGAAAAGTCTGTCCAGGACATGGGGAAGAAGACTAGGTGGAAGACTCTGCCAGGAATTGGATGGCAACCCTAATATTTAAGAGTCAACCTGGCATTTTGGTGGATCCTAGAGCCTGTTTCTTCTTAATGTATCCCTGGGTGTTTGGGCTAAAATCACCAGTGAATGGACATGAAAAGCATGTGACAGGGAATTACATTAGTACTTGGAAACTAAACTTGGTGGAAGAGAGATGGAACTCAGAAGAGGAAAAAATTGTTAACTTCTGTTCAGTGTGTTACATTTGGGGCCTAAAATTTCCCTGTTTCTACTATGTGAAATGAGAACAATTGAAACTGCAGTCGTGGGCGTACTCAGAAATGAGTTAGACCAGCACCGAAGAAGAACCTTTACAGGATACCAGCTAAACCGATTTGTGAACGTAGTTTGGCGAGATGAGTTCCTCCTGTCTAGGAATATGTCTAGCATGTAATTCTGTTACTGATTCTTTCTGCTGCTGCCTCATGCTGAGCTTGGCTGTGAAACAGCTCACAGTGCATGGGTGGTCTCTGTATATGTAGCTTAACACACATTGAAGCACTTAGGCATAAATCATACACTTCAGATGAAGAGACTTAGTTCTTGTTAATAACTAACACATGAGCCCAAGCTCTGCAGATCCTGTTAAATTTATACACCTTAAAAATCTGATGAATGACTCAGACATAAATATAGCAGCCGACTTAAGAGCTCCTCATCTCTTAAACTTTTTTTTATAGATCCAGAGAGCTGCCTCCAATGCCCGCACCGATCTGGAAGGCCGAAAAGTCACGATCTCCCAGTATTTCACTACCTTACACTGTCCTGTGTGTGATGAACTGACACAGCATGGGATCTGTAGTAAATGCAGAAGCCAGCCACAGCATGTGGCAGTGATTCTCAACCAAGAAATCCGAGAGTTGGAGCGTAAGCAGGAACAACTGGTCAAGGTAGGAATAAAGCAGACACAGCATTTTGTCATTGACTAATTAGTCAGCTGCCCACAATACAGAGAGACAGAATTAACTTGAAAAGTGGCTGAACTTTTTCCTTGAGGGTAAAGGAGATCACAGGGCAACATTTTAGTGGGTGCCCTTTTAATATTAAAATACTCAGTAGTTCTGAAACCAAACTGAAACAGAAAGCATAATCCAGATGCATCATACCGGATTCTATCTTCCTGTATTTGTATCTTTGTCTAATGTTTTTATATAGCATCTGGCACTAGAGTAATGCACAACTCTGAAGAAAATGCTTAGAACAAGAAGATGTTTGTGTCTCAGCAAAAGATCATGAATGTTAGATTTTTTTTGTGGTGAAAATGGCAAAAGTTATGGAAACCCATCCAAAACACAGGCATTTTATGCCAAAATAACTGATTAAGTTCCAGTTTTACTTCAAATTGCAACAAGAAGTGTTTGTGTCTCAGAAAAACAATACATACCTGAGGCTGACAGGGATATGGAAAGGGTCTAAGTCAGGGGATGGCAAGCTTTGAGAAGTGGTGTGCCAAGTCTTCATTTATTTACTGTAATTTAAGGCTTCGCATGCCAGTGGCCGGCAGACGGAACCCCAGACCGGCAGTGGGGGCAGCAGATGGAACCCCAGACCGGCGGCGGACTGAGCCACTCAGCCCACTGCCGGTCTGGGGTTCCATCCGCCAGCCCCTGCCAGCCAGGGTCCCGGCCGCCGGCCCTGCTCAGCCTGCTGCCGGCCCGGGATTCTGTCCATCGCAGGTTGACGACCCTTGCTCTAAGTAAATCTGTGGGGGGCACTAATCATCATCTTCCTATTTAGAAATAATGGGAAAGTGTCACAAAAATCTCCTATATCCCAATGAGACTGTGTCGCTTAATTTAAATCTCAGGGTAAAGGTTCTTGGATGAAACTAAACATTCAGTTTGTTGGTACATTCAGTAAAGCAGGTAGTTCCAGTCTGTCTAACTTATCAAAGCAATGCAGAGTGTAATTTAAATATTTTTTGATCTGTTCTGGCACTGGGATTTAAGAGGAGTGCACAGAGCTGTAATGGGGGAATTATATATTTTGAGAATGGTTTGGAGTCCCTGAGCTGTTTGTTAACGAGTTATGATTTTATAACGGAACAGCTATGTTTCTGTTTCAAAAAGGGATAATGAAATACGTGTATGGTGGCAGCGGCAGCTTGGCTTGTCAGCAGCAGCAGCGTCCATTACAAAATCAACTCTACTGTTGCTGCCCTGTGTCATCAGGATCTTTGCCATAGATCAGAGGGCACAGAATGGGGGAAGAGGGAGTCTGACAGTTAACATCCCGTAGGGTTGAGATCAGAGATCAATATAATTGCTGACTGTTTAAAGTCGGATTGGTTTAGCATTCAGCAACCTGCATACCAGCAGCACATGCTGCCAAGAATGCGTCACTCTAGTGCTACGTTGTCTTCACTGAGTTCCTAGTGAAAGCTTGTTCAAAGTCAAGATTCAGTCATCATCAAAGCTCACTATGGGATTCACTCAAACTTCCTCAGGGCCGTTTCACCCTGTGTGAGCATTACTTGACTGGAACAATGGGACTTCTGATCTGGAGGGTTAGGTTTGGGGGGGAGGCAGAGCTTCCTCAGAGACTAGCCCATGAATGTGCAGCTCATTCCCAGAATGATCACAAATCTCAGAGCTTTCCGAATGCCATGTAAAACCCACTTTGTCAAGTAGTTTCTCCATGGGTGCTCCATGCCTGGATGTTCACACACCCAGGCACTCTTAATTGGAGATTTTTAGCAGCAGTGTCCATGGGTCCATGCCTGTGCCCTAGTCACTTTATGCTCTGGTAACAGAGTATATAGGGAGGGGCAGACCCACCACCACTCCAGTTCCTTCTCAACCACCTGCAGCTTGAGATGGAGCATCACGGTGTCCAACAGCTTGCTACCTATCTTGCTTATTTGTTTATTGGCGGGGGGGAGTGTTATTTTTTGGAGGGGGGATTTGTTTGGGGTTTTTTGTTTTTGCTATTTAGCACAATTTGTGTTTGGGGAGGGGGGCAGTTCCCTTTCCTTTCTTCCTTTGCCTGCTCTGGGCCCTTTTATTTTCTTGGGCTTTGATCCACAGCCTCAGGAACAGGTTATGTATAACTCCCTGGGCTTCAAACCCTGCCGGACCTGCCATAGGTCTTTCCCCCACAGTAACAGTCATTCAAGCTTCCTCCGCTGAGTGGGAGAGACACTTGTCCCCTCCAAATATAAGATCTGTTCAGGTTTTAGAAGCAGATGTAAGAAATTGAGGCAGGACAGACTAAACTCCTGTGGATGGAGTGATCTCTGAGAGCTGCAGGATCCAATTCACCCACCTAACCTTTGGATCCAGCTGCTCAGAGAGCCCCAACAACTGTCTCTGTTGTGACAGTAAGCATAAATCATACATTCAGGGGGCCCTCCTGAATCATCTAGGCCAAGAGTCGATTAGTTATTTTTTGGTCAAGGTCTAAATTTCTTGGTCAAGGACCAGACTCCAGAGAAAATAATAATAATAAAAAAATAAGAATAATGATGATAAGTAAATAAAAAGATTTCAGGGCCTCTTCAAAAGCATCTGGCGGTCCGGATTTGGCACACGGTCTGCCTATTGACTACCCTGATCGAGGCCCTCAAAGAAGAAAAGACCTCTTTCTCCGGAATGGGATGAAAGAAGAAAAACGCATCCTCATAAAGGTACCGCTGAGGCTCCCATCCCCACTGGTATGGAGACCACAGCACTGGCTAAGAAGACCATGCTGTGACATACCAGGGTGCAGTCCTACTAAAGAGTAGTTGTGTCACTTCTTCCCTCTAACCTAGGGTGCCCTTTACAATGCTTTCCTGCTGTAGCCTCCAGCATGCAAGTCACTCCCAGCTAGGTCTGCATGTCTGCTGCAGCCAGCCAGCCACATCTTGGCTCTTACCAGCCTCTGTTATACAGCCAGGTGACCCCAACACACTCCCAGTCTTAGCTTTCCCCCCAGAAATGTGTGTCATGCCTTTCTGGCCAATGCAACTTTATATAAAATCTGTTGTTAATTTAATAGAAATAATATGCACACTGCTTGCCATCCCAAATAGACTTTCCCAGACACTTCAATTTAAACACATTGGATTAGCTCAAACAAGTTCATGAGAGATTTTAATTAATACAAGTAATGAGACATAAAAGGCAGAAATGGTTACAAGAAAAGAAAGTTAAAATGCTATTGGTGCCTAACTTAACAAACGCTATCAAATTCAAGCAAAGTTTCTCACCATATGCTTTCAGCAGTCCGACTGACTAGACTTCTTAGGTCAGGACCCCTTCTCCCAAAGTTCAACAAATGCTTCCTTTGTCGCTTTGGGGGCAGTGAACGTGATGGGCAGGGAGAGATAGGGGGGTGCCTTTGTGTGTTTGTACCACCTTTTTATAGTGTCAGGCCCCCTCTAGAAAAATACTTCTATCTGAGATTCAGGAGACAGAGGCTATATGGAAAGATTTTCCCTGCTGCTTTTTCCTGACCTGTTTGAACTTCCTTTGTTTCCCTTCCTAGTTGATGACTCTGTTTACTGCTTACATTCAAATTAAGTAGAGCGTACACAGAGACCGCAGTACCGGCACCACTTGCTCCTCCAGTAGATATGGGAGGTTTCCAAGGTGTTTGTACAAGATTCCTCCACCTTCCAGCCTCCTTGTTTGAGACGGCCTCTTTGTCAACTTCAGTTTAAAACATGTGTTAATAACGCAATGCAGTGGAATCTTATAACTTCATACACAATGTTGCCACACACATTTTATTAGGACAATAATGACCAGAAAATTGAGTGTTCAAATGATACCTCACAAAGCATACTTTGTACAAAGATTATCACAATGGTGTGTGGGGTGTGGACCCATGTTCCCTGTAAGCTGCGCGCTTGAGCAGCCGCGCAGGAGAGATTTAAGTGCCGCCCAGCCGAATAGAAGAGCGCAGACAGCCAGCAGCATGTGTTCAGGTGCCCCGCCGTGCACATTGTGCTATCCTGCAGCTGCTCCTGGGACCTGGGGTGGGGGGGAGGAGGGTGCTGATATCAGGGTGTCCCCCGCCCCTGTACCCCATCTCCACAGAGCAGGGGAGCTGCTGCCGGGAAGGGGGAGTGACTGAGTGCCTTTCTTAAAGAGACAGTGCACTGTTTCTGAGATTTCCCCAGCAGCCACCTCACACAGTCTCTCACACACACACTCTTCCCCTTCCCCGCCGCCCACGTACCCCATCTCTGCAGAGCGGGGAAGGAGAGAGAACAGGGCTTAGGACAGAGCAGGAGAGCTTTCAGTGAGTATCTTAAAGAGACCGCGCAGGGCATCTCTCAGAAATGTTCCCAGAAGCCAGCACACACACTGTTTGTGTGTCTCACACACACACCGTCTCTGTGTCACACTCGCCTCCTAACACATATATGTATTGTTGTTGTTACTTCTTGGTACTTCCTGCAATGCACATACATTCTCTGTAATTTTATTCCTTCAAAGTGTGTTATTTTAGTGTTTTGACTGGTCTATGCATTTCATAATTTTTATTTCTCTTACACTTAAATTTAATTCTTTGAGTAGTGAGTTCTAAAATGCCTAACCTGTCCTTGCTGGAGTAATTATCCCTATTTAACTTTATTAAAATAAATATTATATCTAGGTTCTTTGTTTCTACTCGTGGCGCACATCCGCACATACCTCGGTGCACATAACAAAATTTATTTCACACAAGGATGGAAAAAAATTGAGGGAACATTGGTGTGGACACGTGAGTATATTCTGTCACACCACTGTCAGTGTCCATAAAAGGGAGCTACCCCCTCACCCCCACTTAATTTATCACACGCACCACATACTGAGAAAACATTAGGTAAATGATATAGAGTGGCACGGACCCCAGATCCAGTCCCTTCAATACACAAGGACTTCAGAGCCAACCCAAAATTGTCATTGGTACCATCTTCTGTAGCCAAACATGAAGAGCACATCGATCACACTTCAGTACCATCTCCAGTACTACCTGACATACTGCCTCTTGAAGGTCCCTATCCAGGGTCACCGGTACTGTCCAGGGTCTGTTCCATGAGGACCTTGGAATCCCACGAGAGCCTGAATTACCATTACTGCGGGGTACTGAGGGACACACTCTGCTGGTACCAACTCACTTCCTAGAGCTTGCTTACCCTCTGATCCTACCACCATAAGAGGTGACTTGTCCTCTAATACAAACACTGTCACCAGCCTCACACAAACTTTTTGAGGGTACAGAGAGACATTTCTAATCAGTACCAATGCAATATCCTTCAGCCCACCAGCCATCCAACTACCAACCTCTGGTACCAATGCAATTACAAGATGCCTTTTGGGCCCTGGTACCGACTTGACCATGGTACCAGCACCACTTGCTCCTCCAGTAGATATGGGAGGTTTCCAAGGTGTTTGTACAAGATTCCTCCACCTTCCAGCCTCACTTCCTTGAAGGACATCCTGAAGAGGAAAATCCCAGCAGGAAAGACATCTGGCAACCCTGGCAAAGACCTTGGGACCCTGTCTCCTTCACTTATGCCCATCAGTGGGCTTATTGGAACCCATGGGCCTTTTATGGCAAACAGTTCTACAGGATCCCATCTAATAAGAAGGCATGTCAGGAGCAACACCCACTGCCTTTGAGTCTTGCTCCACAGAGAACATTACAGAGGAGCAAGAGCAAACTGAGGAAGAAGAGAGACCTTCTTTGAGTGATGGTCCCATGTGGATTCCAAATGTGGGTGCACATGCGTGCTATGCACCAGAGCCAGAACTGTTCATAGTAGTGTCCACTGACCCACATATATATCGTCCATCAGCCACGTGGCGTGTCTGAAGCCTTAGGAGGCTGCATGGGTCGATGCTGCTTCAGTTCCCTCTTACTGCCACAGGGCCAGAGTCGGAACTCCTGTTCCTCGGTGCTCCTACCTTGCTAGAAGTACCGCGTTTTTCACCTTTTTGCCTTGTACATAGTTCTTTTTAATAGTTGTAGTTAGTTGTCCGTTTTTTAGCTAGTTGTTACCCTTTGGACTTTTTCCCTTGCAGGACTCTCTCCCCCCCAGCCCAGGAACTATGCCCAGGCAAGCCAGTTTTAAGTACTGTTTCATGCCCTCGCTCCTTCTCTGTAAGCGCCGAGCACCAGTGTTGCCTTTACTGCTTGGGCGAAGCCCATATTACTGCTCACTGCTCCATCTGCCCATCTTTTCTGTCCCGAACTTGGAAGCTCAAGGAGCTTTATCTCCCTACGTTCCTCATGGAAGTGATGTGACCACATACCCCTTCAGATCTGGCACCAGCAGATCCATTGGAAAGCCAACTGGCACCAACGGTAGGTGATTCTCCTGGCCTTTCCCAAGCTGCACCAAGTTTGGTGAGAAGTCACGCATTGACTCCGAGGCTTCCGCCCAGCCACTGTCACCTCTGGTGCCATCCACACCACTGGGACCACCTGGTCCCATGCACTCCAGGATACTTGTCCCCCCTAACACCAACAGTCGAACTACTGCTGCCTTTCGCTGCCTCCCCTCAGCATTCCACACCACAGGTTCTCGATCCTCCATCTCCGGCCGTGGAACCTCCCGTTTGTGAACCACCCTCCGTTGTTCCACCCCACACCAATGTCTCTGCCGGCACTGGCAGCCCTGCCCCTACTGGATCCATTTTCAGAGTCTGACTGGTCCTCCAAACAGGACCCAGACTTCTCGCCAGCCTGCTCCTACAAGCCAGATCCCTGCTGCCAACCCTATCTGTCTCACTATGGCCCAGTGACCAATCTGTGGCTTGCCTACCTGCAGAGACTGCTAATGCCTGGCAACCCCTACGCTTGGCCATACTGGTGACCCGTACTGCAGCCGCAGACTCTCTTCATGGCTGCACCACCACCTGTCTTCACCTCCCGTCGATCTTCCCTTCGTCTATGAGGATCCCCGCTACGTTTCAGCTCTCCTAGCACCCTCCGTACCACCGGCACCGTTGATTCCCTTTGTCCCTACTGGCATTTCTTCATCGCCTGATGATGCGTACATTCCACCTTTCCTTTCCCCTCTGGATAACCATGCCCAGTAACAGGACCTTCTCTGCCGCATAACCACTGCCCTCAACCTCCCTGTGGAAGGTGTACAGGACCCCACAATCAGTTCTTGGACATTCTGAAGCCCCCTGGACCCTCCCACGCCACCTTGCCAATACACGATGCCATCTTCCACCTGGTGCAAGCAGTTTGGCACACTCCAGCCTCCTGCACCCCCCACTCCAAAACAGACTGAGCGTAGATATTTTGTGCCAGCTAAGGGTATGAACTTCTTGTTGTTCCACCCTCCTCCAAATTCCTTGGTGGTCCAGGCTGCCACGGAACGTGCCCTCCATCAACCTCTTCGTTCCACCCACCCCACTCCCAGACCAGGAAGCTAAGAAGTTCCTCTGCGGGCTTCCAGTTTCGCATTGCCAGTTACCATTCTGGCAAAATACGACTTTTTCCTATACTAAGATTGCAGACTTCCAAGCCTTCCTGGCCCCTGATAAGCATCAGGATTTCCAACGCCTTGTGGAGGAGGGCAAATTAGTCGCCAAGGTGGCCCTTCAAGCCACGGTTGATTCTGCTGATACTGCCTTCTGCTCATTGGCTTCCAGACTAGTCCTCCATCATGACTCCTGGCTGCAGTCCAGCGGTTTCCCGAAGGCAGCACCAGTTGTCTTTCCGACTCCCTCCCCACACATCCTTATCAGCCCTATCCACAGCACCAACCTGAGCGCTCTCGCTTCCATCCTCGCTCACAACATCCACGACATTCCACTGCCTCTATCTTGGCCACATCTTCCCTTTTGCAATGAACCCCCAGGCAAAACTTTTGACTCTTTCCAAAGAACCATGAACCCTACTCCATTCTTCTGATTCCACTACCGATTACTTTTGGCAGTTGTCTTGCCCTGTTCACCCATAGTTGGGGCAAGATCACGTGCCATCCACTTTGCTTGCCAGGCATTTCTGCCACTACTCCATGACTGCTGTGTCTTAAGTGTTATCCAACAACATGGTGTCTGTCATCTATGTCAAGCAGGGCAGAGCCGGTCCCTCTGCATAGAGGCCATCCTCCTTTGGAACTGGTGCCTCTGGCACGACATCTCCCTCCATGCTGTACCTCTTCCCAGTATGAACAACTCCCTTGCAGACCAGCTCAGTCACTCCGTCCATGCGAATCATGAGTGGGAACTCCACAACCCCACATTCCCCTCCATCTTTTGCTAGTGGGGCATGCCTCAAAGGGACCTCTTCACCACAGTGACCAATCACAAACTTCCCCTCTTCTGATCCGGGGGAGCCCTCAGTCCAGCTCACAGGGAGATGCCCTTTTCATTCCCTGTATCAACAAGCTCCATTACACCTTCCTGCCCATTCCCCTGCTCCCCCGGGTCCTGCACAAAATCTGTCGGGAATCAGGAAATGGTACTTCTTGTGGCCCCTGCTTGGCCCCGCCAGTATTAGTTTCCAGACCTCCTTCATACCTCTGCTCATTCCCTGATTCGCCTTCCCCTGCTCCCTGATCTCCTTACACAAGCCCACGGCCACGTCGAATACCCCAACCCCAGCCCTCTCCAACTGTCGTCTCCACAGCCTGCTATTCGGATGGGGCTTGTGCGTAGATGCTGCATGTTCTGCCCCTATATGTGATGTCCGCATGCACAGTAGATGCCCATCTACCCGTACTTGCTACCACGCCAAGTAGCGCTGCTTTAGTCCCTGGGTGTACCGTCACAACCTTTCCCCAGACTCTGTCTCCATTCCAGTTCTCCTGGATTACCTTCTCCATCTCAGTCGCTCAAGCCTCGCTCACTCCTCCATTTGCATCCACCTGGTGACACTCAGTGCCTTCCTTCCACCTGTAAATGGGTTCTCCATTTTCACGCATCCAACTACCACCCACTTCCTCCGCAGTCTCCTCAATGCTTTTCCCTCGGTGTGGAAACCTACCCCCGCCTGGAACCTCAATCTTTTTCTCTCCATCCTCACTAAGCCATCCTTTGAATCCCTGGTGACCTGCTCCCTTGTCCACCTCCATGAAGACGATCTTCTTGGTCGCCATCACCTCTGCATGACACATCAGCGAATTGGCGGCCATGATGGCGGACCCGCCCTTCATTGTCTCCCTATACCTTCACCCCAAATTCCTTACCAAAGTCATCTCCTCGTTCTACCTCAACCAGTGCGTACACTTACCTATCATCTATCCTAAACCACACGCCTCCATCAGGGACTGCATGCTGCACTCCCCCGATGTACATTAGGCACTAGCCTTTTACCTCCAGTGCATCCGTACCTTCCACACTTCTCCTAGTCTCTTCGTCACCATCGCCGACAACTATCACAACCGTGCTCTTTCCTTGCAACATCTCTCCTGCTGCAGACTGTTATGCACTCTCTGGAATCCCCTCCCCCCCCCGCCCTGGGTCGTAGCCCACTCCATGCAGGCTCATGCCGCCTTGTTGGCTTTCCTTGCATACATTCCCTGGGAGGACACTTGCCGGGCAGCCACTTGGTCCTCCATCCCTACCTTTATCGACCGTTATGCCCTTGCTCCTGCCACAGATGCAGCTGTTGGCCAAGCTATCCTTCAGACTGTAACTTCTGGAGAGCCTTTGTGCCCTCCACACTGAGTACGGCTTGCTGTTCTCCCATGTTTGGAATCCACATAGGGACCATCACTCAAAGAGGAGAAGGTTACTTACTGTAACTGGAGGTTCTTTGAGATGTGTGGTCCCTATCTGGATTCCAATCCCACTCTCCATCCCCTCTGCTCCAGGCTCTGCTGCTGCCTGGTAAGAGGGAACTGGAGTGGCGTCGATCTGCACAGTCTCTTAAAGCCTCGAACGTGCCAAGTGGCTAATGCAAAATATACACACGGGTCAACAGACGCTACTATGAAAAGTTACAGTGCATGGCACGCATGCACGCCTACATTTGGAATCTAGATAAGGACCACATGTCTCAAAGAACCACCAGTTATAGTAAGTAACCATCTCTTCCCACAAATCTGCCTTACCAGATGAGACTGTCATGCCTCCCCCACTGTCTTACGCTGGTGATGCCAATGCCTTTCAAGACCTTATGAAACATATAGCAAAGACCTTACAAATTTAATTGGAGGAGATACAAGAACCCCACCATTCCCTGTTAGACATCCTTCAGACATACCGCCAGGGCAAAATTGATAATGCTCTGTTGTCCCCAATACGAATAGTATAGCAAATTTCAGCTACTGTAGTGCATAGGTGTAAGTGGATTGACAAAAAATACTACATCCCACCTAAAGGCTTGGGGTATTTTTTCTCCCACCCTACACCCAACTTCTTGGTTGTTGAGGCCCTTAATGAATGGAATAAGCAACACTGACCCGGCTCAATGCCATCTGATAAAGAGACTGGACCTTCTGGACCACAAGAGCTACTCCTCAGCGTCTCTGCAGTTCAGGGTAGCCAGTTACTGAGCCCTGATGGCAAAATATAATTTTACAAGCTATTCAAAGTTTTCATCTTTTATTGAAAACCTGCCACAGGATCAAAGGGAACAATTTCAAGCCTTTGTAACAGAAGGCCAGAAAATTGCCAACGCATCTCTCCAGGCTTTGCTTGATGTCACTGATGTAGCTTCACATTCCATGGCTACAGCAGTAGTCCTGTTACTAAGCTTCTTGGCTACAGTCCTCCGGCATGCCCTGGGAGGTTCCCATCCTGAATATGTCCTTGAGCAAGTATGCTCTTGCAGCGAAGACGTCCAGAGTGGCCCCAGTGAAGTCTAATTGTTGAGTGGATGTGAAGGTAGACTTTCCCATGTTGAAGCTGTTGATAAATTGTATACTGAGTTGTTTGACCACACTTTGTTTGTTATGAAATATACTCAAGAAACCAAATAACCAAAGTCAGTTTATTAATGTGGTACAGGGAAAAGGTTCTATATGATACCAGTCTCCAAAGAGCAGCCCTGTGCAGTGTTAGATTCACCACACACAGAAGGTATGCTCTTCAAAATTACATCCCTAAAGCTTACTGTGTTTCAGTAAAAGGTACTAGATACGTCACTGGATTCAGTTAATCAGCTTTTTACCTTGTTTGTTTCTGGTACCATGGTATACCCCTTTTTCTTTTGTTCTGAGTACATGCATTCCAGATACAACGGGGAGTGAAAACACCACCTAAGCCTGTACCAGGATAAATAGGTTTGTGAGGGTAACTCCCTTTCTGTTGCTATGAGGAAATAATTATATGTCGGGGTAGCCAAACCGTGGCTCACAAGCCGCATGTAGATCCTTTACAGTCAGAGTGTGGCTCATGGAGTCCCCTCCCCCGATTCTTCACCTACCAGACTGGAGGGGCGGGAAGGGGGAGAGCTCAGGACCTCTGCCTTGCACCAGGGTGGTAGGGTAGGGTAGCAGAGAGGAGGGGCTAGGGGCTTCAGCTCAGTGGGGCACGCCTGCTGGGGCTTGGGGCTTCAGCAGGAACAGGGCTGAAGCCCCAAGCCCCGGCAGGTGCCTCACACAGGGCTGAAACCCCGAGCTCTGGCAGGCACGCCCTGCCTCTCAAACTTCTGAAGATTGTCATATGCAGCTCACTGGGTCAGTAACTTTGGCCACTCCTGTTATATGTCCTCATGCTAACTGTTTTCCTATTTACTTAAGCCAAAATTTACTTCAGTTAATGCAAGGAGTTATAGGATACTTAGCATAAGTGAACAGGATTATGGTATAAGCCAGTTTAGGCTACATCACTGTTACAATATTTGTGCTTAATGTTATTAGTGCTTAATGCATACTAAGCTCTGGTCTACACTAGGACTTTAGGTCGAATTTAGCAGCGTTAAATCGATGTAAACCTGCACCTGTCCACACGATGAAGCTCTTTATTTCGACTTAAAGGGCTCTTAAAATCGATTTCCTTACTCCACCCCTGACAAGTGGATTAGCGCTTAAATCGGCCTTGCCGGGTTGAATTTGGGGTACTGTGGACACAATTCGACGGTATTGGCCTCCAGGAGCTATCCCAGAGTGCTCCATTGTGACTGCTCTGGACAGCACTCTCAACTCAGATGCACGATTGTTTGCCATTGCTCTGACGCAGGGAGGGGCGACTGACGACATGGCTTACAGGGTTGGCTTACAGGGAGCTAAAATCAACAAAGGGGGTGGCTTTACATCAAGGAGTATTTCAGGCAGGACTTCACGGAGGGTTCCAATAAGAAATGGTGCACCTAAGTTATTGTTCTTATTGGAACAAGGAGGTTAGTCTGGCCTCTGATTGATACATGGCTAGATTTACCTCGCTGCACCTTCTCTGTGAGTGACTGCAGTGTGACCTAGAGGAATGAGTCCCCTAGACGGGGGGTTTGCAAATTAGTACAAAACAAATCTGGTCTATTTCTTGTTTTGATACACTCCATCTATCTTTTACATCTTTGGCTGGCAGCAGACGGTGCAGAAGGACTGCATGCCATCCACATCTCATGGCTGCTCGGCAGAAGATGGTACAATAAGACTGCTAGCCATCCTCATCTCTTGCCTGCCCGGCAAAAGATGATGCAATAGGACTGCTAGCAATCCATATCACCTGCCTCCTCACCATAAGATGGTTCAATAGGACTGACTGCAGGACTAAAGAGAATGACTTGATCAAGTCACTCCAAATTTAATCCCTGCGCCCATGTCTGCCCAGGCACTCCTGATCGACCTCACACAGGCGACCAGGAGCACCTCGGACATGACGATGACGGCTACCAGTCCTATTGCACCATCTGCTGCCACAAGGCAATGGGTTGCTGCTGCTGTGTAGCAATGCAGTACCGCATCTGCCAGCACCCAGGAGACATACGGTGACAGTGAGCTGAGCGGGCTCCATGCTTGCCGTGGTATGGCGTCTGCACAGGTAACTCAGGAAAAAAGGCGCGAAACGATTGTCTGCCCTTGCTTTCACGGAGGGAGGGCGGGAACGGGGGCCTGACGATATGTACCCAGAACCACCCGTGACAATATTTTAGCCCCATCAGGCATTGGGATCTCAACCCAGAATTCCAAGGGGCAGCGGAGACTGCGGGAACTGTGGGATAGCTACCCACAGTGCAACGCTCCGGAATTCGACTCTAGCCTCGGTACTGTGGAAGCACTCCGCCGAGTTAATGCACTTAATGCACTCAGAGCATTTTCTATGGGGACACACACACTCGAATATATAAAACCGATTTCTAAAAAACCGACTTCTATAAATTCGACCTAATTTCGTAGTGAAGACATACCCTTAGATATATAGTGTGCATATACATATCATTAATATGATATATATTTATATGCTAGCCAGCATACAGTAGTCAACAAGGTGGAGGCCGAATGAGTGGAAGGAACAGAGATAGGGCTATGCTGGTTGCTGTCTCTACCTTGAGAAATGAGTGACCTTTCAGGAGCCAGATGTCCGGGTAGGGAAAGACGATTATTATGTCTGGTGGGAGTTTTTAAGAGAATGATGGGACAGGCATCACTAAACAACCTGGCTTCCCTTGAAGGTATTTTGCACCTACTTGAGATCATTCCTTTTACTTTAACCATAAAGGTCTGTAGTCTGTGAAAGTTGAGCACACTTTTTTAATCACTTGTAGGGTACAAACACTTAGCAAAGCTAGCAGCAAAACTGAGCTCCACTGGATCTTAACTACCTTAGCCTAATTTATAAAACTAGGTTTAAAAACCATTTGCCTGAATCCAAACTATACTTAAACTGAATTTAGAAACAGGCTTTAATACTTTTTAAACAGTTTGGTCCCTTGCCCACAGTTCAGTTAAATTGTGTTTATAAAGAACTAGTGTGGACTATCTTAAAAACTATTTAATACACTTGAAGGTCTACAACAAACAGGATCTAAATTAAGTTCATGTCATGGTCTCTAAGGATTCACATGAAGGCTGTGTTTGAAAATCACATTGAGAATGTCCTGACTCAGCTAATTTACAGATGTTTCTGTAGCTGTTTTACCTTCCCTTCCTCAGAACTTGAGCACTAATGCACACTTGCCTGAGTGGGTTGCTGGTTCTCAGTTCCAATAGGATTGAGTGAAAAATCTAGTCCTCTGTATGTTCTGTGTAGAAGCACTTAACTGAGTCCTGGGAGAATTCAGAACCAATTAACATAGGTCTCATCACTTTGTCCCACCTGCTACTATCACTGTTGAATTGTAGTATACCAGTTTTACCAACTTCTGAGATTTTATTGTGAGTCTTGCAATATTTGGTGTTTTGCTTAAGCCCCACCTCCTGGAGTCCTGTGATTATGTGAGAATTTCAGCTTGTTTTAAAACAAAATTTTAAGTTTTTAGCCCTTGAGGTTATAGAGTAAAGCTTTAAACATGAATTCTAGAGGCTCAAAAACCAGAAGACAAATAAAAAGAACCCACATTTATTATTTTTTAGAATTTCATGGGCAGGGGGTGCTAAATCATGATTTTTTTTTTTTTTTACTGCTTGGGCTTGATGATACTGCAGATATGGAGTTGAACAGATTTTTAGGAATGGAGGAAGTTGCTTCCCTATGATTTTTAAAGTTGCTTAAACTATGCGGAGTCGGATGTGAATACAGTAAGGACCAAACGTAAAAGGAAACTGAAGTATAATTGGAAACAGGTTTAGGTGATCTTCAGAAGGTCACTAGAGAGGCAGAAGAGGAAAAGGGGTGAGAACTAAAAGAAACAGAGTGGTGAGCGTGTTAAGATTTGCAATTGGAGCATTAGAGATCACGTGGCTGTACCATGGCAGTTTGTCCCTATTGCTACAGCTTTGTTCAACCAAATATCTCGGATTACATAAGTAATTCACGCAGCAAAACATCTAAAAGGGTAGATACTTGTTTACATATGATCATGGCTTGAAATACCTTTGATTTCTAATATTGTTTAAGTCCCCACTGTTAAAGAGCAATTTTTAATCATAAATATGATAATCATATCCTAA
Organism: Caretta caretta; assembly: GCF_965140235.1. Lineage (NCBI taxonomy): Eukaryota > Metazoa > Chordata > Testudines > Cheloniidae > Caretta > Caretta caretta. The sequence continues at coordinate 86,330,393 of NC_134208.1, read as the reverse complement.
TATTTTGAAAGTAATACTTGTAATACTTTTGACTGATTTCTCCCATTTACCACCAGATGGTAGTAAAATTTGGTAAATGTGACTGAAAATGAGATGTGTAACTAGTTGTTGGTCTCAGTCCAGTTCACACTAGATGATGTCCACATCCCAGACACCACCGTCACAACTGACACTTAGACAGTCTCAGGAGAGACAGTATGGTAGCATGTGGCACCTTAGAGACTAACTCATTTATGTGAGCTACAGCTTACTTCATCGGATCATCGAAAGCTGATGCTCAGATAAATGTGTTAGTCTCTAAGGTGCCACAAGTCCTCCTTTTCTTTTTGCGAATACAGACTAACATGGCTGCTACTCTGAAACCTATGGTGGCATGGGGACTGCAACTGTTCCTTGATCCCTCTGTGTCAGAATTGAACAATGTTGTGGGGGCATCTGCCACTGACAGAGCTTTTACCTGTTCTGTTGATTGGACTTTAGGCTGGTAATTGGACCTAAATTCACTTAAAAGGAAAAGCTTCATCTGAGTCTTATTTATGTTTGATTTATAATAGTCCTTTATGATTAAATGTAATTTTAAAAAAGCTGTGTTTTTTTTTTTAATATATCTAGATATGCAAGAACTGTACAGGTTGCTTTGATCGACAGATCCAGTGTGTTTCTCTGAACTGTCCAGTACTTTTCAAGCTATCCAGAGTGAGCCGAGAGTTATCAAAGGCACCATATCTCCGACAACTACTCGACCAGTTTTAAATGATCTGTGTTACAAGATTCCAGGTGCTATTTTTTTTCAGTGTTTACTACACTAAAACTGTTGTGCATGGTGCTTTTTCAATGTTCATCTAGTCCAAGATTTCCATTTTAGCTGTTGGTTTTACTATCTGAAGAATAATGAACAATTATCTTAACTAAAAGAGAAATACACTTATTGATCTATTCACTTTTTAAGATGTACAAAATCCTTCATTCTTTCACCTTTTTAACATACTGTTTTATAATGCAGATGTTGAAATAGCTATGTGTGACATCTTGTAAATCCATTTCAAAGTAGAAGTCAAGTTTACTTCCCAGTGGTTTGCTGTGGAAGGAGCACTGAAAACCTCTTGAAACAATGAAATCATTAGTGTGTGTTCTTGAACAGTCAGTATCAAGACGTGTTACTTATAGATATATTATCCATTCACTTTATAATTTTGTCTGCGAAATATTTTGTAAATACACTTTTTTACTTTTCAAACAACTGAGTAAAATAATGTGCAATGAATTTTATACAGATAATTTTAAAGTTCGTTGGTATATTTCCTCCTAAGTTTTGCTTGATTCCAAGTAGATTTGTTATTTTGATCAAACTGTGCAAACAGTAGTATTGTGTAGCATTTTTAAACATTATTTTCTATAAATTGCTGTCTTGCTTTAGCTATTAATGGGGCATTGTGAGGAACTGTGCAAAGACATTTTGTTACAAACCTGTGGGACTGTTGCAATACTTTAAATATAAGAAATTTTATTCCATTTTTGCTTCTTTTGTATAGACATTTCTATTGCTTCTAAATATGCTTAAAATATTTTCTTTCCTTATGTATTGTACAGTTAAATCTTATTTGCCATCATCTTGACAAAATGTGTATTTAGAATATTTGTATAACTGTATAAAATGAAAAAGGAATTATGTGGTCAGTGCATTGTTTTCTAAACTGGAAATCATTTTGTTTTAGAAGTTAATAATGGAAACCATATTAAAATTGAATAAAATATGAGCTATGGTAAATCTATATGCATTTTTTAAACTTAACACATTTGCAGTCCAAGTCATTACTTCATTCAATAGCATGCATGTGCTGAATGAGGGAAACCGGCTAATTAGCAGACTTGTCTTTCTTCTTCCATTGGGTCAAAACAGTAATATTGTTCCATACAGTTGCTATTCTCATGGGTCAATCTACCCATCACTGGGTAGCAAGCAGAGCCTTTGGTTTTAATATTTTTGCTATCTGGGAGAAAAATCAGCTCAAAACTCAAGAAAGAAAAGCGGCTGTTCACAAATCCTCATTGTCATCTTTTTTTCAAGGTCTGTCGCAAAATCAGCAATGCAGAGTACATTATTTACAAGTATTGCAGAGACAGGAAGCTGTTAGAAGCAAAATATTGTAAAATTGTTTCATTGGAAGTCTCTGATCCTAAACAGTACTTGGCTATGGAGAGGCTTGCTTAGGAAAGTCATATATTGATAGATTTTAAGACTAAGGAACAATTATTAGCATCTAGTCTGATCACCTGTATAATACAGGTCACCAAATATCACTTTGTAATCCAGTCATCAAGCCCATAACTTCTCAGTCTTTTCGAACGATATCCATTCTGTTGCACTTCTCCTCTCATTCATTACTAATGGTTAATATCCTCCACCAATGCAATTTGGAGGTAGTCCACTGGTGTTGCTCGAGGCTCCTGGACTGAGATTCAATCCTTCAGCTCAGGCCATGATATTTTCTATCTCCTGTGGTGGAACAAGTTGGTGGTTCAGTTTCTCCTAACCATTTTGTTTTAAAACCTTTATTTTTATTCATTTTCATACAGTTGCAACTCACAGTCTTTCTTCTCCTTCTCTCCAATTGAGTAAATAGCAGAACCACCTGGATCTGCTGCTCTAGTACCTCCCTGACTTGACTCCTCTTCCCCCACTCTCACATGGCAGAGCTGTCCTACAAACATCTGGCTTAAATCTAAGTGGTGGTCCCTTCGTGAAGTAGCATTTACAGACTCTACAGAGTCAAAACAGGCATGGCTCTGGCCATAATGTTACCATCAGGGAAGTTCTGCAGTTTCATATCTGAGGTCCTTCAGACCTAGGAATTAATTCCCATAGCCATACAAGCCTCTCACTCCTTTTGTCATAAGGAAAAAGTTATTCTTATAGTTCTAGCAAACTTTCTGTTCAAAGTAAATAGATCACCCTTCATTTTGTTCTAACCCTTGAAAGAGCCCTCAAAGTTGCTGCACATGTGATGTAAAGTTTTGCACCAGTTGGCATGCTAGGTCTGGGAAACTATTCACAGGAATGCCTTGGGGCAGGAGGGGGCTATGTATGAGCCTCATTGGAGGAAGATCTACAAGTATGTTTGCATTGCTACTGGATTGGTTCCCACGTGGTTTATAAAGTTCTTGCTTTATATGGAGGGAACTATAATAATTAAACTGACCTTGCATGTGGCTGTACTAAAACCTTTTTCAAATAAACTGCCTTCCCAAGCAATGCTGCTTGGCCTGTATAACTGACCTGTCCCACTCATTTTTATGGTGTCTTACTAGTAATTTTTTATTTTCTTCAAGCTCACTGATATTGAACAACCCTGCTCCAAGAACACAGCCTTCCAAGACACCCTGCACCCCAAAGACACACCATCTTACTTATTATGATACATCAGTTAACCACTTCTTACTCTATAGCAGGGGTGGCCAAACTTACTGACCCTCTGAGCAGCACACAACAATCTTCAAAAGTTTGAGATGCAGGGCATGCCTGCTAGAGCTCAGGGATTCAGCCCTGTGGGGGTCCACCTGGCAGGGCTTCAGCCAATCCCCAACATGCACACACTGTGGGCCTGAGCCCCTCCTCCATACTGGGCAAAAGTCCCTACCCTGCCCCCCTTGTGCAAGGCAGAGGTCCTGCCCTCCCACCTCCCCATGCAGTAGGTGGAAAGCACCTCCACAAGCTGCACTTGGACTGTAAAAGAGCCACATGGAGCTTGCAAGCCAGGGACTGCCCCCCGAGCTCTATTTTATATGGGCTATATTGATTTTTTGTAAGTGCTATTTTTTTTAATCTGAATGTGATGTAGGATTAAATCCAATGCCTTTGAAGTTGAAGTATATTATGTCATCCTTCTCTGTATCATCCAAGCAGAGTCTAAGACTATTTTCCATAAAGCCCATCTTAACTGGCATTGATTATGCTACCAACATTTAATTCAACAGGGACACAAGCAGTAAATGTGTGTGCCAAGGATTGATGGCAGGCTGAGTGGCCTATAGGGTACCTGGAACATTCCATTTACCCTTTTTAAATTTTGTCACAACGTTCAAAGTCTGAGCACCTGCTCGGTCATGGCTTCACAGGGGCTGGGGCTATGCCCTAGCCTTTCAACAGTTGCCTTCAGTTTGCTGGACCCCAAGGAGCACTTCACTCAGTATTTGCAGTGGCACCAAGAAGCCTTTTCAATACTGTACAACAATTATGTTGAAGAGTCCTTCCATTAGCAATGAAAAAGGCAAGCTTAAGCGAGTCCATAAAATGTTTGAGAACCTTCTTATCACAGCCCTTTGCTGTCTTCAATCCACTGTCTACATCTAAGGGAAATAACATGCAGTAGGAGTCAATCTTCAGTCATGGAGGTTTCCACTGTCTGTCTTCCATTCAAATGTGTTCATTCCAGCCAGCCCTTATGGCTGTATGTCTCAAACTCCCCCAGAGAGAATTTTTTCCCCCTCCAGGTAATGACACAGAGTGGATAGATACAAAGTCATATGGCTAGTTCATAAAAATATTACAAAGAATTGTCACATTTCTTGGAAACCCCACTGACTATGAATTACTTCTGTATGCTGGAGTGTCAGACTTCATCTTAGAAGCTTTGATCAGTACATACAGTAACAGCACCATCCAAATAGCTATGGCTGCAGTATCTTGCACACTCAATCTTGGCAAAGTACTGTTCCTCTTTGGTGCAAGTTATCAAGCTGTGCTGATTTAAAAGCATTTAACATCCTCCCTAATTACTGATGGACTGCTTCTGCATCATGGATGCAATGTTGTCATACTGGTCCCAGGATATCAGAGAGAAGTTTTAGCTAGGGATTAAGTCCTACTTTGAGCAGGGGGTTGAACTAGATGACCTCCTGAGGTCTCTTCCAACCCTGATATTCTATGCTTCTGAGTTGGTCTAATAAAAGATATTACCTCACAGAGCTTGTCTCATTTCTAATTCATGATTCATGACTGATAATTTTAGCATTTGATTGGTTAAGATCCATTTTTCACTAATAACTCTTGCCTCTCCTCCAGTGTTGGTCTTTTCACTAAGTGCTGATTTGCACTCAATTATTAACTCTTATTGCTTTCACCTCCCTTTTTAACCAACACCTTTCATTACCATACAACTATGGATTTTGGGGGCCCTCAAAGCATTCTTAAACAATTACTAATTTTTGTTTAAAACTTATACCATGTTTCTGCCTGTAAAGGAAACAGGTCTCTAAACAGCAAAAACTAGTTTTCTTCAAACCATTTTTCCTTCTATTAGTCTGAGGGGGGAATGGAAGGAGAGGGGGGAAAAGTGGAAGTTTCAAAACTGGGAGGCTTCTGTTTGAAATGGTAACTATTTCTACATTACTAGTAACAGATCATGAGCTTTAAATCTGCAATAAATAAAGGCCTGAGTAGTGTTCAGAAACACAGTACAAGCTTTATTATAAAAAGATACTCCTGTTTGTAAATTAGAGCAATTTATTACATTCAAGAAACAGTTTATCCAATAAATTTTAAAATTCCACAGTCATGTAATCAAGCAGTTTTCAACCTAAATATATTAAATCAAAAAGCCCACCATACACAAAAGCATGGAAAAAACTCAATTCATGTAAGTGTAGATTGTTGCATAAGCAGTAAGCAACAAGACTGGAGTAACGGAAAAACCACAAAGAACTGTTGCTTACTTGAGATTACTAGCTTTGTGCAGTCTCATTTAGGAGATAAAAGTGCAAATACCAAAAATACCTTCACATTGTTCCTTATCATTTAAATGCTTCATCTTAAAAACAGTATTGCATTCTGTTTTTTTTATGGACATTGCCAATCTTCAGGCTAAATGAAAACATACTAATAGATGACAATTTGCTGCCAGCTGCCCACCTTAACTATGAAGCAAGAGGAACAGATCTTATTGCACTGATGTGCAAATGTTCATAGTGTTTTCCTCTTTCTTCAGTCTGTTCCTGTGATTCTCAATGACATAAGCAACTGCTATTAATTCAGTTAGCTATCACTGAGCATAACACAGCTCCCACAAGCCTATAACTGAAATGTTGCACTATTTAAAGATGATCACTGACACTTAAGGAAACAAGGGTTTCTTAAAATGACAACTGTATTGCCAAATAATCAAATTAACCAATAAAAATATGGAGGACATTGGTTGTTTCTAGTATAAAATACTTTGTCTCTTAAGGTTCTGATCAAATTCAAAACTAAGGTCCTAATTAAACACTGATTGACTGACAAAGAAGGCACTTACCAGGTATTGCAGTTTAACCAGGAAACTTTTAAATTCAAATATACTAAAGCTACATGAATTTAAGTAAACACCAGTAACTTGTGTTTTCCAGCTAACAAAGAGCCCAGAAATCCCTCAACAGAGTGACTGACATAAGGCTGCAACTTTTATATAGTTGTTGGATCTTAAGATGACAGCAGAGGAAACTTGTAATATTCTAAGGCAGCATGTCACTCATTAATTTCTTAATCAATCTAAACTGACTTACATCCTGGCTGGTCTTTCTTTAGTATATTTTACATTTAACAGTATGTATCACCTGATGTACAAAAACTGCCTATATACATTTAAATACAGTTGTTGAAAGGGGGTAGTGAGGGAAAGCTGGCTGTTGTGCAAGTACATCCCATCACCAACGTTTTCATTGCATAATAACTAAAGTGCTCAAATTTGAAGAGACGGGTGATCACTCAAAAATACTGGGTGCTAGGGGTCAATCTGAACATTTTAGGAATGACTTACAGACAAGCTTATTACTAAGTAATTTTTAAATGTATAACTTGATTCTAGATTTCCACATGACATTAGTCAAAGCAGTTGATGACCTACACTACAGATTTGGTTTTTTGTCTACATATCGCATTTCTTAGTTTCAATTTTTCCATCAGTTGTCCTATGACAGAGAAAAAGCTTTATGCTACCCCAATTATTTGAGTGTTACACTTTGCCACTCTTATATTGTATCACAAGGGAACCCTCTGATCATTTATATGATATATATTATATATATATTTAAAATATTATTTAGGTGCATGTATCATGCAGGAATTTATACAGTGAACTTGAAATAAAACCTCCACATTATGTAATCTCTCTACACTGAGCAGCCCACTGTGGAGAAAGCAGCTATGATCGCAAACTTAAAGTAAGTTCCTGATTATGGAGCCCAAGTTTCTCCATGGAGTTTGGATTTCATTTTCACTACCAGGGTATAAAGTTTTCCAGTATGGCTAGGTCTTGCTCCATTTCTTCCCCTCAGATTTCAGAGGAAAGCGAAATTTGTAAAGGGGGGGGAGGGGGTGGAAGAGAGAGAAGAGCGGAAGCAGTCATAAACCTAAACTTCTAAAAAAAGGTTTCTGTACCACAACAGAAACACTCCAAAATGTAAATAAGCAAACTGCAACTCTTACTACAAAAGTAAAATTACCAACAAAAGTCTTAACTATCCAATGAGCAATACAAACAGCAAGTTTTGATCATGCAGCCTCAGAGAAAGCTGCCTTCAAAATCTGGGTTTTCAGATAGAAGGACTGCATTAAATGGAAGGCTCCAAATTAATTCTAAACAACACTTTCGATATTTGTCTGTTCTTGGCATTATGGTGATTTATTTATTTGCTAGCACTCAGTGTTTCTCCCCTCCCCCAGCATGATATTTCCAATCTCTCTCTCATACACACACACCCCCAAGACGTTCATGAAACACTCCACTGTACCTCATCTGTGCAAAACATGGACCTTCTCTTAAGGCAGCTTGCAAATACATCATCCAAAGTATCTGAAACATTACAATGTTACCAGAGTAAAAAGCAGAGGGCACCAATTCAACTTGCACAAAAGAAGCAGTTATAGGTCACCCTCTGGTACCTTTCAGAACTTGGATTGCACTAAATACTGTGGCTGTTAGAAAAGGGAAGGTTTCATTAGTAACTGTAACCTATTAATTTTCCAGAAGTATACAGCTATTGAAGTGTGCCATAAGCTAAGCTTTGCACACAGTCAGACAGTTTTGTACATTTTGCTTTGAAAAAAAGATACGTATTTTCCTTTTCTAGAGAAGTATGTGCTCCCACTGGATTTTTGCTATTAACTTCAGGGAAAGCCAGAACAGATCTTTAAAACTTTTGTTTGAACAATTTCATTTGAGAGTCCTCAGTCAATACTATGGACTAGGGGTTCCTGGTTACTAAGAAGGTAAAATTGCCTTTGAAATTTAGCTTTGGTATAGGTAAAGTAATTACGCTACTGTGTATACTGCCTGTGATACCAGTAGTTTGTTATCAAACATTGATTAAAGAGTAGCTCATAATGGCTCAACAATCAAGAGTTAAAAATTATAGCAGGTCAGCACAACTACTTTTTAAAAACTCCCTTGTCCCCTCTCTCCATCCTCCCAAAATAAAAAAATGCAGCAGATGTGCGACAAACCGTTTTGTTCTTCAAAGCAACCTTGGAACGAGTACATAATACACATTTTTAAAAACCTCCCTAAATAAATATTTTATTCTAGTGTAACACATTTGATGTTTCCATGATTTAAAATGAACACAGAAATCTATATTTAAACAACATTACATGAAAATGACAAAGCCAGGCAATTCCCAGTCAAGGTCAACAATACATCCATTAACTATCAACTTTTCCACTTTCCCAAAAGGACAAGGACACAACCGACAGCTTGTTGTTTAACTTAATTTCCTGGTTTATGTTACATACCAAACTAAGTGCCATGGAATATCCCCTTCACTAGATTCAAGAAGTTCAATATTCTTCTCTCATTTCTGATTTGTATGAGTGTGATCAGTTAAGATCACTGTGTGTCCTGGTCTATTCCAGCCAACAAAGGATTGTTCTAAAAATATGTTTAAAATACTCCGAACAATCTCACTTTAAGTTACATTAGGGTGCCCACCGCTTTCTTCGAGAAACTGTTTACAGCCACGCATTTAAGAAATGTTTCCCATATGTTTAGTCTAAATTGCTTTTAGTTCCATGACACAACACCTGATCGTATTACCACAGACTCCCTCTTTGGTGTGTCCAACCTACACGTTCTTTGCCACTCCAGGATGCATGATTGCAGAGTAAAATAAAAAAGCATAACCTGGGATTTGGCAAGCACAGAGGCTGAAACACTTGGCTTTGTACCACTATTAAAATTCTGAATCTCTTTACAAAAACAGCTTATTTGATTGTGATTACCACCTTACAGAATCCAGGCAATCATTTCAAGTAAGCAGCCTAGCTTTTCCTTTAATCGTTCTTCTCTCTGTCTCTATTGAATTGCTTTCTCCCTGGGGAGCTAAGAGCAATCACTGGAGAAGAATTAAATATGTTTGAAGGTGGCTGCATGGACACTTTCGCTGGGGACTCCCCTGGGATCTTTTGAGATGTCTCTACCACAGACTCTCTCACTGTATCATTCATTTCAATTACTTCAAAGTCTGCTTCATTCCATTCTCCTGCATCCTCTTCATCTTCCTCATCTTCATTAAATTCAAAGTTGGACAACAAAGCTTTTTGGTCCTCGTTCCCACCACCATCTTTTAACTTATTCTCACTGGGAGAAGTGGCTAATTTATACATCACAGGAAATAGTACTGCTGTCATTACAGATGTTCCCAGTGCAGTATACATCATCACAGGGACATTGTGAAATTTTCCTCCAAGAAACCCAACCACTGCTGGAATGCACATCTCCCCCAAGGCAGCACCAACTATAAGGAGAGAAGCAGACTTTCCTTGTATGGTGGTGTACTGTTCAATCCAGGAAATGCCACTGGGAAAGATGGTAGCCATTGAAGCACCATACACTGCTGTCCCAACCCAGAGCGAAACTGGATGCTTACTGAACAGTGCCAGGAACAGAGAAGAGACAGTGGAACCTATGACACTCAGCAGAATCATAGTACCAGGGTATAAACAGGTAGCAAAACAGATTGCCAGTCCTCTGCAAGCTGCAAATGCTCCCCAAAAAAGGGAGTTCAAACCAGCTGCTTCACTTTTTTTCATGTCTGCATAAACCTTTGCATAACTGAAAATGTAAGAGCCATAGCTGACCTCTGCTCCTACATAGCAAAAGAAGAAAAGGAAAAGAAGAATGAGAAGGGCACAGTGGTATTTGGGAATTTGGCATTTCTGCAGAGAAGCTTTTGCTTTATCTCGCACTGTGCCGGTCCTTGAATACAGAACAACAAACAACAAAGAAACTATCAAAATATAGGTCCCTATGAAAATGTAGGACCACGTAAAGCTCACATTAGAATGCAGTGTCATTGCTGATCCAGACAGTGCATTAGGTATATCACTCGGAACAGAGTGGTTTGTCTTTTCATCTTCTCTTTGGACTTTAGGAGATATGAAGCTGCCCAATGCCATTTTTGCCAGGATTGGGGCCACAAGGGCACCCAGTGCAAAACTGAAGTGTAAGGCCTGCATATGTGGTCCAGCGTCTGTTCCCCATGTATTCAATGCAAGGACATTTCCACCTGCAGATTAAAGAGATGAGGATCCATTTATTTAATATGGAGACTTAAGATACAGTATGGTTTCTTCCCAATCAATCAGTTATTTAGTTAATATGTATCTAGTCAATCTGTCAGAACAATCTACAGTGGAAGCCGATTATAAAGAACTTCTTTTATAATACATGGAATCAAAAGTCCTTACCTGTTTCAGGGCATGAAATGTGCAAACTGCAAATCTAGCTAGAGTGAAGCTCTGCTTACAAACATTAAGCAGTAGAAGGTTCCACTGCACATGCTGGGTTTTTTTACTTTTATCTCAAGAACAAGAACTAACTCAGTTCAAACAGTGTTCCACTTGGCAGCATTATGGCATTCCAGATAACAAAGCTCAGGATCTTCTTTGACAGCCTATTTATGACACTCAGTTCTAGGCTCTCTTCTCAGCAGATAGCATCACATTTGCCTTAGAGATGCTCACTCAGACCTTAGTCACACAAATGGGTTGAATAAGTAGTTAATTGAGGAATACTTGGCAATCTTTCCATGCCATCCCACATACAGTCAGAGATATACCAGCAGATTCATTCTAGAGATTATTCCAGCCTGCCATTTACCTCACCATTTGCATCACAATCAGGAAAAAACTGCTCTTACGGTCTTCAGTATGGATGATATTACTGTAGTAACAGCAAGAGAGAGTAACTTTAATGGCAAGTGACAATGAATATGAACACAAATTTAGTGTAGCATACATACACCATGCATGCTAGAAAACAAAACATACATATTCCTCCTCCTTCACTAAGTGAAATTTAACTATTTTAGCAGGCCCTAAGCCTATCCTGACAACACAACATGCTTGCCATACAAATTGGAAGTCTTAATGATGAGCATAAACTCAGCTCTTGTGGATCTCTTGCACCTCATGAGTGCAAAGAGTTCTCTCAGATAGATACAAGAGGAGCTGACAGACTCCGAATGATTCATTTAATCCACAGGACTTCCTGCAGCAGGGAAGAGGATCTGTTCACTTACCTGTGTCTAGAACACCCATAGAAGTCCCAATGACTGACATCAGGGCAGTTAACAAAAGCGCTTTCTTACACCATGGTATGGCATACAGACCAACTGCTGTTCCCAGCATGGTTAACCCTATAAAGGTAATCCAAAATCCATACTGAAGCTCCAAAACAGTCAATTTATTATAATTAAATCTGTGTCTTATGACAGACTGCTTAAATTTAAAGCAGTCAGGTTAGACTGAATTTGTGTTCATGAGAGCTGATTGAAAAGACTTTGATGGAACCATTTTTTTCTCAGAAATTGTGTTTCTGTTAAAATCAAAACATCACAAAAATCAAGCCAAATTTTCTTTTTGAGAAAGAGAAAAAAAAAGTTCTGACAATGTAAAATGGGATGTTTTGAGATTTTTGGAACAAACGGTTTCAGTTTTTCATTTTGAAGTGATTGTTTAAAAAAAAATTATTTTGCATTACTAAATAGTAATATAAAATAAAAACCAAAATGAAAAACATTCTGGTTTTGTCAAAAGACATTTTGATCACAGAGCAAAGCTCATTTTAGATTGGAAGATTTCAAAATTGAGTTTCATTTCAATTCTAAACAAATTAAAATTTTCAAATGTCAAATTCTTCACAAAACTGAAATGTCATCCTCTGACCAGCTCTAGTGATCACACTAGGCAGTCCTCAACTAAACTATGTTCTCCACTTACTCTCAATGCACAAGTTTAGCTTCCATTAACATTAGTAAGTTATAGGCCCACATCATAAATAGGCTCTTAATTCATTGTAGAGTTTCAAAAAGAATAAGCTCTGTTAACAGAATTTATTAATTTAAAACTTAATCAACCTATGAGATGTGATCTTTTCTCCATTGCTTATCCAACTGAAAATTGAAGGCATGAGAATTATTTCTCAAATTGACAATACATGAAAAATTAAGACAAAACCTAGGAAACAGTTCTACAGCTAACTGTGTTTAGAGCTTGCCATCAGTTCACCTTACTTTTGAATATGATAAGCATGAAAGATTTTGCTTTATTAGTTCAGGAATCTCTGTTTCAGGTTTCAGATAAATGTGTCTTCAGCTTACTTACTTGCCTCATGTCTGACAGATAAATGAGAATCAATGAGAAGCAGAAGATTAGTAATAGATTTTATTCATAAATTTTATGCATGTCAGGGTTTAATGGAACAGATGAACAAGCAGGTGCAGTGTATTTTAACAGAGGTTGAGTTTGCAACTTCTTTTTTTTGTGAAGTTGTAACTCAATTGTGTGAAATGGTATCACTGACAGCAATACAGATGATCAGATGTGAACCTCAGCTGAGCTTCTCTCATTTTTCTCATGGAGCTTGTGATGTGGCCATTATCAAATCTGATTTGTTTTATATAAATATAGAAAAACAAAAATCCAGCTCTGCTTCTTTTTGTTTGAGCAAAAAGGCATCTTTTATTCAGTTCTGATAGTCATAGATATGGTCCTTTGCAATTCAAGAGCAACTATCCTATTAGACTTCCCAATAGACTATTGCTTCTACACAGGAAATATCATCAAATTGTATATCAAATCACTAGAAGCACAAATATAAAAGGAGACAGGAATGAAACTGACAAACAGAAACAGAATTTCATCATTTTTAATTACATCACTCCTGCAGCAGTGTACAATGTTTTTTAAAGGAGTATGACAATGCTGATGATAGCATACATGCAACTTTCATCCTACAAAGCTGCAGGGTAAAGGCCAACAGGATACTTGCAGGACACACCAAGGTAAGGGAGGTGAAAGCTGGCTTGAGATATATTTTTGAATACAACTTTCACATTTTGTTACTATACCAACCCGTCTGGAAAAAGTGAAGTTTATCACACTTTAAAAAGATATTAAAGATTTATCAAGCTATACATTTGTCACATACAAAAGATTATTATTTTGAGTACACTTACCCAAGAGGAGATGAGGGTTCATGCAGTCAAAGATAATCCCTCCAATCACTGAACCACCAAGGTACCCCAGAGAACGACCCATGAAAATGTAGTAAATATCACTGACATTTTTATTCACATTTGCAGCCAGATCTTGAAATGTAGGTCCCAGGATAGCAATGCTCATACCCTGAAAAACAGTGGGGATCTTTTGTTTGTTCATTTTAGAGGGCGGATGGTAAATAAAATAAACTCTCACCAGCAGCAAGAAATGACATACGTTACTAAGACTTTGTCTGCAAACAAAAATTGTACCATCTTAATTAAGTCACTTTAGAAACTGATTTAGTTAAACAATGCAATCTAATGTTGGGGGCACTCTTATTTTGGTTTTAAAGTGCCAGTTTTCAATTTAACTTATAAGTTGGTAATGAATTTCACATAAGACAAGGCTGAAATAAGTTGGCAGATTACTTAAGGTATGTCTACACTACCCAATTTACAGCACGGCCACGGCAGCGCTGTGAGGTGGGCAGTGTAGTCACGCTTTATGGTCGGAGGGGGGAAGGGGGGGGACCGACCTCTCTCAGTGATACAGAATAACCACCCTGAATGAGGGGCAGTAGCTTTATCACCAGGAGCGTGGCTCCCGGCGATAAAGCACTTGTCTACACTGGCGCTTTTCAGAGCTAAACCTTTTGTCACTCAGGGGGGTGTTTTTTCACACCCCTGAATGACTAAAGTTTTAGCGCTGAAAGTGGCAGTATAGACAGTGCCTTACATCATAAACTCTTCAAGGCAGGGACAGTCTTTTTGTCTGTTTTTGTACAGCACTAAGCACAACTGAGTTCTAGTCCTGGACTATGGCTCCTAGGTGCCATGGTAATACTGCTAATGAATAAGCCTACGATTTAGTCACGGAGGTCGTGGACGTCACAGAATCCATGACTTCCAGCAACCTCCGTGACTTTAGCAGTTGGGAGCTGCAGGGTCCCCCACCACCCATGAGCTGTGGGGTACCCCCACCGCCTCTGGTGGCCACCGGGGGCAGAGGGGAACCCCCGAGCTCAGGGGCAGTGGAGGCCACTTGGGAATTCCCGGCCGCAGTGGCGGAACCCCCGGGGTCCCAGCTCACCATGAGCCCCTGGCCCCCATGGGTGTACCCCACAGCTCCTGGCTGACATGGGAGCCGGGGGCACCCCACAGCTCCCAGCCCGCACAGGCAGCAGACAACTGCCAGAGCTGCAGGCGGTAGAGGTATCCTGAAGCCTCCAGCTCCTGCAGGCGGCTCCTAGCCCCTGTGCGGCTGCCCCACTTCAGGCGGTGTGGGGATGCACAGATCCCCATTTTGTCCCAGATATTTTTAGTAAAAGTCAGGGACAAGTCATGGCTTCCGTTAATTTTTCTTTTATAACCGTGACATGTCCCTGACTTTTACTAAAAATATCCAGGACAAAATCTTAGCCTTACTAATGAATAATAAATATTAAATATCACTTGATATAATCCAAATCTGTTCTATCAAGATTATCTCTAAATTTACATACACATTTTCTTTTAACTGTGTGAAAAGCACCAAGTGCAAAGTGAAATTTAAGTTTTACTTGCAGTCACCTTTGGAATAAGCTTGTGGAGCACCCAAGTGAGTTTCAGGCAGGAAATAGTAAGTATCTCATTGTGAGAATAAGACCAAAGGAAAACTTGGCTGTATGGGACATTCATCATTTCAGTACCAGCAATGTGCTCAGTACTCTGCAAAATTAAAGGTTCTTATACAATCCAGTGCTATAGAAACATTACTCCTCAAGCAGCTGAGCACCTGGGATACTTTAACCGGCCTGTGTGACAAACTAAGCCCAAAATACTATCTAGAAATTACCAGGACGCCAACTTGGCTGAGCTCAGCCCTAGGGCTCTATCAATGCGCTCTGTGGTGCCTCATTAGTTTATTACTATCTGAATGGTGTGGAGGGAACGAATAGAGCAGGGTTATTTATCCCTCTATGTAACACAAGAACCAGGGGTCACCCAATGAAATTAATTGATAGCAGGTTTAAAACAAACATAAGGCAGTACTTCTTCACACAGCCCACAGTCAACCTGTGGAAGATGTTGCAAAGGCCCGAACTATGACTGGGATTTTAAAAGCTATGGGGCTAGAGGGACCATTGCTTTGCCCCAGTATTGCAGGCCTTGTTCTCACTAGCCCCGCACAGGGACCTGCCCCCGAGGAGAAAGGGGCTGCATACGGCCCTCCCCAACCGCACCGAAGAAGGGGCTGCGCCAAATCATCACCTGCACCAGGTCCGCCCCCCGGCACAGGGGCTGCCGCTCGGGGGCGGCTCCTGGGAGAGCGCTGCCCCGGGCAGGTTTGCCAGGGAGTCGCTGCCCCCAGGCGGGAGGGGAGATCCAGGCCCGGCCCACCCCCGCTCACCAGGCCCAGGAAGCCCGCGCACAGCACCCCGGAGATGCACCATCGCAGCAGCAGCGCCGCTCCCTCCCCGCCCCGGCGCCTGCCGCCGCCGGCTACGATCACCTCAGGCCGCGGCGCGGGCTCCGGGAGGAGACTCGGCTCCGCCGCCGGCCCCTCACCGCCCCGCAGCGTCTCCTCCGCCTCCGGCCGGGCGAAGCGAACCTGCTTCTTCCTGCCGGCGCCGGCCATGGCTCCGAGTGCGGAGCGGAGCGGCCCGGCCCGGCCCCGGCCCCAGCCCCGCCCCCGCGGCGGCCACCACCAAGACACCGGCGCCTCCACGAACGTGACGCGCGGAACGAGCCAGAAACTACAACTCCCAGCGTGCACCGCGCCTCCCCGCACACTCGCCCCGTAGCTTTGGGACCTAGCCTACCGCGGTGCACGCCGGGAGCTGAGCGGCGGGCTCGCACTCGCGGCCCGCGTGTGGACGTTGCCTGGCAGCCGGGGGACCCGGGAGGTCGCTTGGCCCAGGTGCAAAATGGCGGCACATTCGCCTTCTCCTCCCTAGTCACCAACCTCCTTGTCGCTTCGTGGACACGTGAGCGCGCAGCACCGAGCACAGCGGCCGGGCGCGGCGCACGCGGACTGTAAACCTGGCCGCCTTGGCAAGCCCTGGGGGTTACAGCTCACTTCATCGGCTGCAGGCCGTGGAAAATACAGGGGGGAGATTCACAGAGACAGAGAACATGAAACAATGGGTGTTGCCATACAGACTGTAACCAGAGTGATCAGGAAAGATGAGCTGTTCCCAGCAGGAGAGAAAAAAGACCCTTGTGTAGTGATGATCAAGGTGGGCCATTTCCAGCAGTTGACAAGAACGTCTGAGGAACGTGGGGGGGAGAAATAACACAAGTAAAACTGGTTTCAGAGGAACAGCCGTGTTAGTCTGTATTCGCAAAAAGAAAAGGAGTACTTGTGGCACCTTAGAGACTAACCAATTTATTTGAGCATGAGCTTTCGTGAGCTACAGCTCACTTCATCAGATGTATACCGTGGAAACTGCAGCAGACTTTATATACACACAGAGAATATGAAACAATACCTCCTCCCACCCCACTGTCCTGCTGGTAATAGCTTATCTAAAGTGATCAACAGGTGGGCCATTTCCAGCACAAATCCAGGTTTTCTCACCCTCCACCCGCCCACACGAATTCACTCTCCTGCTGGTGCTAGCCCATCCAAAGTGGCAACTCTTTACATAATCAAGTCGGGCTATTTCCTGCATAGATCCAGGTTTTCTCACATCCCCCCCACCCCCATACACACACAATCTCACTCTCCTGCTGGTAATAGCTCGTCTAAACTGACCACTCTCCAAGTTTAACTCCAAGTTAAACCAGAACATCTGGGGGTGGGGGGGATAGGAAAAAACAAGAGGAAACAGGCTACCTTGCATAATGACTTAGCCACTCCCAGTCTCTATTTAAGCCTAAATTAATAGTATCCAATTTGCAAATGAATTCCAATTCAGCAGTTTCTCGCTGGAGTCTGGATTTGAAGTTTTTTTGTTTTAAGATAGCAACCTTCATGTCTGTGATTGCGTGACCAGAGAGATTGAAGTGTTCTCCGACTGGTTTATGAATGTTATAATTCTTGACATCTGATTTGTGTCCATTTATTCTTTTACGTAGAGACTGTCCAGTTTGACCAATGTACATGGCAGAGGGGCATTGCTGGCACATGATGGCATATATCACATTGGTGGATGTGCAGGTGAACGAGCCTCTGATAGTGTGGCTGATGTTATTAGGCCCTGTGATGGTGTCCCCTGAATAGATATGTGGGCACAATTGGCAACGGGCTTTGTTGCAAGGATAAGTTCCTGGGTTAGTGGTTCTGTTGTGTGGTATGTGGTTGTTGGTGAGTATTTGCTTCAGGTTGCGGGGCTGTCTGTAGGCAAGGACCGGCCTGTCTCCCAAGTAAAACTGTTTCCCCATGGTTATGACCCATCCACTCCCAGTCTTTATTCAAGCCTAATTTAATGGTGTCCAGTTTGCAAATTAATTCCAGCTGTAATTGTTGAGAGGTACCGGCCCATTGAGCAGCCCTGCTCCAGGCTCTGTTCCTAACTCTGGCACAAACTTCCTTTGGGAACCTGGTTGAGCAAGTCACTGACAGGCAAAAGTTTTCCAAAGGCGCTCACTCATTGTGTGTGCCTAATTCACGACACCTAGGACCAGTTTTTATCAGTAATGAGCACTCACTAGTAGCTAAAATAATTGAGAGTTCCAGCTTCTCAGTGCTTCGGACACAGCTGGTAAGGCACTGAGAGGCATCACTGCAACAGAGCTCTTAAACAATAAAGCAACCAAAATTCATGAACACTTTCAAAAATGTTAGCAGTACTAGCTCGGTGCCTTTCTTACCTTACCCATAAATGGGAATAAGGAGGCAGTTTCACTGAAAGGGTGTCCAGCAGACACATTCAGTAAAGCACCACTTGCACAAAGTCCACTAGCACCAGATTAACTGCTCAGCACACCCTTTCAAGTCCCCTTAAAGTCAATAGGGTTTTAGTTAAGTACCACTTCAATGCTTTGATGATTAGGAATAAACTTAAATATGCATTTACATAGCTGCCACATCAGCTATGTGTAAGCTGGAAAGCTTTTCTCTCTCACCAGTGGAAGCTGGTCCAATAAAAAATATTACTTCACCCACCTGTCTCTCTAATATACTGTAACATGGCTACAGCAACACTGCATGTAAGATCTATGACATGTTCAGATAGTTTGATCTCCAAAGGCTCATAGCCCAGTCAGAACCCTTAAAAGCCTTTAGGGCTGCCAATTTCCATGCCTAATTTCAACTCTTGGTTCTCAGCTATCAAGTTATTTACAAAAAAATGAGATCATGTTTTATAATGGGGAAAGTATCTTTTTTCACTCTAATCTCACTCAAAAACAGATTAAACATTTTCTCCCCTCAGACTTTCTAGAATTATTTACCCTTTGGTTAAGGGCCATGTTTGGAAAATTTCAGCCTGAAAGGTGTACATTTCAGACAGTTGTAGGGCTGGAAATGGAGTTATAATGGAAACTATTATAGAATAGAACCATAAGGGGTTGTGAACAGAGACTACTGGAGGGGAAAAAATCAACATTTTTCTGACTGAATTATTACTGAATACTTTGAAAGCCACTGTTTACAATAGAATTAAATTCAGTTTATAAGGAAAGTTTACAAGTGATGTAGTTACTTGGCTGTGTTGTATTCCAGTGGCTGGCATATACCATTTGTGAGCTAAAGTAAATATAACATCTCCCCCTTTCAGATGCTCACCCTGATTAACCTAGCAAATGCCATTTTGAACCACACTGTACCTACAGTTATTCTGAGTACAACTCTGCATTCCAAAGTCTTAAACTTCATATTAGGAACTAAACACCCTAACTCTCTGCAAGAACATGCACACACAGAGATATTAGATAGTGTATATTTACAGAAAGGGAGGTTCCTACACTCGCTCAGATTTGGAAACACCTAGCCCTAATCTAAACTGCCAGAATTTTATATATATTTTACCTGTACAGAGAGTGAGCTTTTGAATAACAGTGTCTGAAAGATTTTGTGGGTTTCTTAGGGTTTGTTTACATGGGGAAATTGACTGGCATAGCTGTTCCTAAATAAGTACAGTTTTCCATTATAGCTATAGAATAATTTATGGTAGAATAACTTCCATAATAAGGTTTCAGAGTAGCACCCGTGTTAGTCTGTATTCGCAAAAAGAAAAGGAGTACTTGTGCTACCTTAGAGACTAACCAATTTATTTGAGCATAAGCTTTCGTGAGCTACAGCTCACTTCATCGGATGCATTCAGTGGAAAATACAGGGAGGAGATTTATATACACACAGAACACGAAAAAATGGGTGTTATCATACACACTGTAAGGAGAGTGATCACTTAAGATGAGCTATTACTGGATACAGTTAACTTAGGCTTGAATAGAGACTGGGAGTGGATGGGTCATTACACAAAGTAAAACTATTTCCCCATGTTTATTCCCCCCCCACACACACACACACACAAACACTGTTTCTCATACGTTCTTGTTAACTGCTGGAAATGGCCCACCTTGATTATCACTACAAAAGGTTTTCTTTCCCCACTCTCCTGCTGGTAATAGCTCATCTTAAGTGATCACTCTCCTTACAGTGTGTATGATAACACCCATTTTTTCATGTTCTGCGTGTATATAAATCTCCTCCCTGTATTTTCCACTGAATGCATCCGATGAAGTGAGCTGTAGCTCACGAAAGCTTATACTCAAATAAATTGGTTAGTCTCTAATGTGCCACAAGTACTCCTTTTCTTTTTCCATAGTAAGAGTCCCCACAGGGAGCTCTTCCAGCATAGCGATAGTGTTTTAAATGCACATCATACCTTATTCCTGAATAACTTCCCCTTAGGCAATGGTATTATGTTTGAATATAACATAGGACATTAAAGGCCTGACAGTTTTTCCTATATCTTATTGTAAAGCTAGAGGAAATTACCTTTTGAATCACCTCCACGTTATGCTATAACCACCACCAATGCCCTTTGTAAATCAGGGCATTACATTACTTCTCTAGCAGGACCTCTTATGTTCGGATATTTTTGTAGTTCTTTTTTATGTTCTGCTGGTGAGTACCTGCAGGGTTGTGCCTTTCTCAGCTTCTCCTCTTTACACCATATGTTTTAGTGCCTCAGTGTTACAGCTGTTTACTACATCTAATATCTGTTGTCTTGTATTTGGATCACAAGCTCTTCAGGGCAAGGACAGCAACTTTGTTGTATGTTTTTACAGCATCTAGCACAGTGAGGCTGGGGCCTGTAGGTACAAGCACAATACAAATAAATACAATATAATGATTTCTTCAAACACACCTCACCTATGTTAAAAGAACGTAAAGGTTGCAAAGTCAAGCTCTCAAAAGTTAGTTTTGGCATTTCCTATTTGTGTAACTTTAATCCAGCCTCTTCTGTACATAGGTGTTATAATTTTGACAAACATCAGTCAGTGTTAAGAGGTAGAAGTAGAACCCCTCTTCTGAGACACAGTCCAGTGTTAGGCACAAGAAAATGTCCCTTCTCATCTTGCAACCTTCTGTCTCATTCACTGTCTGGCCTGGGCACTGCATAAGATAGAGAAGTATTATAGAATAAACAGCATGTGCTCATGTAATTAAAGTCTGCACACATAAGGGGCTCAAAGTAAGATTGCACAGGCTACCTTAAGTTGGCATTTCTGAACTTCTGAGAACTTGACTACAGGTTGAATGTTCTAATGGTTCTCTTCTGTAGCTTCTGTGCATCCCCCCGTTTGGGCTACTTGGACCCTCTCTATTTGAGAGCTTCCCTGCAATGCCCCAGATTGGGGAAGCCCCTCTTCCAGTCTTCCAGAGTGGATCACTCAGTCTGCCACATCATTCAGCTCCTTTGGCCTCAAAATAGGCTTTGCCCACTCAACAGCCTCACCTGCTGAGGCAGGTTGGACTTGCCTTCCTCAGCTGTAGGCTCCCATGGGTAGAACCTTCAAGAACTGGTCTAGAACCACCTGGTCTGTGATTTTCTCTATGGAACTAGTGTCTGGGCATAACCCAGACCACCAGGCAGCAAGGTCCCATAATCTCTGAGCAACTACTTGTGGTTATGCTCTCTGTGGGAAGAGTTCATCCCAGAAATGGTGCTGGCATGCTTCAGAGACAGTTTCAGTCTATCCAAGAGATCAACCTTCACCACAGGCTATGAGTTTGCCTGCTTGTTGCTGACCACTCAATAGACTGCCTCTGCCTTGCCCAACAGAGCCACCCAAGTAGACTCTTCCCAATGCACTGACCATTCATTCAAAGATACAGAGGAAGGCCTCCTGGTCATTCTCCGGCTCCAACTTTACCAGTCCGGGGACCAGCTGGCTTGAGCTACCCTCTCCAATACCCTCTCTGAAGTCCCCGGAGCTTTTTAGCCCAGGTGCTTCCGCAACCACTCCTGTTGCTGGGCATCCTACCACCACTGTTGAGCAGTAAATTGTGCTGCTTGCTGTTTTTGCAGACTTTCCATCAATTACAGGAGCAAGGTTTGAGTGTGTTGCTGCTGCATCATCACCAGCAGACAGGTCACCTCCTCCATCTTTCCAAGTTACTCAAAGTGGGTGAAGCGTCAGTCAATACTCATTGGCTTCAGTTTCCCCTCAATTCCAGTGGCCAATTGCCTGCCCATATTCTCCACCATGTTTTATGGCATGTTCTTATCAGACCACTCCATTTCTGGCATTATGTGGTGCAGCAGCCACTCAGTCTGTTTCCCTGCTGGTCTTCACTGCTTCACCCCACCTCCACTGTATTCTGGGTTGCACAGACAACTCTCCATCTTGGTAATTTACAGTTCTACCCATTCCAGGCACTCAAAGTTCAAAATAAGAAGGAAGCAACATAAACAAATGCTTCCTTTTCCTCCAGGAGATTTGCTAGGCAAAGTCTGATTCTGGCCAGCCTTCTGTCCTACAGTGAGAGTTCCACATTTGCTCTCTTTCTTCTGCGTTACTGGCCTAGCGGATAGGGAGGAAGCAATAGACATGATATACCTTGATTTTAGTAAGATTTTTGACATAGTTCCACATGACATCCTCATAAGCAAACTAGAGAAATGTGGTCTAGATGAACATATGACAAGGTGGATGGACAACTGGTTGAAAGACTGTAATCAAAGAGGAGTTATCAATGGTTCGCTATCAAACTGGGAGGGCATAGCTAGTGGGCTTCCGCCAGGGTCCGTCCTGGTTCTGGTACTTTTCAGAATTTTCATTCATGACTTGGAGAATGGCATGGACCATATGCTTATAAAATCTGCAGACGGCACCACGCTGGGAGGGGTTGCAAGCACTTTGAAGGACAGGATTAAAATTTCAAACAAATCACCTTGACAAATTAGAGAAGAGGTCTGAAATTAACAAGATGAAATTCAATAAAAACAAGTGCAAAGTCTAAACTGGGTGGATCACAAATTGAATATATGAGTCAACAACGTGATGCAGTCGCAAAAAAGGCTAATATTCTGGGGTATATTAAAAGGAACATCACAGGTAAGACAGGAGGTAATTGTCCAGCTTTCCTCACCACTGCTGAGGCCTTAGCTGGAGTACTGTATCTAATTCCAGGTGCCACGCTTTAAAAGAAGATATGGACAAATTATAGAGAGTCCAGAGAAGAGCAACAAAAATGATAAAAGGTTTTGAAAACCAGACCTATGAGGAAAGGTGGAAAAACTGGGCACGTTTAATCTTGACAAAAGACAACTGAAGGAGGACCAGGTAACAGTCTTCAAATATGATAAGGGCTGTTCGAAAGAGGGCAGTGACCAGTTGTTCTCCTTGTCTTCTGAAGCTAGGACAAGAAGGAATGGGGTTAATCTGCATCAAGAGAGATTTGGGTTAGATTTTAGGATAAACTTTCTAACTATGTAGGTAGTTAAATTCTGGAATAGGCTTCTAAGGAATATTGTGGAATCCCCACCATTAGAGGTTTTTAAGAACAGGTTAGCCAAACATTTGTCAGGGATGGTCCAAGTTTACTTGGGCTTGATGACCTCTTCAGGTCCCTTCCAGCCCTACATTCTTATGGTTCTTTTTAAACCCCTCCCCAAAAGCTTGCTTCCTACTCTTAAGTGTCTTAATGTGGGCTAATTGAGCCTTCTGTAACCAATTAATCCCCTTCCTGCCTTGCATGGAGGCTTGTGTGCCCCATTATACAGCCCTTATCGGTCTATTAAACAGATGAGTCTCATCATATTTTCACAAACATAGGAGATGTCGCTTTTATCCGAGTTACTCCCTTTATTCCCAGCCAGAGAGCAATAAATGGAAGATGGGTGCCTGGAACAAGCAAGCCTTTGATTTCTGGACTTCTATCCTGTGATGTGTTCTCCCTGGTGCCATCTGGAACTGGGGTACCAGAGAGCCCTTTGACCCACCAGCCTGGGCTCCCTCTCCCTCACCTTCCAAGCTTGCACTTTCACCAGCATTCACACAGGTAGGGTCAGCTGCAGTCACATGCAGGATCTCTAACCACCAGCCTCCCTGCCTAGGACCCCAGAGCAGTACCATCCTGCCCTGGCCAGTATATGGGTTTAATACCCGGTTCACGTCTCCCTCAATGTGAAGAGGACCATGCACACTTGGTTTTGGATTAAAACATAAAATAAGTTTATGAACTACAAAAGGATAGATTTTAAGTGATAGCAAACAGATCAAAGCAGATTACCTAGTAAATAAACAAAAATGCAAACTGAGTTTAACATACTAGACAAGTGGGATATGAATTAGCAAATTTTCACCCTGAGTGATAAACAGGCTGGCAGATTCTTAAGGCACAAGCTGCCTTGGCTTCACAGCTTGGATTTTCCCTGGATTTCATACACAAGCTAGCAATCCCTTAGCCTGAGTCCATCACTTCCCCCCGTTCAGTCTTTATTCCTCAGATATTTCCAAGGGTGGTGTTGTAGGGAGAGTGAGGTCACCCCATAATGTCATTTTCCCCCTTTTATATCTTCTTCCCACTTGGTGGAAAGCTCTTTTGCTGTGAATTGGGTCAAACAGTTCCCTTTGTGTAGTGCTATCTCAGAGGTTTCTATTGTACACAGTTCCTGGGGTAATCCTTCTGCTTGTTCAGAGGGGTAGCCGTGTTAATCTGTATCAGTAAAAACAAGTCCTTGTGGCACCTTAGAGACTGACACATTTATTTGGGCATAAACTTTCATGGGATAGAACCCACTTCATCAGATGCATGGAGTGGAAAATACAGTAAGCAGGTATAAATATACAGCACATGAAAAGATGGGAGTTGCCTTACTAAGTGGGGAGTCAGTTACAATTCCTGATGTCTGATTTGTGTCCATTTATTCTTTTACATAGAGACTGTCCGGTTTGGCCAATGTACATGGCAGAGGGGCATTGCTGGCGCATGATGGCATATATCACATTGGTAGATGTGCAAGTGAATGAGCCCTTGATGTGGTTAGGTCCTATGATGGTGTCCCTTGAATAGATATTGGACAGAGTTGGTAACGGGGTTTGTTACAGGGGTTGGTTCCTGGGTTAGTGTTTCTGTTGTGTGGTGTGTAGTTGCTGGTGAGTATTTACTTCAGGTTGGGGGGCTGTCTATAAGTGTGGACTGGCCTGTCTCCCAAGGTTCACCTGCACATCTACCAATGTGATATATGCCATCATGTGTCAGCAGTGCCTGTCTGCCATGTACATTGGCCAAACCGGACAGTCTCTATGCAAAAGAATAAATGGACACAAATCTGACATCAAGAATTGTAACATTCAAAAACCAGTAGGAAAGCACTTCAATCTGCCTGGACACTTAATAACAGACTTAAAAGTTGCCATTCTTCAACAAAAAAACTGCAAAAACAGACTCCAACGAGAAACTGCAGAACTGGAATTAATTTGCAAACTTGACACCATCAAATTAGACCTGAATAAAGACTTCGAGTGGCTGGGTCACTACAAAAAGTAATTTTCCTTCTGTTGATATTCACCCCTTCTTGTCAACTGTTGGGAATGGGCCACATCTGCCCTAATTGAATTGGCCTCGTTAGCAGTGACCCCCCACTTGGTAAGGCAACTCCCATCTTTTCATGTGCTGTATAGTTATACCTGCTTACTGTATTTTCCACTCCATGCATCTGATGAAGTAGGTTCTATCCCAGGAAAGCTTATGCCCAAATAAATTTGTTAGTCTCTAAGGTGCCACAAGGACTCCTCAATAAGCCATTAACATTGTTTGGCCTTTTTACTGTTGTACCTAAAATGCTGATTGTTGGTGTTTTCAACCTCACAACATGTTTCAGTAACACATATAAGCCAAACTTCACATGATGATGATAGCACATCAAATCCAACAAAATGTTAATGTCTAGCAGATCAAGACTTCTAGAATATACCTCACAAGGTATACATTACACAAAACATATCCTCATTACATGACAGTGGTGAATATTGGGGTGCCAGGGTGTCTCATATCCCATGCCAAAGGTATAGGTATTCTAATTAGAACACATTTTACCTTTCTAGGTTACCTATCAGCATATCTGACCACTGGTAACATGGTATTTATAATTAGCATATTTTACTCTATTTGTTCTTTAATGTTTAAGAATCCTATTCTGGCAGGGTTTGTGCCATTCTCCTTTCTCAGTTATATATCCTAAAGGGAACTAAAGGAAAAAATAAAAATAAAGGTTGAAGAATACTTTTTCATATCTACAGTGATTAGGGGACATTCTCTGACATAAGAATTACTTAATTCCTTTGTTAAATGACATCCATTGTATCTTCCTTAGTATTATTTATTTCCCATTTGTTTACATAATTTCATAAATATTCCCAGTTACTGTTTCTGATCATGCTACAATTTATATATACATTGGGCTAGTACAGTCAGAGGCAAATCTTCATCCTATTGAAGACAATGGCAAAACTCCCATTCAATTCAATGGATGCAGGATTGGGTCAAGGAGTCCCAAGATCATAGAAAATGTTCTGCTTATCTGCTGGCAATATGCTGACTATAAAGTGAGGAAAAGATATCAGTTCAGACAAGCAGTTATTAGATTGCATAAAGGTTACAGCATAGTCATGCTATTCCTATTCACATTCAGAGTCAGGAGGAAAAGTATGGACTGCTTTGGGTGGGGAATGAGTGCCATATGGCATGGTTAACAAACTTTTTTTTATTAAACATGACCTAGAAAGAAAAATAAAATTAGGTGTGCACTTGTTTGTTTCTCTATATTGTGTAAAAGTCAGACAGGTTTTTCTTGTTGATTATTTGTTGTTTTGTTTTTACATTTAAAATCCACATCCATTCTAAGATGGAAAACTTGTGGAAACTGGAGACCTAGGGAAATAAGACAAGTCAGCAGAGTGTAAGCTAAGAGAGAAGGAAAGTTTTAGTCAGATTGTTTGAACTTTGTGGCCCAGATCCACAAAAGATATTTAGGTGCCCAAACTCCAGACTTGGGCACGTAGGTCCCAGTTTTGGCTCCGTTGTGACCCACAAAACTCTTGCTGAACCAGGTAGGTGCCAAAACTCAGTGCCTATGTTTTCTGGTTAAAAGTTCCCTTAGGTGTCTGGATGCCTAAAATGCTCAGAGGCAGAAACACAGACACTATCTCCCACTTAATCCCCAGAGTGATTCACAAATAGGGGGAAGGTAGGCATTCAGATGCCTAACTTGCAGGCAGGGCCTGATCTGGCAAGTGTGCTCAGAGGCCACCTACCAGAGGGAGAGAAAGAGGGTATGACTCCATATTCCAGTGATCAGAGCACCCATCCTCACCCCCAGCAGTTTTGACTTTGATTCTGAATTTATGAAATGATGAGCCAATGACATTCTTTGGCTCAGTGTTGTACTCAGGATATGCTACCCTCCCTCTGTAAGGCTATAGTTCAGTATGCTGTGTTCAGTTTTAAATTACCACTTTATGCTTCTTGTGTAGAGTATTATTTGTCTATTTGAATTTCATTTTCTGAGGAATTTTAAATATAGACATATATAACCACACAAGTGTATGAAGTTTGCATTAAAAATTTTATTGCAATTTTTTCGGGGGGGGGGGGGGGAGGAGAGGTTTCACATTTTTTCCATTGTAGGAGTCTGTCAACCTAAAATGGTTAAACAAGTTCATTTTGCTGAAGTGATTTATTTCTCCTACATTCAACTACGTATTACAAAATGGATAACATAAGAATCATGGCCTTAAAAACTTAATAAAATGCACTAAAATGTAAAGAGGAAAATTCTAAAATACCAAGTAAGATCAAGAGCAGTGATATCACTCGGCACAGAAATCTACATTTGAATATTTATGCCAGTACCTTCATATTCTGCAGAAAGAAAAGCAGAGCCAGAGTTTGGGTGTACAGCACGCTCTGAATGTACACATGCTCTCTCAAAACAAACGTTTTCCTTTCTAATTTTTGAGGATAGAAAAGAAAAAGGAATAATTCAGCTCTCAGATAAAGTAATATCAAAATGTTCATGTCTCTGATAGCCACTATGACTTCAGTGTTATACCATTTATGCTGAAAATAAAACCAAAGCCATTGTCCTATTCAGTAATATTGTCAATTTGTTTTATATCAGATGTACCCTTTTGGATACATAATAAAGGAATATGAAAATACATTTTTACATATACTGGAGATGTACACCTGACAGTTCATATTATACAGATGTTTAAACAAGACAAAATTTTATCTCAACACTGACAATTGCATTTAAAAATGGACCTATCTTCAAATTAAGGTTGTTTGATTTCTAAAGGGTCCATTCATCCTTCCAGGTACACATAAATTTCACTCATAAATAATGAGGTGCGCCCATATGCATGGAGGGAAGAAAAGATTAACAGTTTATCAAAAGATTTTGAACTTACCTCCATGGTCTTATACATGCAGTTAGCATATGTGAATATACTTATGCGGTTTTAACATTAAGTACTTTAATTGGTTAAAAGTCATAAGATATTAAATGATTTAATGATGGAGTCTGAGAGCTAGATTTTCAAAAGATTCATCTAATTGTTGTTAAAAATAATGTACAATACAAATTAGATTTTATTAGAACCCTATGTATTAACCTTCTTGTTAATCAGCTTGCATGATAAATTCAACTATAAAAATTACTTACTAAAAGAAATACCAGGGAAATGATACAAGAAGTAGGTTGTATGGGTTTCTTGCATTTGGGGAACTTTTATTTATTTTCATTTTATCTTCTTTGAACTTTTAAAAAATAAGTGTTTTATGTAGTTTTGCATGAAATTGGTTATCATGAAAATGAGGGACCTGAGTGCTGGCTTTGAGCCAGACCTAGTGTGGTTATACACTGTACAAGCTTTACCACACAGCTCTGTCAAGACAACTCATGTCTGTCCTGCTGTTCAAAAGGGTATACAACAATCTTTTGGATCGGTCCCTTTTGAAACTTCTTTTAGCACACTACATCACTATTTATGATGTAGTCCATAATTGATAATATACATAGAAACTGTAATTTTCAATGGTTTTCCATTTTTACAACTGTCTAGTAGTACAATATTTTTATATTGTAGAAATAAGAATGAAATTTAAGTTTAGCAATTGTCATCAAGCAATGTCATATATAACTACTGAAAGCATTACTTCCCACAGCAATATTGAAAAATAGATTTAAATTTTTTTATAAATATACAGGAGTTGAAATTGCATAAGCTATTTAAATAAGATATCTTTCATATTTTACAGATCTTTGGCTGAATACAAAGTTAAATAAATTTCCACATTCTTTCTTTATATAACTGGTTTATAATGTCAAAATATTGGACAGGGACTATTCTGGAGTTTACCATAAATCTGTGCATCAGAAGGGATAAGATGAATGTAGAGCATTAAGCCAAAGCATGTGGATGTGCAATGTTTAGTGGCTGGGATTTACCTTAAAGGATATTTCAATTCAAGTTTTAAAACACAGACGTGAGGAGGTCTGGTCAAAGTTTCAGAAAAATGCAGCACAATTTGAATGTAGTTTGCACTATATTGTACCAGAAAGCATCAGCCTTTACCAATGGTTACTTACACCGGAATTATTCAAATTCATGATAAATGCACTACTGAAGAGCCTCAGCACAATTCATGTTCATGATGCTCACACTTCTGGTACTCACAGTCACTGCCAGTGCACAGGCTTGGGATATGGGACATGAGCATCTGAAATTCTACAATGTGTCAAAAAGAAAAAAGAAAAGGAGTACTAGTGGCACCTTAGAAACTAACCAATTTGTTTGAGCATAAGCTTTCGTGAGCTACAGTGGTTAGTCTCTAAGGTGCCACTAGTACTCCTTTTTTTTTTTGCGAATACAGACTAACACGGCTGCTACTCTGAAACCTGTCAAAAAGAAAAGACTCTCTTTCCCCAGATCCTTCCTGGGGATAATAGAACTACTAATGGAGAAGAGAAATGCTCTTTGGTATCAAAAGGTTTGAGGCTTTCCTCTGAAAAGCAATGAAACAAAACCAAGCATACAGAATAAAATCTACTTAACAGCAAAGTGTTTGGACTCTGCTGCAGACTAGAAATTCTGCAGTACCTTCATTTAAATTAAAAATGGAGATGATGTTAAAATAAATATTATGATTATCATGATCAGTAGATTATCCCCTGCTAATTATTTTGATATTAAAATGTACATTGTCTCTACACTATCGTTTTGCAGTATGCTAGAGATTTTTGTATCCATAATATATAAGCTGCGTCTTAGAAACTGAAAGGCAGAAGATGGAGATTTGGCATCTGGGTATGGAATAGTTGGGGCTTTTGGCATCATGTAGTTCAGGATTGTGTATAAGAAAATTAGCTAGATATTTCAATGACATGGAGGAAATGCTGACACTGAAATGGTAATAGGCTTCAGTCACTGAGATACATGGGGCAGTTCACATTGCTTAGAATTATTGTTTCAGGTCATCTGCAGAGTCAGGAAGACAATAGTACTTTGGTTTACACTCAGTTCACATCTACAGTGTTCTCTTCGTAATCATAAGAAGTAGGAACAATTTTTTTAAATAAAAGTTTAGATTATGGACCCTAACTGGGGACAAAGACATGGAATTGTTATATTCACATTACCTTGCTTGTACTGCTACTGAACGCTGAAAAGGGACATTTTTCATCCCATGTGATGGTAGTTCTCATTAGTTCATTTTAATCTTCCACCAACCCTATCACTGTGATTGAGTAGGGGGTAAAGGAAAAGGGTTCCAGTTAATTTGTCTTCCCCAATTGGAAAAAGAGAGGATCTGGCAATGCCAATGACACCTAGTGTTAGCTCTTAATGCATCAATGGTGATAATCCCACTTCACCTGGTACATGTAAGTGGAGAGTGCTGCTTTGATTAATGTCTCACTGCCTGGGAGTTTTAAAAGAAGCCAGTAAAAAATTCAAAAATGTGCCTAGCGATTTAGGAGGCTATGTCCCATTGCACTTTTGAAAATTTTACACTTGGAGATTAGGTTGCTATCAGGCTGGGAAAATAGGAAGATTCCTTCAGTCCAGGTGACAACACTAGCATGACTGCAGAATAGATTTTTCCTTTTATCTTCAAGAGCAGTGTTTGTTAAGTTGAAAATTTATATCCCTAATACTGAGGAAAGGCCTAAATTAATTTCTATGATTTATTAAAAGTTATTCATGAGGAAATATTTTCTCTTTTGTACTGCCAAAGCCAGCCAAGATTAAAGTACTGGTTGGGTGATAAACTGTCAAAGTACTGGTTTCAGAGTAACAGCCGTGTTAGTCTGTATTCGCAAAAAGAAAAGGAGTACTTGTGGCACCTTAGAGACTAACCAATTTATTTGAGCATGAGCTTTCGTGAGCTACAGCTCACTTCATCGAGTACTTGTGGCACCTTAGAGACTAACCAATTTATTTGAGCATGAGCTTTCGTGAGCTACAGCTCACTTCATCGGTGAAGTGAGCTGTAGCTCACGAAAGCTCATGCTCAAATAAATTGGTTAGTCTCTAAGGTGCCACAAGTACTCCTTTTCTTTTTGTCAAAGTACTGTTTAAGTTTATCAGCAGCTTTAATGTATGCATCAAAATGTGCAGAAATCCTAAAAATGTTAGGGAAGGTTATTCCATCATAATTTGCTAGTTTACAAGAGTGTCTCCCCTAGTCTAATTTTACTTGTCTCTTTTTTACATATAACCTTCCCATCATATAGCTGGTATGTTTTGTAAAACCCTGTTAAATCATCAGAGGGAAAATATTGATAGTGGGTAAAAAAAAAAAGTGCCTAAGTGAAAGTCAATGATTTAGGCTCCTAAACCATTCAGGTGATTTTAAAATGTCCCCAGTGGGATTAAAGTGAGTCAGGTTGCACCATGTATTCATTTAAAATTAAATATAAATCCAAGTTAAATGGAGCATATCTAATCAGAATACAATTGTAAATAGGTAAGTAAGCTATACTTTTTTTTCTATACACAAATGCAAACATATGAGACAGGAGTATATCAGATGAAAACATAAGGTGATCTACAACGATACCCAGGATACTAAATAGGGCCACTTATGAACTACAGTTACACTACTTTATTCTGAGTAATTGAGATTTTGATTACAATTATTTTAGCACCATGAACAACAGGAAACATTCAATCCTTATGTTTCTAATGAATCAGATTTAGAAAGCATGGAATTAATGCTAGCAATATGAATGTTAACTGGTGTCAAAATAATACACAAAATACAGTGTTTACAAATACAGTCAACCACTTGTCAGTGTCTTCAATATTAGCACGCACAGTAATATAAAATATAGCCAGTCTAAGATTACTATACACAATTCTGAAATTCTTAAAAATGTTTGACACCTTTCATATATAAGAATAAAAGGCATATTGAAAATGTCAGCCAAGTTTACACTAATAAAAACATTATGTGGAATTATAAAGGTGCTATACTTATGTCATTATTAAAAAATAAGGACCTAAATTAAATTTCCTCAACTACTGGGTGTTCAGACAAAAATTTGCTTTTGAAAATGGTTCTTCTACGCTCCATTGCATACATCCTGTGTTTGATTCTGGAACCAAAGCCATAAATCTATTACAGTTAGATTCTTATACCATGCCTATCATTGTAGTATCTGAGTGCCTAATGAGCAAACCGATTTCTGTAAGCCAAAGCTACAACATTCAAGTACTGAGTGCATTGGCCGTCTGATATCCAGAATCTCTGTTGGGAATTTCAAAATCTGTATGCCCAGATCATGTGCAACAGTGAATACATGTGAAAGGGAGAAGATTGCTATTGTTTATCTTGCCAGAGATTGGATAAGCTTTCAAAAGAAATTGATTCCATGGCTATCTAAGTAGCTTTTCCCATTTTTTAACTTTCTTTTTAAAATGTGAACACCAGAATTGGATACAGTATTCCCACAATGATCAATCTAATGCTATCCACATAACTAATGCCACCTCCCTATTTTTACTCAATATTCCCATTTATACATTCCAAGACGATTTTAGCTCTTAGTCACCACATTTCACATTCAGTTCATCATAACTCTCAAGTCCTTTCTTTCCAAACGGCTGTAAACTCATCCTGTAATTGTGACACACGTTCTTTGTTCCTAGATGTATGACCTTGCGTTTGCTTGTATTAAAATATGTTTTTCAAATGGGCCCACTTTGCAGAGTGATCTGGATCACTCTTTACCATTATTTACCATTACCCCACTTTTGTGTCATCTGCAAAACTTTTGCAGCAATAGTATTATATTTTCTTCCAGATAATTTATAAAGATATTGAATAACATTGGACCAAGTACAGATCCCTGCAGGATCCCATGGCTCCATCTTCTGTTCAATTCTTGACCATTTCAAATAGAATTTGTGCTAGATGGTTATTCTTAGCTTTTTGCAAACAAGTTTTTGAAATTGTCAGCACTGTGATAAATATTAATTTTTCATTTCAAAAGTCAACTGAAATAAATACAGTGGTTTACACATAGGTTTCTATGCATTATCAGGGTGTATTGTAATGATAATACGCAATATTGAACAACATTACCTGGAAGGAAACATAAGAACAAGAATAACGTGATTGCTAATGTAATTTCTGTAATTAAAGAATCATGGGAATTTGAACTAGCAACACTACTTACAATGAAAGGAGATTTTCAGAAGTACGTGAGAGATTTAGGAGCCCAAGTCCCATTAAGAGTCTTAAATTTCTTAGGCATTTCTGAAAATCTTTCCCAAGGGGTGGCCAATCTGAGCCAGAATTTACCAATGTACATTGCCAAAGAGCCACAGTAATACGTCAGCAGCCCCCATCAGCTCCCCTGCCCCGCTCCCAGTGCCTCCCACCCACTGGCAGCCCCGAGGATCAACGCCTTCCCCTCTTTCCCCGAGCACCTCCTGATCAGCTGTTCCGTGGCATGCAGGAGGTTGGGGGGTAGGGAGGCAGGAGCAAGGGCACAGCAGGCTCAGGGGAGGGGACAGGAAGGGGTGGATTGGGGGAAGGGCCTGTGGCAGAGCCAGGGGTTTAGCAGCGAGCACCCCCCGCCCCGGCATATTGGAAAGTTGGCGCCTATAGCTCCAACCCCAGAGTCGGTGTCTATACAAGGAGCTGCATATTAACTTCTGAAGAGCTGAATGTGGTTCCGGAGCCACAAGTTGGCTACCCCTGCCAAGGGGTATAAATATCACTTTACCATTTCCCATTTTAATGCCAGATTCTGACAGCCTTGCTCATGTTGAGTAGAAACTGAAATGAATCAATAATATTATGCAATTGTGAATAAGGGTTATAAAATCTGGCTCTTAATAGTTAGGATACTTATGTAATTACTTTCAATGGAATTTTTTTGTAATATTTTCAACAGATAACACTTAACAGCTTCTTTGCTAAGTCACACCTAACACAGGAAAACTAAAATAGATGGCGATGAGTGTGCCTGGGTAATGAATATCTATTTCAGTGTTACACTGCATTGTCAATGCAAATCCAAACAGAGGCAATATATTTGCAAGTGTAATCATGATAAACTGAAAAGCACTCTGTTTTGTTTAGATTTTTTTAAAAGTAACTTTCAGAAGAATAGGTTTTTCAGAAGTATGGGTTTGATAAACTATATATAATACCAAGGAGAACACAAGTAATAAGAGATATGTTAAGGATAAGTAATTGTGCATGCAAAAATTCTCTACTATTTCTTGAAAAGATGGAGTTGTATCACATGTGCAAAATTTTAAAGGCCTATAATAAAGCTGCATATTCACTTAGTGCAAAATCACTTCCCAATGTGTTTAATGTTGCTTTAATAGCTCTTATGTATAGAGAGCTATTTCCATTTATTGGTATGAACAATTGCTTCTTATTGCACACTTAAAATGTATCCCTTAAAGATGTCTTTTTGTTGTTTTTTGAAGAGTCAAATCCTGAAAAAAACCACAGAAATTCAGAATTTGGCTTTGTCTAACTCATGGTATTGTACCCAAGTATTGCACTTCGTATGGTTTTAAGACTAAGAGCTATTCTGAAGTTTACCTGAAAAAGAACTAGATTCACTGGAGCACTGGGGCACAAAGGATGATGTAATAATGGTTTAACAGCCTTAATTCTGAATTTATTTGCCTGTGTGAGTTCATACCCTTCACTTTTTGAGTGTTTAATATATGTATTATCACAAACTTATCCTAAAATGTTCTATATTCAGGCTACCGAGAAATAAACGTAGAAGTGGTCCAGAGTAGGTTTAAGCAAATGGACCAGGTTGGAGTATTAAGAGAAAGTAAAGCTGAGGATCTGTTAAATAATTTAGCTCCCAAAGCAAAATAATTTCAGCAAGGATTAGAGTTTAGAGGATCAAAAAAAGATCACTATTCATTATCATAATAAAGAGTTTTAAAAATTGTTAAAATGGCATAAGAAATTAAAACAAAAGTCAGTCATAAGAGGTACTAGAAATTCCAGGAAAACAACACAAGAATTTGCCTCTACTTGATGGACTAAAATTATTGAAGCCATCCTGGAAGGGTCAATGAATCAAACTAAACAGATTTCACACTTCCAGAAGCATGCTGTGATAGATTAGAACAATAATCTCCCTAAACACAGAATCACGAGCAGGTGCACACTGATACTATAAAACCTCAAATGCCATAAAAATATGGATTGAAACTAGACTCAGGGACTCCTAAGAAAGCTACTCAGTGGTACAAAAGATTCTTAGCTCTTAGCAGTTTTCTTCTGCAATCTGAACACACGTTCCATTAAAAATAATATAATATTTTCAACTCAAAGCCAGAATTATTATCTAGCTCCTGTAAAAATGAATTCAGTCCAGTGGAAAGATAAAACATCAAACAACAGATTCAGATTCTTTACTGGGCTTTTCTGATGTGCCTGAGACTGAAGTGCTTTCATTTTCCAGCATTTTCTTAGTTGTTTCTTCATCAACAGCTTTTTCTCTCTCTTTTGGCTTCTTCTTTTCGTGAACCCATGGGATGAAAGATAATATAATTCCTCCAATAATGGGGGGAACTCCAGCCAGGTAAAATGCTACATCATAGGTACCTAGGTAGTCACGCAGTATACCTGGGGAAATAGAGAATTATCACTAATATGTAATGTAGCAGCTGTGGTTTTATTCAAAGCATGCTTATTCATAGATTCAGAGAGTTTAAGGCTAGAAGGAACTATTTATGATCATCTAGTCTGGCCTCCAGCGTAACACAGGTTGTATACAATTTCACCTAATGATTTATTTATCTAGTCCAATAATGGGTGGCTGAACTAGGGCATATCTTTTAGAACAAGATCCAGTCTTGATTTAAAGACTCCAAGTGATGAAGAATTTACCCTTGAAAATCTGTTCTAATGAATGAAAATCTTACCCTCACTGTTAAAAACCTTATTTCCATTTTGAACTTGTGATTGAAACTTCTAGCTACTGAATCTTGTTATGTCTTTGATAAATTAAATAGGATATCGTCTCCCTCTGCAGGTAATAATAGTCTTTGATCAAGCTGGCTCTCAAACATTACATTACATATGCTAAAGAGATTGCATTCCTTCATAGTTTCTCTTTGTAAAATGTGCTTTCCAGATGACAAATCATGCTTGTGGCTCTTTTGTGAATCCTCTCCAACTATTCAACATCCTATTAAAGGGTTGACACCAGACCTGGATACATTATTTCAGCAGTGGTATAACCAATGCCACATAAATTTGGGCATGGCTACACTTGCAGATGTAGAGCGCTGGGAGTTAAACCAACCTTCGGAGATCACAGCAGGGAAAACGCTGCCGTGTTTTTACACTGTCAGCTGCAAGCACACTAGCGTGGCCACATTAGCAGCTCTTGCAATGCCACAAAGAGCAGTGCATTGTGGTAGCTATCCCAGTGTGCAAGTGGCTGCACTGTGCTTTTCAAATCGGGGTGGGGGGTGGAGTGTGACAGGGAGTGTGTTTTGGGGGGCTGAGAGTGTGTCAGCATGCTGTCTTGTAAGTTCAGACAGCAGCAGACCCCCCTGCCGCTCACACACACTCACAACAGCAGCATTCCATTGTAATGGCTTGCTTTGTCCCGGAGCAGATAAGCATACCAGCTGTCAGAAACGGAGCTTTGAAAGGGTAGCCGATTTCAAAACAATGAGAAGAGTGGCCACTTGACTTCAAGGGATTATGGGACATTTGCAGAGGCCAATCACAGCGCAGTAATGCAACACCTCATTCACACTGACGCCTGGGCATTTCAGCCAGGGCGCAGCAAGCTTTATGCTTCTGTGGAGGTGGATTACTAGGAGCGCTCCAACGGCAGAGTCCAGGCACTCTACGTGCCTTGCCAGTGTGGGCACACTGGGATTTAGGGCGCCTGGGGCTGCTTTAATGCGCTCTAACTTGCAAGTGTAGCCAGGCCAAAGAGTTAATATCCCCTTCCTACTGCCGCTCAGTATTTCCATACTGTTACATCCAAAGATCAGGTTAGCAGAGCACCACATTTGGAGCTCACAATCAGCTGGTTATCAGCAATGGCCCTGTGATCCTTGTCATGGTCAATGCTTTCTAAGGTGTACTCCTTCAATTATGTAAATATTGCCTAAATTTTTTGTTCCTAGGTGTATTGCTTGCATTTGGCTATATTAATATGCATTTGGTTGCACGCAATTTACCAAGCAATCTAGATCAGTCTGTACCACTGCCTTTATCATTATTTGGCAGCTCACCAATCTGTATCATCTGCAAACTATCAACAGTGATTTTATATTTTCTTCCAGATATAAAAATTGTAAACAACCTTTGGCTGAGAACCAATTGCTGTGGGAGCCCACTAGAAATTCTCCAAATTCTGGCTTAAGCGACTTGTCCAACATCCTATCGGATATCTGTGACAAAGCACAGGACAAGATTCTAGGTCTCCTGCAGCTCAGTGCCTTAAGTCACAGGATAACCTTTTTCTTCTGGGCTATCTGTTTGCTCTTAGGCTAAACCTGGGAACTTAGACATGCAAACCATGTGCCCTCTGAGCGACAAACCCTTTCCCAAAGATTGAGTGTCATGTTCATGTTGTGTATCATGGGAAAAACACTGAAGTTTGTTGTCCTGCTTTACTCACTTAATGGGCTATAATTTAGAAATAGAAAGATTAAAATAAGTTGACTTCTCTCTAGGGAGAAAACCTTCACCCTAAAAGTCATAATCTTTAACTTTCACAAAGAAACAAATAAATGATGAACTTGTAAAAGTGAATATTAAAAAGTATAATGAACGTTTTGTTTATTAGTACATTTTACTGCACAAAAGCTAACAGTTTAATCTTGAAAAATATGTCCAAGTGTAAAATCATATTTGGCTTCTTTTGGCCTTAGAATGAGGTATCTTGCGTTACAATTGATGTCATTTCTGTCATAAATGTAAACTAAAATTATTAACCCACGCAAAGATTTAAAAAACATATGTAGTAATACAATGACGTTAGCGGGCCACATAAGGCCTGGTCTACACTGGGCGGGGGATGGGGGGGGGGAATAGACGAGCTAAGTCGGTCTAAGTTATGCAACTTCGGCTACGAAAATAGCATAGCTGAAGTCGACATACTTAGAGCTACTTACCACGGTGTCTTCACTGTGGTAGGTCGACTGCTGATGCTCCCCTGTCGACTCTGCCTGTGCTTCTCACTCTGGTGGAGTACCGGAGTCGACAGGAAAGCGCTCAGCAGTCAATTTATCGCGTCTTCACTAAACGCGATAAATCGACCCCCGCTGGATCAATCGCTCTGGAGGTAAGTATAGACGTGCCAAAAGTATCAATGATAGTTGATTAAAGTAATTTGAGCAAGTTTTTAATTTAGTCTAGTTTAAATTTTTGTTTAATTATTATCCTACTATAGTTCTCAATTAAATTACATCCTACTAGTCTTCCCTTTTTAATTATTATTAAATATTTATATTATGGTAGCATACAAAGGCCCCAATCAGACTGAGTGCAAGCAAAATGCATGAATGCTAAAGACGGTATAAAAAGGAGCAATAACATTTCATTTTTCTGGGGAACTTGTGTTCCTTTCAGACCTATCCAGCCTAAACAACATTACCCTTATTATACCACACACAAACTTTAAAACCCTATCTGCAAGGATGTGCATTATGGCAACCATTCTACTATCCAGGAACTGGACTCTTTGGGTGTGTCTACACTGCAGTAAAACACCCACAGCCGGCCCATGTCAGTTGACATGGGCCTGTTTTGAGTATTTTATTGCAGTGTAGATATACCCTTTGGAGCCAATTCTTTTGTTTTTAAGAAGCAATTAAGTGAACTGCAGCCTCTCTCCTCACATATGCATGTGGAAATTTCGGAACCCAGTGAAAATTGCTTATAGTTTCTAAAAGTATGTCTACACTGCACCCTGCTTTCAGCAGTGTGTAGAGTACATACATAACATGCCCCTCTAGCACACGTATAAGCAGCAGTGTAGATTGTGAGGCACAGCTTAGGTGGGTACAATAAGGCCACACCTGAACCCTTTGAGTATGTATCCAACTCACTCAAGCAGTGCCTCCTCCTGTCTATAATGCTATTTTTAGCAGGGTAGTGACCCACTGTTTCCCCATTGCTGGAGCCTTTCCTTGTCACAATGAAAGACTCCAGCAGAGGGGAAAGATTCTGGCAGTTCCCCACTGCAAAACCTTTCCCCACTGCTTCCCCCCGCCAAAGCCTTTCACTGACACATCTAGCTACACATCGCAATGTGGATGGAGCCTGTCTTTCACTGCCGCAGGTAGTTATACATATCCTACATGCTGCTGCCAATGGCGTGCAGTGAAGACGCAGTCAAAGTTGGTTGCGCATACGATCAGAGGACTACAGGTTACGGCCTGTACACTCAGAAATGGGGAAAATACAGATCATTAAACCCAACCTGAAAGCCTGTGTTTCCTTTTGGGAGGGCAAACTGTTATACTTGTATGTTTGAAGATACCAAGGACAAATAAGAATTCAAGGACAAAAGTAAGATACCCTACCAAACAAAATGGCACACAACTAACCTTCAGCATTTGTCTCATCTTAAAAGCTTGTGTCTCATCTTGAATTCAGAATATGAATATTTGAAAAATCAAATTTAATGTAAATAGATCTATGTTAGATAAACAGACTACAGACTGTCCCAACATTTACCTGCAATGGGTGGACCAACTATCATAGGTACTGACATGAGTCCTAACAGGAATCCTATGGCCTGGGAGACATCCTGTGCACCGACTAGCTCAAAGGCAATAGGAGCCATGATACAAATGAAGCAGCCATCGAATAGACCCATAAAGAGGCAGACAGCAATGAGACTTCCCAAGGCATGGCACAGTGGAATCATCATGGACATCAGGCCAATTAAGAAGAATGAGATGACCTAGACAATGTCAAAAAAATAAAAAAAACACATCAAATCAATGAGAGTTCTAAAATAGGGAGTAAATGCAGGCTTCATAACAACTGTGAGGAATTAAATTGGCTGCCAATATTAATTGTATTAAAAAAACCCCAAAAAACAAAAAGAACCACAAAAAAGTTCCTTGTTTCCCACCAAAGTTTCTACTACTTACTCCAGAGTAATGATGGATGACTCAGTTTCCATGTACATCAACATTTTTAAAAAAATTGCAGCTGCTGGGAACTATCCAGCTCCTCCTCCCCATCCTGGCAGTGTCTCCTATTTGCGAGCTACTAGGGTCCAGCAGCCCTAGTAGCAGCTAGCAGCTCTGCAACCCATTTGTGTGGAGGGAAAAGGAAATTCTGCATAGAACATTAATTTCTGTGCAAATTCTGCATTGCGCAGTAGTGCAGAATTCCACCAGGAGTATAAACCGCTTTCAGGCATTGTAACATGATGTAGCATATTCAGGGAATCGGGGTGTTGTGAATTATCTGCAGAGATCAGTACTTTTCATAGGAATGCCAGAACAGAGGAAAGCGTTTTTCATGGGGGAGGATTTCCCAAGTCCGTTATGTACCATTAAGAGGAAGTTACTCCCTTGTGCAGTAACGATGGTTCTTTGAGATGTGTGTCCCTATAGGTGCTCCACTGTAGGTGTATGTGTGCCCCTGTACCCCGATCAGAGATTTTTGGTAGCAGTGTCCCATTGAGCCCGCGCATGTGCCCTCCCTCCCTTGTGGTCTGCCTTGAGGCTATTTAGCACTCCACGGGCGAACCCCCCACACACACACTTCCTTCTCTATCACAGAGCCCTATAGACAACTCCAAAGTAGAGGAGAGGAGGTTGAGTTGTGGAGCACCCATAGGAACACACATCTTGAAGAACCATCATTACTGCACAAGCTGAGTAACTTCCTCCTCTTCTTTGAGTAGTGTCCCTATGGGTGCTCCACTGTAGGTGACTCCCGAGCAGTACCCACCACTGGAGGCTGGGACTTCGGAGTGGAGTCTTTTACTACAGAGAGTACTGTGAAGTCGAAGATGGTGTGAGCGTCCAAATCTTCAGTGATCGCATAATGTTCTGCGAAAGTATGGGCAGAGGCCCAAGTCGTTGCTCTATCGATTGCTGAGATAGGGGTATCCCTACGGAATGTGATTGAGGTACAAACTGACCTTGAGGAGTGCATATGGACTCTGGACGGAAGAAAGCTGCGCCCTTGATAAGTGATTAATATAACCAGAGACCCATTTGGATGGTCTTTGAGCTGATATCACAGAGCTTTTGGATCTTTCTGTGGACAAAAGGAAACGTTTAAGGGAT
This sequence comes from Caretta caretta, assembly GCF_965140235.1. NCBI lineage: Eukaryota > Metazoa > Chordata > Testudines > Cheloniidae > Caretta > Caretta caretta. Next base: position 86,288,660 of record NC_134208.1, on the reverse strand, counting down.
TTCCTGAATTCCTTAGTCCTGTCCAAGTAGAATGCTAATGTCCTTCTAATATCTAGCACATGCACAATTGTCTCCCAGTTGTCACAATGTGGTTTTGGGGAAAAAAAGGGAGACGGATCTGTTGATTCACATGGAAAGTGCAGAGAAAGTAGGGAGAAACTTGGGATATGGCCTTGGAGTTACTTTGTCTTTTTAAAAAAAAAGTCAGTGAACAACGGATGTGCCATCAGGGCCGCTATTTCTCCTATGTGCCTAGCTGAGGTGATGGCAATTAGTAATGCTGTCTTCATGGACAGATGTAAGAGAGAACAAGTTGCCCTGGACTCGGAGGGCAGTCTAGTCAAAGCCCTGAGCACTAGGTTAAAGTCCCAGACTGGAGTCGGTGGTGTCAGATGCGGGAAGAGATTCCCAATGCCCTTAAAGAATCTACGCATTAGTGGGTGAGCAACCACCAAGTGGGAAGCCAATTTCGCCGCGAGATGAACCTTAAGGAAGCTGAGTGAGAGTTTAAAATGTAGTGCAAAATCAGAGAGAGGAAAGATGAGGTTGGGTCTGTGTGTTTGACATGACACAAACTTGGAGTCATTTCCATTTTGTAGATAAGTATGTCAAGTGGTCAACTTTTGGTTGTGTTGCAACACATCTTTCAGCTTGTCAGAGCATTCTGCCTCTAAGCCTTGGAACTAAGAAGGAGCCAAGCCTGGAGGTGGAGGACCCATGAGTTGGGGTGAAGGGTCAGCCCATTGTTTTGAGAGAGTGGGTGAGGGATGGGCTGAAGAGAAACAGGAGGGCATACTGTCATCTGTGTCAGGTAAGGGAGCCAGACTAGTCATGGTCAAGAGGGGCAATCAGAATAACTCTCGCTTTGTCTCTGAATTTTCAACAGAATCTTGGATAGAGTAGGAAACTGGGAAGAGACATACAAGTGGGCCCTGTCCCATGGGAAGATGAGGGCAACTGCCAGTGAATGTTTCCAGAGGCGGGCCCTGGAGCAGTAACAAGGACCTTTCTTGTTCCGTTAAGTAATGAAGAGATCCATAGTCAGGGTTCTCCAAAGGGCGGATACATCTTGAAGCACCTCTGAATTCAGTACACACTCATTGTGGTGAGAAAATTGCAACTGAGACGGTCGGCTGTGACATTCTGTATCCCTGGTAGATAGACAGCTGAGATGAGCACATTGTGATGGGTGCATCAATTCCAAAGTTTAAGTGCTGTCTTGTAGAGGGAGGGAGATCGGGCAGCTCCTTGGTGGTTTATACAAAACATACAGGTCACATTAAGTCCGTCATGACCTTTGTGTGTTGTTTTTGATGAAAGGCAGAAAGTGTGCACAGGCACTCCTGACAGCCCTTAGCCCCAAAACAGTGATATGGAAGGTCATTTCTGTGGAAGGCCATTTCTTGAACCTTGTGGTTGTGTAGGTGATCTCCCCAGTGTATTAGGGAGACGTGTCCCAGGGTGGTGAATGTGGGTAGCGAGAGGAATGCTCTTGCTTATACTGCATCAAGGTTGATACTAAGGTTAGTATGCCGCTACAATGAAGAGAGCCTTGGAGAATACCCTGTGTGGAGCAGTCTGTACTGAAAATCATCCTGCCCCAAAGGTAAGCAGTAGGAAATCTCCTGTATGATGGTGGTATTGAGATACGGAAGCAGAAACCCTGTAGGTTCAGGGCTAGAAATAAATCTCCTTGCTTTAGAGCTGGTCCTAACTGCTGTAAAGTAGGGCAAGGTGACTTCTGAGAGGCATGACAGGTGTATAGATGGCAGCTGATGCTGTAAGGTATCACTGTTCAGACCCTCAAAAGTGCTTATAAGAGGCAGTTTGAGAGGTCACAAACTGGGGTGCAGACTGTTCCCACTTTTGAGCCCTGGGCCTCTTACGCTGTGGCTCATAACAGCACTGAGATGGTGGGTATTGAAAAGATTGTGATCTGTGGTGTGGTTCAGAGGTATATCTTCTCTTCTGTCCCACAGTGTAGATTCCTAAGGAGTGTAACGTGGTCCGAGAATCCTTCAGTATGTGGAGAGAAAATCTGTCTTCTCCGCAAACAGTTTGGCCCTTCAAACTGGAAGTCTGTAGCTCTTTGGGCAATCTAGAGAGGTGTAGCCCAAAAAACAAAAACAACACAACCTGCTTCAGTACCACTGTCATGGAGACTGGGCGGGCAGCTGTAACAGCTACATCCAGTGCTGTCTCTAGGCCCAATCTGGCTATTAACTGACCATCTCTAAGAATGGCCTGAATCTGTTCTTTTTGTGTTTCTGTTGGATCATATTAAAGAAGTTCTGTATTAAAATCACAAATGAGTTTGATTCCCCATAGTTTAAATTCCAGGGTATTACTAATTAAGAGGTCTCTTGGTTTTTGGTACTGTTTCTCTCCCTCTATGTGTGAAACTTGCAAGCTGCTAATTGTGTTAGTACATTCTAAGACAGAGTCTGCTCTCAAAGCAATTCTTTGTAACAATAACTACTCACACAGAGAGAGACTCAAAGCAATACTCTGTAACAACAGAAACAGCACCCAGAGACTCCCCGCCCTTTTGTTGTATTCATCTCGCTTTGTTAACAATTGTGATTAAAATAGAGATCTATGTGGATGGATGCTTGGTGTGGATAATAACTGAATGATCAGGGAGGTGCCAGCCTAAGAATTCAGTGTCCATCGGCTGAAGAAGGCGTCAAGTGGAAATAACCAGAGGACCCCCAGAGGGCAGACTGGAATCCACCCAACAGCCTCAAGGATGGGAGAACCAAAGAACAAGATAACATCTGGCAGCACGGAGCCGTCAGGAATGTGCTATCTGCTGATTGATTCAGCAACAGCATGATGAAGCAATTCCCATAGACTAGCATAGGAAGAAATGCCTATAAAAATGGACTCTAGAAAGTGAGAACTTTGGGGTCTGATTCTGCAAACCAACTTCCAGGAGCATCAGATGTGCATCTGACGAGGCCCTGCTCCCTCCTCATGTCCAGGCCACCTGGCCAGTGGCTTGGCATGAGCAACTCTAAGGCTGGTAACTATGATAACCTTGCAGAACGTGTGTGTGTGTGTTTGTATGAATGAATGTGTGAATAAATATGAGATTGAATGGAATGTTATAGCTATAACTAACTGCTTACTATGATTCTTTCTGTATTCACAATAAATGTGGTATTTTGCCTTTTCCCCTTTAATAAGATCCTGCTGGTTTTTATTTTATTGGTATAACATTTCCAGTAATGTTCCAGAAATACACTGGGTTGCCCATAATTAATAAAATTGTATTTGGCCATGTCAGTTTGATAATTTATGACTCTAAACAGTAATGTTGTCGACGAATATGCCATCTGGCCAACCCTGATCATATGGAGTTGACTTGGCATCATGTTGCTTGCTTCGTGCATTAACCACATCCACTATGATGGAGTTGGGTTGCACATGTTGAAAACAAAGTCTGCCTCTTTGGGTAGGGGTTTTTTTTGTTGTTTTTTTGTTTGTTTACACTCTGTTGCTGGATGGTGCGATGGAGGCTGATGTCTGCCAGATGACTTTGGTAAGATCTAGAATCGCCTCATTAATTGGGAGGACAATTCTAGATGAGAAGGTGGTGTGCAGAATTTCCACCAACTTGTGATGTGTATCTGCCACCTCCTGAGGAATCTGCAGCTTGTCTGCCAGCCTCTTGGTAAGATCCAGAAAGTTCTTAAAATCTTCACCTAGTGATGAGGGGTGGGCAGCACAGCCTCATCTGGGAGAGATGAGAAGTGTGCTGGAGGGGGAGCTCTCTCTTCAGGTTTTTTTTCCTGTTCTGAAAAAGCTTCCTCCTGCGCTGACTCAGGTGTTCTGGACAGCCAGGCTGTAGCAAACCACCTGGTGGACTCTCCATGAGAGACACCGGGGATGGTCACGACATGTGTGTGTACATCACCCAAGAATTATAATATGACCTTTTTGGGGCCAGGGAGGAAGGCAGGCATGGGTGGTGGGCTTACCTCAGGGGGCCCGTACCGAGATTGTAGGTTGGCTTGATGGAATTGGGGAGGGTCCTTGTAGTTTGACGGTGGGCCACGATGAGGGCCAGGGAAATGATCTCCTCCTGGCCAGTGTCAGATTCTTCATTGGGTAAGGGTGGTGCTGACTGGGGTATTGGCAGTATACAGCCCGGTGCCAAGAGCAATTCTCGGTGCCAGGATGTGCTCGATACCGGGGTCCTGGTACGAAGTACTGGGGATTGCGGTTCTTCCCCAATCATCAGGTCTCCAGGGTACCAGAGCTCATGCAGTACCATGGGTTCATTTGGTACCACAGAGGAATGTCTAAGGTACGTTGTCAGTACCGATAGTTGGGCAGAGCACTCCCTAAATGAGAGTTTTGTTGTGCCCAGTACAGAAAGTTTGTTGGTGCCATTATTTTAGAGATGTTTCAGAGTAGCAGCCATGTTAGTCTGCATCCGCAAAAAGAAAAGGAGTACTTGTGGCATGGTAATTGTCTGTCCTTGGGTACTGAGGCCACAGGTCTCCAGAGTACCACAGCACGTGTGTTACCATGGGCTCATGTGGTACCACAGAGGAATGTCTGTAGTATGTTGTCAGTATTAATGGTTGGGAAGGTGCAGAACACTTCCTAGATGGGAGTTTTGTTACACCTGGTACCAAAGGGTTTCTCTGTGCCGCTCTTTTACAGATGGTACGGTAATTGTCCCCTCACCTTAGGCGGCGGTACCATTGCCTGACAGCCTGACTGCGAAGCCCCTCGGTGTGGTGGGGACGGTGTGCATGGTGTGGCAGCAGCGCTCACAGGAGGGTAGAGCTGACAGCAGGAGATCCCTTCTTGGGTGCCTGCTTCAGAGCTGCCACGGTGCCACAGCAGAACTCACAGCAGGGGCCCCCTCATTGGTGCTGTCATCCCACTGAGGTGGCCGCTCTGGGGAGCTCCACTGGCTGGCCAGCTACTCGGAATGCATGTGTTGGGATCGGTGTGGAGATGGCTGCACTGGGGAACCCCTCTGGCAAGCCAATTGCTCAGAGGAGCTCTTTTTATGAGCCTTTCCAGGGGGAGTCTGCTGGTGGCTTTCCCCCCCACCCCTTCTCTTCTTCTCCACTCGACCCCTTTTGAAGTGAAGGCTCCAGGGATGGTCCGGGGTCAGCACCCAACTGAGTCCCCTGCAGACTGAAGTGTTTTCTCCATAGGGAGGAATTTTTACTTCAGCTCCCAGCTCCTGTGAGGCTGCCATTTTAGCTGTGGCAGGTAAAGCACTTCTGTGAGGGTCTCCCAGGCACAGTAAGTGTCTGGCCATTACAGGAACTGACTCCTGGCAAGAGAGGCACCGCTTGGAGCAGAGAGAGCCAGGCATGCCTCTGGGCAGGGGTTTGTCATCCTCTAGCAGGGAGGAATGCAGAAGAACATCGTCTTTACTTTTCTTTTTTTTTTTTTAAAACTGAATATAAAAAATGATGAGTCTACAGATGCCTGGGGGCAAGGGGGAAAGGGGAATGCCCCCAGACAGGGCAGGAAATTGAAGTTCTTTTCCTTTCTCTCTCTCTTTTTTAACCCAAAGGAATAAAATAAAAGAATTTTGCTAATTTTGTTTGTTTACAATTGCTGTGCTAATGACAACAGATAAGGAAGAGACAACTGCTCATTCCATCTAAGGCCAAAGGCAGTAGAGAAGGAAGTGTGTGGGGGGGTTTCTTCCAGTGCAGTGCTAAATAACCTGGAGGCAGACCACAAGGGAGGGCACATGCGTGGTCTCAACGGGACACTGTTACCAAAAATCTCCGCAGGGGCACACACACCTGCAGTGGAACACCTATAGAGACACTACTCAAAGAAGAACCACAGAAGACTTTTTAGGCAGTGTTTACACTAGGGAGATTTACAAAAGAATTCCCACTAGTTCTAATACGACTTCTGCAGAACTCTTGGGAGCCAAAGTATAGACAAGACATTGCCAGCCAGATTAATTTTTGCCACCGCTTCAATTAGACTTGTTTTTCAGCAGGTTTAACTAAAACAGTGGCAGAAATAGGTCTGGCTATCAGAGACTTGCCTATATTACAGTTTCCACAAATTCTAGTACTAGATCACCTCTCTAGGAGATAGAATCATGGCTGAGTGTAAGCAGAGGACTGCTGATGTAGTCCAATATTGTTCTTCTAAGAGCAGTACAATTTTGCTCCTATAAAAGCAAAATCTCTGTGGTGACATAAAAACATTGTCAATAATTGTCCCTTCCTCCAGTTGTGTTCCAAAGCAACTTCCATTGGGCGAGGAAAAACCAGTGAACACTTTAGACAAAGTGGTGGTGACCATTTTAGACAAAGTTCAGATTAACCAATCATTCAAGTATAGACAAAGATGAATCAACCTTATCCGTGACATTTAATAGTTAAATAGTAAAAGGCTGAGAAAGACAGAATATGATAAGAATCCCTTGATCACAATCACTGTTAATTGGAAAAGTGATAATGTGGAAATACATTTTACATAGAACCAAGGGCAAATAACTAGCCCATGGAGGAAAGATAGATTCAGAAAACTTTATATCTCTTCTTTTTGTCTCCCACTATCCAGAATAGACCTCAAGTTCTAGGTGTCTTCTGCCACCCCCCCCCCAAAAAAATAAAAAACAAAACCATAAACACACACACACTGATTGATCTTAGTTAGGGTTGTACTCAAGTGCATTTTGCCTGCTGTGGTTAAAGCAGAAGTGAAAATAAAACGCTAACCCTGATAGGCTAAAAGACTCAGGTGGCATTGTCGTGGAACCAAACAACTTGTTTAGGAAGCAAGTGTCTACAAAACAAAGCAACTTCCCAAAGAAGGATAAAGAAAATGTAGCAGATAGCTAAAAAATTGCAAAGGAGAATCCTTGTAAATCATTTCACTACAAGATGGTAGAATCTTAGTAGGAAGTAGATATCTAGTTGCATTAGTCAGCCATTTAATTCATAACTAGAGTTGCTGAAGATGTTAGATACTGGCACATTGCAATACTGTTGTGAAATACTGCCCGTCTTTCTGTAGCCAAAGAAATCTCACTTACCATGATTATCCACATCTACTCTCTCAATTAAGAGATATAAATGTGAAGGATGAAGGAACACTGAATTTACTGTTGGACTGTTTCAAAAACTACCATACCACTTTGGAGACATGGTGAATACTCACTCCCCCTCTTAAAAGTGCTGCTTTGAGGCAGAAGAGACAGATGCAGGAGACAGGCTTAATAAGACAGAGAGAGCACACGCCTCCTCTCTTTAAATTAGTTCAAAGAGAAGAGCCTTAGTCATTTAATTAGTAAAATCTATGTCCTGGAAGAGAAAGTCAGAGTTTTTACCCTAGCCATCTAAGGAAATTGATGCTTCAAAATAAATGATGCAGCCACAGAACTTAATGAGTATTATTGCAAGTTTGACAACTGCAATGTTGTCAAACTCAGACGAAGAGATAAGATTGTGGTGGCTTTTAAACTACGTGCAACTTCTCTTTTCTGCCTATTTGCAATTGGTCATAGCAATAATAAAATCTCCTAAGTGTTACAGTAGGTTATAAATCAGTCCAAAAGTATATTCAGTGTTCCTTCATCCTCCCCATTTGAATCTCTTAAATGTGAGTAAGCATACATAGCCATGGTAACAAAGATTTGTCCATCTAGCAGAACTGTCCATTGAATGCAGTACAATTAAAATCCATTAGATGTCTCTCTTGTTATTCTGAATTACTTTCTCTTCCCATTCTTTTTTGAAGTGGTTAATACTACCTAAAAACCTTTCAGAACTAGAGCTGTGCAAAATATTTGCATTAAACCTCAAACCTACTCATATTTTCCAAAGCTTTCACAAAACTATGTTCATGAATATGAAACAAAATTGTTTGCACAGCTGGGAAACTTGTGAGCCTCCACTCTCCCCCCAAATTTAGGTGTCTTTGTAGGCTTGGGGGGCAGTAATATGCTTCCTTGTCCTTTCTGCATGGGCCAAGTAGCTCCTTTTGCCACTTCCCTGGGGTTTTTGGGGATGACAAACAGCCACTTCCTCCATCGGGGTCTTTAAGATACATATCTAACATTCACAAGGTCTTATTAGCATGGGAACAGAACATTAAGGAATAGGGAAAACATAACTTGCTGCCAAATGACACTAGTTGACTCGGGTCAAGAAAAGCCCTAAAATCTTTAGTGCAGTATCACCAGGAAACCCTTCTTTAGCATCCATACCCTAGGTATTATAGGGTATGTTTTCTAGCATGTAGTTGTTAGGGAACCCCAAAACAGTTCTCTAGCTGCTATTCTACATAGATTACAGATTACTGTTGAACTTCAGCTCAACAGAACCAGCTGGAAACAGAAGAGTTTTCTCGCTATTGAAAGCAAGGGTCCTTAGCACATCCTGTTCCCTCAGAAACCTTCATCAAAGGGCTCACAAAGGCATCTGTTCCCATAACTACTGCTCCCTGAGCACACTACTGGGAAGGAAGAAGTCATCTAAAACCTCCAAACAGCATGGGATCTGTGGCCACCTGCCTCTAGGAGGAAAGAGTGAGGTAGATCACCAGCTCCTCCTCCTTGAAAAACAAAGGTAAAAAGGAGTTCTAAGATTTAGAGAGTCACGCACTTAGTCCTGGAGGACCCTGGTATTGGTAACTGCATATACATTCTGCCTAAAGGTTTGAATTTTAAAAACTTAAAGGAATTCTGTTCACTTCCAGTTCCTGCAGACCAAATTTTAGGGTTTAGTTCATAAACTCCCTTGCAAACCAAACTCCCAAGGGTGTGAATGGTTTCATCTATATAAAAGGATACAAGGAATATCATTCCGAAGCCTGGAATGTTATTCTGAAGCCTAAAATGTCAGTATAGAGGGCTGGGTAGGGAAGGCTGTGCCTCCCCAAACAGCCTGGACCCTGTCCCCTATCTGCCCCCTCCCACTTCCTGCCCCCTAACTGCCTCCCTCAGACCCCCCCAACCCATCCAACCCCCCCCTTGTCCCCTGACCACCCCCTCCCAGGACCCCCACCCCTAACCATCCCACGGGACCCCACTCCCTATCCAACCCCCCTGCTCCCTGTCCCCTGACTACCCTGCCCCCATCCACTCCCATGCCTCTCCAACCCCCCCGTTCCCCATCCCCTGACCACCCCCCCAGAACCTCCACCCCATCCAACCGCTCCCTGTCCCCTGACTACCCCCTGCCCCTTATTCAACCCCCCCGCTCCCCATCCCCTTACCATGCCACTCAGAGCGGCAGGAGCTCACAGCCCTGCTGCCTGGCTGGAGCCAGTCACACTGCTGGTGTGGCAGCATGGCTGCGGGGGAAGGCAGGGGAGGAGCTGGGGGCTCAAGGGCTGGGCAGGATGGTCCCGTAGGCAGGATGTGGCCCATGGGCCGTAGTTTGTACACCTCTGATCTAGAAAAATGCATTTTCCTGTAAGTATAGTGCCTTCTTCTAGTTGGCAGGGCAGACAAGCTGCCTGCTTTGAAATGCTCTCTAACTCAGAGGAAAAGTAATGCACATAGAAGGATGATGATATACCAAAAACAGTGACATTTGCCTCAAATAAGTAAAGTTTCATGCAATTACACAAGTTATTTTGAGGGGCACACAACTTCACATGTTGCCACTAGAGTTGTACTCAAAAAATGCTGGTGAAACTAGTGGACAATTCTGGGTTCAGGAAGGCAAAAATCACAGTCATTTTGCTTCCCATTTTTCCCAATGAAATTGAAAGTCAGTTATGGAATGCACAAAAGTCTTGCTATGACACAGAAAAAGAAGCGTTTTTTCTCTGAAATTTCTCATGAGAATTACAGTTCTCAATAGGGCAAGTCTGCAATTTTCCTGCACCAAAAATTTCCAACATTTGTTAGTAGCAGCAAACATGTGCACCTCATTTGTGCATTGCACACATACTGCCAAAAATATTAACTAGCAGAATAAGAAAAGGTACACAAAGCTGACTGTTAGCCTACTGAATCATCATGCAGAAGCTGTACCTGTAAATAAACTTTTTTTGCACCAGGAATATAATCTGCAACTCTGCCGAAGATCAATCGTCCGACTCCTGAAGTGATGCCAAGACACAGCAGAAGCACCTCTTCTTGTACATTTTCGCCAAGCCTCTCTTTTACATGTTTCATCTGTTTAAAAAAATAAAAATAAAAAAAGGGGATGGGCAGAGAAAATGATGTGGAAATAGAATAATAAGAATAAAAAATCTTTGAAAAACAATTTATAACCCACCCGCCCCACCCCCCGCTTTCAACAATGTTTTAATTCTCAAAAAGTTCACCAATTCTGTTTTGGAGGGGTTATAAAAAAATAATTTTTTTAACTGTTTGATCAATGCCACATGAGATACTGACAATAGAAACTATTTAAAAGGGTGTTGGTCAATTCTATTCTATTCACAGTTATTCAATTACAAGGCTTGCTTGACCCAACAAAGCAAAAGGTGGACTTGGGAATCCAGGACCTATACTCCCGAAGAACTCACTTCCCTGGTCAGTATTGCTCACACTGTCAGGTCTGAAGGTAAAACACAGTTGGTGAGTATCACCACAATATTTTTTTCTCTAAGACAGGAGATGTCCTTGCCAATTGGCTGAGAGCAGAGTGGAGATTATAGACATAAGAGACCCCTGCTGTATTAGCAGTATTGCTAATTCCAACCCTTTCAAAAGTCATGAGTCAATGTGACACTGGCAGATCAGGTGCCAGCTTGTACCAGAGCCCCAGGCCAATTCACTTGTGTATTAGTATATAGATCAAAGTGATTGTTAAAGGTATAAGAGTATCTGGTGTTTAAACTTCATGAAAACTGGTGGGATGTTACTTGCATTGTTTTCACTTATCCATATCCCATTATAACACAGTAGCAAACATTTACATTGTATACAGCCCTGTAACTAAATAACCCATCAAATGAGAAAGAAGCCTTGTAGAATACAAATGTAGAACTTTAACAGAAAAATGCTAATTTTGTAGCAAGTGGTCCTCATGTGTGATGACTGGAGGTCAAAGACTCAAAATTCATTTCTCACGCCACCATCAAAAGAAAAGTCCACATAGGTAGTGACACTGTCAGCTTGTTCTCAGTGAGAAGCTACAATTATGGATTCAAGGAAAGATCCTGCATCTCTGTACTGACTGGACCCTTATAGGGAAGTGTACCTGATACAAAGTGGAGATCCCCAGAGACAATCTGCATACCTTGAAAAGACTTTGGAGAAACTGGCAGTTTATTACATAATTTCCACCATTTGGAATTACAAACTGTGACTCACCTGTGCACATATTTTACCTGCTTTAACCTCTCAATAACTCTCATTTCCTTTTCTTAGCTAATAAACCTTTACTTAGGCCTGGTCTACACTGGGGGGGGAGGGGAATCGATCTAAGATGCACAACTTCAGCTACAAGAATAGCGTAGCTGAAGTCGACGTACCTTAGATCAACTTAGAATCACTTACTTCGCATCCTCACGGCACAGGATCGACAGCCGCCGCTCCCCCGTCGACTCTGCTTCTGCCTCTTGCAGTGGTGGAGTTCCGGAGTCAACAGCAGAGAGATCGGGGATTGATTTATCGTGTCTACACTAGACACGGTAAATCGATCCCTGATAAATCGATCACTACCCACCGATCCAGCGGGTAGTGTAGACGTGGCCTTAGCTGACTACAGAACTGGCTACCAGTTGTCTTTGGCGTAAGATCTAGAGCAGGGGTTCTCAAACTTCATTGCACCGTGACCCCTTCTGACAACAAAAATTATTGCATGACCCCAGGACGGAGGACTGAAGCCTGAGCCTGCCCAAGCCCCACTGCCCTTGGGGGTGGAGCCAAAGCCAAAGCCCCACCACCCCAGGTGTGGGGGGGAAACCCTGAGCCCCACCACCCTGGGCAGGAGGGGACAAAGCCAAAGCCAGGCAGGGGGCCTGTAACTTGAGTCCCACTGCCCACGGCTGAAGCCCTTTGGCTTTGGCCCCAGGTGGTGGGGCTCGAGCTTCGGTCCTGGACAGTGGGGTTCTGGTTTTGGCTTAGGCTCCAGTACCCAGCAAATCTAAGCTCACCCTGGAAACCCCATTAATATGGGGTCACGACCCACAGTTTGTGAACCGCTGATCTAGCGTACCAATTGATCTGGGGTAAGTGACTGATTTCTTGGGACTGAAAGCAACCTAAATGTGATGTCATTTTTGGTGTAAGTAACCATTTTATCACAAAGTTCAGTTTGTCTGGGTGGCAAGGTGGACTGGACTGTCTAAAGGGACTGTCTGTGGCTCCATGGTAAGATTATTACAGTGATCCAGGAGTTCACATTTGTCACTGGCTTGGTGAAATCTAATTATAAAACACACCACCAGTTTGGGACGTTTGCCCTGAGGTAGACAGCGTGACAATCAGAACTTAAAAAAAAATCAAGAGATTGGCTTAAAAATAAGTTTGGGGTTCTTTTTATTTACCTTCTGGTATCTGAAACTTCATAGTATACTCTGGTCACAGTTTCAAGATTTATTTCTCAATCATGAGGCTAGAAACTTACTTAAAGGTGAGATTTTCACATAATGACTTGCCTCAAGGAGCTGGGGCTTTAAGAAAAAATGCCATGTATCACGAGTTTTTCAAAAATATCACAAGAGTTGGCAACACTGATTAGTCAGAGTGGAGTACCCTGCAGCAAGTGGGGTGAGAGGATCCAGAAAGACCACTCATCTACTGTGCAGGAGACACAAGAGGCACTCTCTGTCCCCAGACTTCTGCAGCAACAGTAAAATCCTACTGGATTGAAGATAATTTCTGAATGGGAAGAGTGGAACAAAATGGAGAATAGTATAGAGAAGATGGAATGAACATGGATTAAGGATGGACACACACGAGGAAAAGCATGGATAGAAAAAAAGTTGTGGTCTCAGTACAGGCCTAGGAATCAGCAACTGTGAACATGGTTCTGACACCAACTTGTTACTTGGATAACAATCTGACATTGGAAAATACCTCAGTTTTCCCATCTGTAAAATGAGAATAATACCTACTTCTCAAGGATGTTAGGAAAATTGATTTGCCACTCTGAACATCAAATTGAAAAACAGACCATATAAATTCTAAAAATTAGTGTTAGAGAAAATATACAGAAGGGGAGAGACGAAAACCAGAATGAAAGAATATAAATATACACACAAAGTAGAGTGAACATTTAAATAAAAAATAAGTTGATGAGTCTGTGATGGAATACACCCATGTTCACACCCTATACACCATTGTAATAATCGTTATACAAAGTATATATCATTTGAAAACTCATAATTGGCTGGTCAGTATTGTCCTGATAAAACGTGTGTGACAACACTATGTGAAGTTATAAGATTCCCCTATATGATGTTATTAACACATGCTCCAAACCCTACAGCCCTGCCCAACCAGAAGTTGGTAAACAGGTCTGTCTTAAACAAAGGAATGCGTGCTTGCTTTAATTTGCATTTAAGCAGTAAACAGAGTCATCAAGCAGGAAGGGAAAACAAAAGAAGTTCAAACAGGTTAAAGAAAAACAGCAAGGGAATATCTTCCACATAGACTCTGTCTCCTGGTTCTCAGCTGGAAATGTTTTTCAAGAAGGGGACTGAAACTATAAAAAGGATGGACAAACACACCAAGTTACCCCTCTCTTTCTCCTTACCCCCCTCATTCTCCTCACCCGAGAAGACAAAAGTAAACAGCCATTGGACTCTGAGGGAGAGGTCTTTACCTGAAAGTTTGGTCAGTAATCTGCTGGAGCATGTGGTGAGAAACTTTGCTTGAATCTAATATAGTTTGTTAAGTTAGGCACTAGTAAGCATTTTATCTTTATTTTTCTTGTAACCATTTCTGACTTTTATGCCTTATTATTTGTACTCAAAATCTCTCTCTTTGTAGTTAAACTTTTTTTTACCTTTTTATCTAATCCAGCGTGTTTAAACTGAAGTGTCTTGATAACTATTTAAGATAACAAACTGGCATATTACTCTCTTAAAGGAATAATGGACTTAATATATTTGTAGTGTTCAGGAGAGGGCTGAACAGTACAGGACATACATTCCTGGTAGAAGATCTGGGACTGCGGTGTTGTTGGGGTCATCCTGCAGTATAACCAAGGTTGGCGAGAGCCAGGATGTAGCTGGCAGGCTGCAGTTACACACAGATATTCAGGGTGTGGCTTGCATGCTGGAAGGCTGTTTGTGAGTGTCCCAGATGGGACCTACTATAGCAAGACATTGTAAGGCACTCAAAGTTGCAGGGCAGGGATGCAATGCCCCTCTCACTAGTCTGGATTGTGCCCCAGTATGTCAGAGTCAGAAAAAGTTCTTGAAGAGAAATGAGTGATCAGAAGAATAATCTGGAGAGAAAACTAAGAATTTTAGAAATTATTAAATTATTAGAAAAATTAGACTAAAACAAAAGTTGAAACAGAAAGCAAAATTTACACCAAGATATACACAAAAAGGAATGGAACAATGAGTTAAGGGATGGAAATGGGGAAAAAAGGATCATAAGGGGACATGTAATACATTTAAAAAAATATTTTACAAAGTTTGCTTCCAACATGTTACAACATAAAACACATGAAAATTAAACATTTACAGTCCGTGTCATGGGACAAGACTGTAGGAGATGACAGAGTACTGGGGAAACCTGATTGTGGCAGAAGACAGCCACAATCAGAAGACACAATGGGGTATCACCATCCAGTTGGTGTATATCTAGTGGGGATCTACTGAAACAATGGTCAGTTCTTGGCACAATGTTATTCAATATTTTTATCAAATGATAGGAAAGAAATTAAAATCCATGCTGGCAAAGTTTGCAGAGGATATAAAAATTGGAGGAGCGGTAAACAATAAGGAAAAGTCAGTTCTACAGAGTAATCTGGATTGCATGGTAAACTAGGCTCGCTCGGACAATGTATTTTAATACAGCTAAATGCAAGGTCGACTATTTAGGAACAAAGAACGCAGGTTATGTTTACAAGATGGCACCCTAATTTGGAAAGCAGTCACTCAGAAAAGGACTTAGGGGTCCTGGTGGATAGCCAACTGAACTTGAGCTCCTAACACGATGCAGTGGCTAAGAGAGCAAATATGATCCTTGGCTGTATAAGCAAGATAACATTGAGTAGAAGTAGGGACGTGTTAATACCACTGTATATAGCATTAAGAGACCTTTATTGAAATACACTGTTAAATTGTTGTGTCCACACTTCAAAAAGGATGTTGACATATTAAAAAGGGTTCAGAAAAAGAGCTACAAGAATCATAGAAATGTGGGGCTTGAAGGGACCCTAAGAGGTCATCTAATCCATCCACACCCACTCCATCCACACACACTGAGGCAGGAACAAGTGTACCTAGACCATCCCTGATAGATGTTTGTCTACACTCTTCTTAAAAACCTAAATGACTTGAGATCAGAGAAATGGAGGTTACTTACCTGTAACTGGAGGTTCTTCAATGTCTGTGATCTCAATCTGAACTCCACACATCTTTCCTTGGGCGACACATGTGCATCATGTGCCTGAGATCAGAAATCTTGCAAGCAGCATCCACTGGTCCATGCCTGTGCCCTGGAGCTCCTCGTGTTCAGCACAAAGGATATGAAGTGAAGTGTGGATTGGTCTCTCTGGTTGCTTCTCTACTGCAAATCCAATCATGATCTGAAGCAGAGGGGAAGGAGGGCAGGTAGTGGAATACAGACAGGGACCACACATCTCAAAGAGCATCCAGTGACAGGTAAGTAATTTCCATTTCTTCTTTGAGTGCTGGTCCCTAGGTGTATTCCACACTTAGCTGACTGGTAAGCAGTAGACAAATAGCAGGGAGGAGTGAGGATGCAGATGGTATAGATGTCAGTAGTACTGCCATTCCAAAGGCTGCATCTGCAGAATAGGCTTGGACTAAAGTGTAATGCTTTGTGAAGGTGTGGATAGAACTCCAGGCTGTCGCCTTACAGACATCTAGCATAGGCACTTCTCATGGAGATACTACTGAGCTAAACTGTGCTGTAGTGGAATGGGCCCTCAGCACATCTTGGGGAGAGAGATGTGCCAACCAACAGCAAAGGAATATACAGCCAGAAATCTGCTTAGAGAGTCTCTCAGCAAATATTGCTTGTCCCTGAGTTTGTACTACTAAGGCAACAAATAATCTAGGCATTTTTCTAATTGCTTTTGTTTGTCACAGATAGAATGCCAAAGCTCATCTGACATCAAGAGAATGAAACCTCCTCTCCTCACAAGAGGCATGAGGTTTTGGAAACAAAACTGGTAACTGAATTGATTGCTTCATATGAGACTCTGAAATTACCTCAGGGGTAAGTTTCAGGTAGAACTGAAGGGATACATTCTTTTTATGAAAAGTAGTGTATGGTGGATCATTTATAGGTGCCAGCAACTCACACACCCTCCTGACTGATGTGATCGCAATGCAGAAGGCGGGACACTGAACTTATGGTCAGTATTTCAATGGGTGGCTTGGTTAAGTATTGAGATTACGAAATTGAGGCCCCACGACATTGCCTTCACCATTGTGGGAAGATCCTAGTGAAGCCCTTAAGGAATTTAGTTATCAGGTGTGTAAAAACAGAATAAATAGCCCTCTACCCGAGGGTGAAAGGTACTAATTGCTGCTAGATGGACCCACAGCAAGCTAACAGAAAGGCCTGATGTCTTGAGAATGAGGAGGTAGTTTAGAATAACAGGAATACCTGCTGTCTCTGGGTATAACTGGTTTTGTTGTGTCCAGGTGGAGAAATGCCTCCATTTAGCTAGGTAGCATTTTCTGGTGGAGTCTTTTCTGCTGTGATTGAGAATAGTTTGAATGGCCCTCGAACATGAATGCTCTAAGTCTGAATCCATCCAAATACTAGGCCATGAGGTAAAAGAGTCAGGATTGAGATGTCTGATCCACTATTCTACTGAGTTAGTAGATCGGGGAAGGGTTGAATGCCTACAGGAGAACAGGCTGACATTTGTAGGAGGTCCGGAAACCAGAACTGTCAAGGCCATTTGGGTG
The DNA here is from genome assembly GCF_965140235.1 of Caretta caretta. NCBI lineage: Eukaryota > Metazoa > Chordata > Testudines > Cheloniidae > Caretta > Caretta caretta. Next base: position 86,271,626 of record NC_134208.1, on the reverse strand, counting down.
CAATGAGAATGGCTTGCGCTTTGTCATGACAAATCTTCTGCAGGATCTGGAGTACCAGTGGATGGGAGAAAAAGCATAGCTCAGGTGGTCTGTCCAGGATAGCAGAAGAACATTGCTCTTGGAGTCCTGATTTAGTGCTGCTGCGGAGCAGTAGATGTTGAACATCTTGTTCATCACTGAGGCAAACAAGTCCCAAGATAGCGTTTCCAATGAGTGAAGATTTCATTTAGCACTGAATTGTGCATCTGCCACTCATGGTCAGTAAAAAAGTGCCTACTGAGAGATTATCCACTAGCGAGTTTTATGCACCTCAGAGGTATGTTCCTAAGTGTACGATGTGGCTCCAGATACACCAGTTCCATAACTGAATCATCTCTATATAGAGAGGAAGAGATTTCAGTCCTCATTTGTTTGTTTATATAGAAGACAGCCATAATGTTCTCTGATGTTATCTGGACATGTCAGGACGATATAAGAGAAGAATCCATTGCAGGCTCAATAACTGCTCTTAGTTCCAAGAGACTGCTATGCATCCTGGCCTCCTGAGGTGTCCATACACCTTGTGTTGTGTGGTCACCCATGTGGGCTCCCCAGCATATGAAGGATGCACTCATAGTTATAGCTGTGTTGGGTGCACACAGGAGGATAGGGACTCTGGCATGAATGTGTTTCATGTTTGTCCATCAGGCAAGGAAGATAGGACACTGGCAGAGATTGGCACCTCGGTATTCATGCTGTCTGGCAAGTAAACAGATTGAAACCAGGACTGTAGACAATGGAGGTGTGACACTGAGCCAGAAGGAGTGAAGCACTAGCCGGCTAACTAACTCACATTCAACCTTTAGAGACATATTAGTAGATAATTATTGTATTTTTTGTGTTTACATATACACCTCTACCCCGATATAACGCGACCTGATGTAACACGAATTCGGATATAACGCAGTGAAGCAGTGCTCCGGGGGGGGCGGGGCAGCATGCTCTGGCGGATCAAAGCAAGTTCGCTATAACGCAGTACGATTTTTTGGCTCCCGAGGATAGCGTTATATCGGGGTAGAGGTGTATATCGTTAGAGGCTGACAATGTAACCAAATGGTTCCTGTCTGTCGCTATATTCTGTTAATTCAGAGATAAATAGGAGATGTTAACATTTAGATTAACTGTAAATGTAATAATTGTGATGTTGCACTCCATGTGTTTTATGAAAATATGCTAATGAGTAAATATAATGTAGCTGGAATATGCTTTATGCAAAAGGTCTATTGTAAGGTATCATTACAAAGCTTATAATCTACTGAGTGTGTTCATCCTATTTGTATGAATGTATCATTCTTGTACCTAAAACTAGAAATGTGAAGTATTACTCTGAGGTCCTACTGTAATTATGCAAAGTGTGGACCATTAATGGTGGCTTAGGATCTTGATGGCTCCCATTAACTAAAACAAGGCTCTGTTTACTTGCAAGCCTTTCTGTGTTCGTGTGAATCAGGACAGAAAGAATGGAGGCTGGGGGGCCTCACAGGACATATGACCATGTCACCTGGTACTGGAATCCATCTTAAATCTGGTGCTTTTCCATTTAGAAGGAGGGGCGGGGAGGGACCCAGAGAAACAAAAGATTCCCGCTTTGGGCCAAAGCTATAAAAGGGGATGGAACACAACAAAGGAGGCTGCCAGTCATGAGAAATCCCTAGTTACCACCTGAGCTGGAACTAACAAGAACTGTACCAGGGGAAAGGATTGGGCCCAGACTAAGGAGTCATCTAGTCTGTGAAAGAAGCTTATTGGAACATCTCTGAGGGTTAGATTTACCTGTATTCAGTTTCTTAATGTATTAGGCTTAGACTTGCGTGTGTTTTTTTATTTTGCTTGGTAACTTACTTTGTTCTGACTATTATTACTTGAAACCACTTAAATCCTACTTTTATACTAAATAAAATCACTTTTGTTTATTAGTAAACCCAGAGTAAGTGATTAATACCTGGGGGAGCAAACAGCTGTGTATCTCTCTCCATCAGTGTTACAGAGGGCGAACAATTTATGAGTTTACCCTGTATATGCTTTATACAAAGTAAAACAGATTTATTTGGGGTTTGGATCCCATTTGGAGCTGGGTGTCTGGGTGCTGGAGATAGGTAACTTGCTGAGCAGTTTTTGGTTAAAGTCTGCAGCTTTAAGGGCGTGGACCAGACCTGGGTCTGTGTTGCAGGAGACTAGTGTGTCTGGCTCAACAAGGCAGGGTTCTGGAGTCCCAGGCTGGCAGTGGAAAATGGGCTCAGAGGTAATTCCAGCACATCAGGTGACAGTCCCAAGGGGGTCTCTGTGACCAAATCCATCACAATAATATCATCGTCTTTATTTCTCTTTGAAGTATGTAGTAAATTACCTGTAAATGGAAGGAGATAAGCAGTTGCCTTATGCTAATCTATGCAGCTAATTACCAGTGGTGCTTAGGAAACAGAAGGTCTTACTTCAAAGCCACAATGACCACCTATTGTTCACCCAAGGAATATCTGCGGTCAAGAGGCTGTCAATAGCCTGCTAGAGATCTATATAAGAATTCTAGGGCCCTGATTCTGTTCTCTTAGATCTGTTTAAGCTTCATAGGGGAAGTTTGAGTAGCAAGAATGAGGTCTCCAGCTCCAGCCTGGATCACCCTGATATTGGATTTTGGATTACAACCTAATTCTGAAAGAACTTTTTGCAATTCTAAAGCTCATCTACTATAAAACTCACCTAAGAATTTTATTAATGTCTGTATGTATAATGTTCTTTTAATCAATACATTTAGTTTAATAATTTATAAGAATTGGCTATAAGAGTGTATTTGGGTAAGATCTGAAATATTCATTGCCCTGGTGGGTAATGTTTCTGATCCTTTGGGACTGGTAGAGCTTTATATGTGATGAACAAGATTTTCAGTAATCCTCATCATATTTAACTTGGCTGCCTGAGTGGGAGCCCAAGACTGAGTTGCTTTAAGGGAGCTGTATTTTTGGCTTCTGGGTAACCAGTAAGGTATTGTAGAAGCTGTTTTGTTGCTGGATTGGTGAATCTAATTATTAGAAATAACCACCAGTTTTGGGGATTGTCTGCCCCATCTTTGCAGTTTGCCCTAATTGAGTAATCTCAGTGTGGCCCCCTTAGGACCTCAGTCACAGGAGGTGAAGCCTGGTGAACAGCATTAAGGAAATAAGAGAGGAATCTCAGTGTGGCCTAGCAGGAAAAGACAGATCTTGACTGTAGTTTGAGGTCTGCAGAGGACTTGTCTTATCAGGCTGTTCCTGACCTGGAATCTGTTCTAGGGAGGTAGGCCCTTGCTGAGGTTGAGTCTAAGGTTACTCCTATAAAGTCTATGGTCTGAATGGGAGTCAAAGTAGCCTTCTCCATGTTTATGTAGAGATTCTCAAAGATGCCAGAAGGTGAGGCAGATAAGATTCCCAATGGCTGGATTTGCTTGTTAGGAGACAGATACAGCAAGACAGCGTTTCATCTCATCCGTGCTGCCACCACTGACACCTCCTTTATGAAGGCCCGTGGTGATGCTGCAAGACCGAATGGGAGGACTCTGAGCATGTAGTGTTCCTGGCCTACCAGAAAGGTCAGGAACATTCTGTGGGACAGGTGAATGTCCACATGCAAGTAAGCAACTTCAATGTTGAGAGCAACGAACCATGTGTCTTTTTCCATGGAGGGAATTATTGATTTCAATGTAACCATGCAGAATTTTAATTTGAGAATAAAAATATTTAGCTGACTTTAAAAAGCTCCCATCTCCCTTTTTCTTGGGAAACTATGAAATATTGGGAGTAGAACTCTTTCCCTTGATGCTGATATGGCATTCACTCTACAGCCCCTCATTGGAGGGGAGAGTCCAACTCCTGACAGAGGATCTCCTTGCAAGAGTGGTCCTTGAAGAGGAGCTAGGAAAGGGGTTTGTGGGGAGCTGGGTAAAGAAACTCGACAGTGTAGCCGAAGAGGATGATATCAATTACCCACTTGTCCATTGTTACAGCCATCCATTTGTGGAGGAAATATAGCAGGCAGCCACCAAAGATTCAGGAAGCAGTTGGGAATGCATCAGTGATGGTTTGCAACTCTTGCGCATCCTGTCAAAAGTAACCGTTGGGTGGTGAATGAGGTTGGCTGGTAGATGTTGAGGTGGACAAGGCTGCATACCTCGGTCTTTGAAACTTCTGATGCTTGCACAGTGGTTTGTATGGTTGTTGGTGGAAGAAAGGCTGTGGGAGAGGCCTTCATTTGTACACCTGTTTGTGATATTTCCTCTTTTGGGCCCAGGGTATAATGGCCCAGGAAGTGAAAAGTTGTCCTAGAGTCTTTTAATGAATGCAGACTCATCTGTATTCTCATTAAAAGAATCAGTCTTGTCAAAGGGCAAATCCTCTATAGTGTTCTGAACCTCTCTGGGGAACCCTGAAGAGCAAAGCCACGATTCATATTGCATTACTATGGTGGTTGCTATGGCTTGACATATGGCGTTGGCTGTGTCCACTGCAGCTTGGAGCAAAGTTTTGGCCACAAGTATACCCTTTTCATAAGAGCTTGGAATTGAGCCCTAACCTTCTAAGGAATTTTATCTTTAAACTCCAAGAACTTGGACTAGTTCAGAAAATAATACTTAGCTAACAGGACTAATTTATTATTCTAAACTGGAGCATAGTGGATGAGAATAATTTCCTCGCCAGCAGGTTAAGGTGTTTAGAACACTTGTCTGCTGCTGTGGTCTTATGGAGTTGTTGCTGGATGTTTTATTGGCTGCTTGTACTACTAGGGATTTGGGGGCAGGGTGTGTGAACAAAACTTCACCACTTTTCACAAGCACAAGGTATTGTGTCTCAGTCCTTTTGAGGGTAGGGATGTGTTGGGCTGAAGGATGTCCAGAAGCTTATGTTGCATTATCATGGACCTCCTCAAGCAGGATCTGGAGTTTAGTTGCCAGCCTCTGCAAGAATTCTTGGTATTGCCTGTGGTCAGCAGGTGGGGATGGCGAATATGGGGTGCTTGCCTCATCACGAGGATGATAAGCCTGTAGATACTGTCAGTACCGAAGGATCCAGCTAAATGTCTTCCTCCTCTGCATACTCTGGCAGAGCTGTTTGCTGTTATCTAGGCAAAGAAGGCTGGTGAGACTCTCACACAGATCCAGGGTGCCATACATAGGGATCCCGTGGGCCCCAATAGTACCAGTATGATGAAAACTGGTTGTGGAGAGGGGCACTCCAGTGGTTCCACAGATGATGATCCTGTTTAGGCAGAGGACAGATCTAAGACAGTCTAGAAATCCGGTCCAACTAACCTCCCATTGTGACTGCGATGGTATGTCCTGGACATCTGATTCAGCCGAGGAAAAGGTCGGATCTCGTTCCATATGTAGTACTGTCAATGCCGGTGGATGGAGACTCCAACTCATGGATGGAGAAGGGGAGTAGCTCTTTCTCCTCAAGGTGGATTCCTCCTCTGGTGTTGAAATGCCCCTCAGAAGGACTGGGCCCGAAAGCAGAGGAGATTGTTGGTATGGCAGGGCAAAGATATCCTCCAAAGAGGTATACGTCTTAGTCTGTCTTGGAGTGTGAGGGGTCACTACCATCAAATCTGGTGCTTCCATGGACTTAGTTGTCAGTAGGTCCTTACAGGATCAAACCAGTACCATTGAGAGAAAGAATGCTACCTCAGGGAGGAAACACTACACTTGGGAGCAGTCCGCAGTAGGGATCTGCTCTTATGCCCACGAGAGTGTTTTTTATTCTCATACTGGGACTTGTCCTTGGTACCATCGGGGCATGCACGGTGCTGTAGAGGGAGTCTCCCAGGCCTGGATCAGAGTTTGTCCTTGGTCTCATGGCTTTCTCCATGTAGCTTCTTCCATGAGGCAGTGTTTGCGGGCATCCTGGGTGCGGAGCAGAAAGGACTTGCCGATGGAGCAGTGAGCCATGATGTGTGCCTTGCCAACCCTCTAGAGGCACTGTTGGTGCTTGTCATTCACAGAGAATGAGCACAGGTAGGAGACAGTTTTTAAAACCTGGGATCTGGGGCATAGGCCCTGGGGCAAAGGGGGAAGATACAGGCCCCCAGACAGGGAAAGGAAACTATACTAACTTAGCTAGCTAACACTAGAGAAGACTATATACAACAATATAGATTGAAGCAGAAGTATGTCACTCTCAGGAAAAACTAAGAGCACGAAGGAACAGAGGGTTCTGACTCAGGCCATGCAGCAGCAAAAGAGAACTGGAGAGTTATCAACTCGCACTACCTATTATACCCTCAGCTGCGAGCAAGAGGAGACACACTATGCACGTGCGGGTCAATGGAAACTGGAAAGAAACACTTCTGGACTTGAGTGCATGGCACACATACACACCCACACGTGGAATACACATAGGGACCACCACTCAAAGAAGAATCGAAAGTTATTGGGTTTGATACAGGAATTGCTGTGTGAAATTACATGGCCTGTGTTATGCCAGAGATCACATTTGTCTCTTTTGTAACCACAATTAATATTTTCTATGTAGGTGAACATAATGGCAGACAACTAGCTTGATAAAAGAAGTTAACTTGGCACTGGTTTAGGGTTCGATTCATTTTCCTGCATTGCTTCTAGGCCAGGAAAATGGTGCACTGTTATTTCCTCTAATTCCCACAGATTCTTCCCTCTTCAGTATGAGACCAACCTCACAGCTTTTCTTCTGTTGTGTGCTTTATTTTGCTTAGCACTCTTTTGGGTATTCATATCTGACAGTTCTACATCCTCCTCCTTTTATGAGAATTTAGTTACTTAGGGCTTGTCTACACAAGGCTTTAGTTCACTGTAAGATGGGGTGTAAATCTATCCCACACTAGTCAGTTGCACACTAAGTGTCCATGCTGATGTGCAATAACACTACGTTAGTGTGCTTTGATTTATTCCATTTTGAAATGGGACTACATCAAAGCACATTAAGGAACTGTTACTGCATTTCAACAGGACCAAACATTCAGTCAGTCAGTGTGGCAGGCTGGTGTAAGGTAGATTCACACCCCAGCTTGCTGCAAACTACATATTTGTGTTGACAAGCCCATAGGTTGTTTGCAAACAAGGTTCATCCGAAACATGTAATCCTGTCCATTTGTAATATTTCATTGCTTGCAGTAATTTCTGAAGTTTATGCTCTACATTTTTAATCTTTGGTTTTATGTTGCACATTCCTTTTTTGTAAGAGGAATTTTGAAGACTTCCTACCACCTATATTTGTGGAATGAGTCTGCAGTTTCCTAATCAATCTGATCAATTTATTGTTACACTTGTATAGCCGTTCAAGGAGAAGAACGACGGTCCAATGCTTAGGGCACTAGCTTCAGACTTCAGAGGTCTGGGTTCAGGCCCCTGCTCCACCATACACTTCCTGTGCAACCCTGAGCAAGTCACTTAGTCTCTCTGAGCCTCAGTTCCCTGTCTGTAAAATGAGAATAACAGTACTTCTCCAACTCACAAGAGTGTAGTGAGGCTACATTAAAGATTGTGAGGTGTCTGATACTATGTAATAAGGGCCATATGAGTACCTAAGACAGACAAATCATAGATAGTGTGATGAGGTGTTCACACCACAGTAGCTTTGAAAGGGTTAATGAGGCTGAGGGGAATCACGTAGCATAAATAATCTCCTGAATGATGATGGGAGCCAGCTGAGAAGGAACAGGCTAGGCTAGAATAAAGCCAGGAAGCTGGCAGCAGAAAGGGGCTGGAGGGAGGTCTGGAGTTATTCTCTCTGAGGCTAGGGAGAAAAGGGAACTTGGCCCAGAGGGAAGAACATTTTCAGAGGAGAGTGGAGAAGGAGCCTGTTAGAGGCAACATAGGAGGCACTCCAGAGAAACAGCAGCAAGGTGTGAGATAGTGTAGACCCTAGCCGCTGGTTGTAGGGAACCTGGGGTGGAACCCATAGAAGAGGGTGGGCCTGGATTTCCCTACCAGCCACTGGGGGAAGCGGCACAGTCTGGAGTCCAGATGGGAAGACTGCTGGAGATAGTGTGTATGGAGAGACTGTGATACCGCGGAAGAGGAGGACTTTAGTGATCTGGCCAGAGGGATAAGCCACAAAAAGAGAGCACCCTGAGTTGCAGAGAGAGAGAGAGTGCGAGCAAGAGAGAGGTGGCTGGATGAGTGGCAGAAAGGGGATGTTGGACCTGGAAAGAGCTAATCACCAGACCAGACAGGAGAAGGCACCACAGCAGTGAGTGGAACCCACAACAGATGGGCAAACCTATTTGACTAAAATAAAATAAAAACTGACCCAGACCTTGAACCAAATCTTAACCACCTCCCTTTTCATCTCCTATTATATTTTTAATTTCCACACAGCTCTGCACTTTCAAGCTCCCACTGGAACCAGAACCAAAGTGCCAAATACTGGTGAAAAGGATGTTCTTATGAGATTTCTGACCCAATCAGAAGTAGAAAGATATTACAGGGAATCTTGTTCTTATGAGATTTCAAGACTAATGTTACATAACTCAAGAGATTTATATCGTTTGGAGAAGCAAATTGTGTGCTTTTCAGAACAAAATCAAATCTCTGAACCTTTAGAAATTTCTCCATCATTACTTAATATGCTACTACTTAGTTTTCCACATGAATTATCACACTAAACTGAAATCAGCACAAATGTCCACCACAATAATATCATTTTTGTTCCTTATTCCTGTAAAAGGCTGTGCCCAAAAAACCTTGATAAGCACCAGAAACAAGCCTGAAGTCAATAATGATCTAAGCTCAATTTTGGCAATGCCAATAATCTAATTATGTATGAAGATAAAAGAAGACAAGTCAGCTGTGCTTTCCAGTTTTCAAAGTCTCGTGAGGTGGAAATAAGGGAAGGAAAAATCTTTTAAAAAATGTAATACTTTGCATTCACACATCATAAGACCAAAAAAGTATAAGAAAATGCAAATATCAGCTTTTTCATAAAATCTTATTTTGCCAACTTCCACATGGGCTATTTCTCTCTCTCTCTTTTGTTTATTAAAGGTGTGAAAATTGTTCATATTAAGCATCCAAAACTCTAAATTAGAGCTGATACTTTTTGTCAGTGACACTACAGATTTCCTGAAAAAACTAACAATGCATTGGTGATCTGCCAGAAAACACCATCCTAGCCACCATGGATGTAGAGGCTTTCTACACAAACATCCCACACACAGATGGAATACAAGCTGTCAGGAACAGTATCCCTGATGATGCCACAGCACAACTCATTCCTGAGCTCTGTGACTTTATCCTCAAGCACAATTATTTCAAATTTGGTGACAATATATACCTCCAGACCAGTGGCACCGGCATGGCCCCACAATATGCCAACATTTTTATGGCTGACCTGGAACAACGCTTCCTCAGCTCTCGTTCACTCACGCCCCTTCTCTACCTACGCTACATCGATGACATCCTTCTTCATCTGGACCCATGGGAAGGAAACCCTGGAAGAATTCCACCACAATTTCAATAGCTTCCACCCCACCATCAACCTCAGCCTGGACCAATCTACATGGGAGGTCCACTTCCTAGACACCACGGTGCAAATAAGTGACGATCACGTTAACACCACCCTATACCAAAAACCCACCGACCACTATGCCTACCTTCATGCCTGCAGCTTCCATCCCGGACACACGACATGATCCATTGTCTACAGCCAAGCGCTGAGATACAACTGCATTTGCTCCAACCCCTCTCACAGAGACCAACAGCTACAAGATCTTCACCAAGCATTCTCAAAACTACAATATCCACACGAGGAAGTAAGGAAACAGATCAACAGAGCCAAACGTGTACCCAGAAGCCTCCTGCTGCAAGACAAGCCCAAGAAAGAAACCAACAGAACTCCACTGGCCATCACATACAGTCCTTAGCTAAAACTGCTCCAACGCATCATCAGTGATCTACAACCCATCCTGGACAACGATCCCGCACTTTCACAGGCCTTGGGAGGCAGGCCAGTCCTCGCCCACGGACAACCCGCCAACCTGAAGCATATTCTCACCAGCAACTACACACCGCACCATAGTAACTCTAACTCATGAACCAATCCATGCAACAAACCTCAATGCCAACTCTGCCCATATATCTACACAAGCGACACCATCACAGGACCTAACCAGATCAGCCACACCATCACCGGTTCATTCACCTGCACGTCCACCAACGTAATCTACGCCACCATGTGCCAGCAATGCCCCTCTGCTATGTACATTGGCCAAATTGGACAGTCCCTATGTAAAAGGATAAATGAATGGACACAAATCAGATATTAGGAATGGCAATATACAAAAACCTGTAGGAGAACACTTCAGCCTCCCTGGACACACAATAGCAGATTTAAAGGTAGGCATTCTACAGCAAAAAAACTTCAGGACCAGACTTCAAAGAGAAACTGCTGAGCTTCAGTTCATTTGCAAATTTGACGCCATCAGCTCAGGATTAAACAAAGACTGTGAATGGCTAGCCAACTACAAAAGCAGTTTCTCCTCCCTTGGTGTTCACAACTCAACTGCTAGAAGAGGGCCTCATCCTCCCTGATTGAACTAACCTCGTTATCCCTAGCCTGATTCTTGCTTGCTTATTTATACCTGCCTCTGGAAATTTCCACTACATGCATCTGACGAAGTGGGTATTCACCCACAAAAGCTTATGCTCCAATACGTCTGTTAATCTATAAGGTGCCACAGGACTCTTTGCCACTTTGTACAGTATTTTGTGAAAAATAAGAGCACACACTTTTACACTTTAGTTCCAGGCCTTGAAATTGTATACACCGCTTGCTCATCAATCTTCTATCAGTGGCTAATATTACCAAAACATTTTTAAAAAGTATGTGGTCAGAGAAACCTTAATAAATGAAATTACAATACATTAACTTCAGTATGTCTGGTTCCACAGCAGTGAAATGGTTGATAATTAACAGAACTGACACCTTCTGACTTGTTGATCCTGTACTACGAAGATGAATTTACTCTTATCCTTAGACATCTGCTTATTTTATACACCTGGGTACATCCACAACCTAAAATAAATGGTTACTTCTTTCAACTGACTTTTGTTTACTTCCACTTTTGTATTATCCAATCATTGTATTTACCTTTGAGTTTTATACTTTTTTCATTTGTGACTTTTCTTCCCTTCTGTTACTTGTACGAAGACTATAATTTAACTATACTTCCATCAAAATTACTAATATAGAGGAAACATTTTGTAGGAACTGAACTTTCTTCCTTTGGTTTTTCTTCTCCACCTTAATAAAATACAGAGAATGTGTGACTTTCAAAAGAAAAGTAGCCAAACTAACCAAGAACAAACATTGCCAGGTCAACACTGATGAATACTGGGGCAGGAATAAGTTGTGCAGGATATTTACAGAACTGGACAAAGGGGGTAAATTTCACTAACCTGGGCAATCAAATTGGAGCAGATGTTGAAATCTGAAGGGAGATAAATCAAAGATTAGAAAAGCAAGTAAAGCATAGGAGCCATTGAAGATCTGGTCCATTAGAAATATCCATATAACCATATTGGAACTGTACAACACTAGAGCCCTTGTCAGAACTTTCTGTGCGACTGAAATGTGGTAGATAAAGCAGATGAGAAAGAAAGAGAGAATAGCACTTATATTTGACAACCATGCTTGTGGAAAAACCTGAGTGGTTTTAACTTTTTCAAATTACCTACAATATGAAGATATAGCAGTTTAACGTACAATCACCTAGGAGTACTTAACACCATTTGAAATGCATCTTCATATTGTACTTCCTAGAAAAAAGGCTGGTTGCAGCCTCTCAAAGAAAAGAAGTGGGGGGGGGGGGTACCAAGATAATGAATGATGCAGAAAAAGTAAAAAACAACAACAAAAACAACAACAAAATGCACAACTCCTTGAACAGGAGTCAAGGGAATGAACAGGATGACAGAGACTGTGGGTTTATTCAGTATTTTTAAAAGGCAGAAATAATCTAGACAAGCCATTGAATCCATTAGAGAAAGGATATCTGATTTACACAAAAATGTATATAGCTTCTGGATTTGTTTTAAAGTACATTTGTGAAGTAATATTTTTGGTTGACAAAAAGTCTTACACAGTGGGATTAATATTTGAGCAGCAAAGCAGTGGTAAAGGAATACTGAAAGTTGTTCTTTGGGGGGTTATTTTACAATTTTCCTTTTTCTTTAAAAAGTAGCAGTGGTGTGGAGTCAAACAACTTTTTGACAGACACCAGCTATTTTCTGGAAAACATGCAGAAGATTGATTTGTGTAAGGCAATTCTGCAGCTGCATTTAAACACTGAGTATAGCTTTTTTCTAACAGAAATGAAAGGTTAAGAGGAACCTTTTCTCTGAAATAAATTTAAAGAATAAAATTCTGAGCTCTTGTAGAACAAAGTTAACTGAACTAGGAAGATACAGTTTAATGGCACTATTTACCAGATATTTTTACAAACCAAGTGTGCAATACAAGTCACGAACTCTACTTCAGTTTCACCTTCTGTAAAATGGAAACAAATATTTTTGAAAGTATTAATATAATGGCATTTTGAAAAATGCTTTAAGCATTATTTTAAGTATGCAGTATTTGCAGTTGAACTCTCTCAGAAATTACCCAGCCTGCATTCAAGACATGAACTGAAAAGTGTTAAACACTTTGTTGTACTAGACGGGAGAGACAGTCATTAGGAACTAAATGCATATATTAACAGCCAATGTTAAACTGAACCTGCAACTTCACTTGAAAATAATAAGTATCTGCTAATTCTACAGAGGTACTCTAAAAGCTTCTAGCAACGCATGTCAATATTTTAAGTAAAAAGTTGGAACCTGTGAGAGCATTATAGACAATGAAGTATTTTAACAGCAGTGTAAAGATGGCATTATCGTTAGGGTTCCGTATCTGTCACGGAGGTTGCAGAAGTCATGGATTCTGTGACTTTCCATGTCCTCTGTGACTTCTCCAGCGGCCACTGTGGCTGACCCCAGGGCCACCCAAGCAGCTGGCTCTGGGGCCAGCTACTCAGGTGGCCCCAGGGACAGCCACACTGGCTGCAGCCGGAGCAGCTCCTGCAGCCAGCCACACCGGCCATTGCTCAGGCGGCCCCATGTAGCTGGCCTCAGGGACCGCCCAAGCAGCGGTCCCAGGGCAGCCAAAGCAGCCATGCCCCCTCCCCCGGCAGCGGTTCCGGGGAAGCCGGAGCAGCAGCTGGCCCTGTTGTCCCCCCCAGCAGTGGCCCCCGGCTTTCCCTCCCTGCAGCAGTGGCCCCCACATTTAGTTGCGGGTATTTATAGTATAAGTCATAGGACAGCCATGAATTTTTGTTTAATGCCTGTGACCTGTCCATGACTTTTACTAAAAATACGTGACTAAATCATAGCCTTAATTATTGTGAATCTACCCTATGCTCTCTGCATCGCCTGATGGTTGCTCTGAGCACAGGTTGACACTATGGTGTGGTTGCTACTATAATGGGCCACACACCTTCACAGAAACATCTACCACAAGTAATACTATCATTGAGGTCAGAAACGTTTCCCTAGAAGAATTCTAAACAGTACCTTCAGTAGCTCTAAATTTATTTGAAACAGCTGGACAGAGAGAGTTGCAATACATGAGTGGGAAGCTCTGTCTATCAGGACTATTTTTAATAATTAACAGTGGCTTCATCTTGGTGCTACCTCAAAAAGTCCAGCTGCAGCATCATTTCAAAGCAATATGTTATTTCACATGACTATACCAACAACTAAAAACTAACAGCAGCATTTTATAGACAATGTAGAATGCTACATATCTGCTTTCACTGCTATTACCTCACATTTTAACTAAAGTAAGATTACAAATTATTGTTAAAAGGAGACAACAAGGATAACACCGGGTGGGGAGCTGCTCCTACCTGCTGTTTTGGGGAGGAAGAGAGATGAGAATTTTAGTGATGGACAGGCAGACTTGGAGAACAAAATCTTTTATTTATCAATAGTAGTAGTACACCACAAAGAAATGTCACAGGGATTAAACACATCTCCCCTCTGCCATTTCCACAGGTGAGAATAGTTCAGTTTCCATGCTTAATCAGTACTTGGTCTATGCAAAGAATGCCAATAAGGAAAGTCAATTAGTGCTAAGTGTAGGGCTTTTCTGATGTGGACAATTGGCTGCTGAAAATTGGACAGCTAAATGAATTTCCCATTGGGTTCTGAACAATCATTAGATGAGAAACTGCTTTCAGTCACTATTGATTTAGGCTGTGTTTGAAATGAGAACCTAAAGGATTAAAGGTTTATTTATTCCAATAGTAATCCTTGAACGATCAGTTCCCTATAAAATAGCTTGAAATAATCTTAAAGTGCATGATAACGTTTAAAAACAATTGATATTAGTACCCCAACCCTGTAAAAACGATATCTAGGGCTTGAAAAATCCACTTGTATATTTGATCTGGATAGAAGTGAGGTGGAGAAAGAAAAATCTCCTTCTTTTCAATAACAGGTACCTGTGTCTGTTTCAAATTCACCAGCTCTCCCAATCACAGGCTAATATAAGACATGAATTCCTGAGCAGGGACAGAAACTTTGGTAGAAATGCTAGCTAGCACATCATCTGCCTTTCACTTATTTAAGTTTAGTAGCTGGGGTAGGGATTAGGCTTCTTACCATAGACTACAGATAGGCTCCCTTACCTGGTCATAGCAGTCTTTGGCTAGTAGACTTAATTCCATACCTCGAATCTTTCTGATAAACTTTTAAAGACATGGCTAAGTCTATTATTGTCTATTCTGCAATAACTTTCTGTTTTGTTTCTTATTGCTAGCTTCACACCCTGGATCCTCCTTTCTGACGAAAATGTAGAAGAAGAAAAAAACCAGATATACAGCAATTCACTTTGCTAAGCAAGTGATTTTACCTGTAAGATTTGTTTTCTTGGGGCTTGTACAACTAGCAGTCTGGAGGCTACATTAGGGTTATTGCTGGCCATCTATGACAACAGAAGAAGTTCAAGAACTTTGGCACCACTACAAGCTGTCATTTGTCCAAGTCTCAAGCCTGTATTCCAGTATAATTTTCAAAGCATATAATTTTTAAAAAAATTGACATTATTAATAATAGTAACAATTATATAACAAACAGAAGGTAGTATCCTCAGGTTTGGTGGATATACAAACAAGATACTACTCTTTCTTGTATGCTTGTACAGTATCTTAACCTATTTAGCAATTACGTTAGGGATATGGATAAGCAAGCTGTATGATATCAAAGGAAGAGAAAAGTAAAATAGAAAAATCTGAATCTTAAATGACCTCTTTGACCAAAGGAAGCATCTGCATTATGTCTAGTAATAGAGGGCAAAACTTATACTGTTCATATGGTGCTCTCCAACACTGATCTACTAGTGTATTCTCAAATATATTTCCTCAGAGACTGCCATTTTAAATAAGTTTCCTTAGTCCATAGTTTTGCCCTTCTAGCAATTGATGTTTTAAGGCTCTTATTTCTGTTTTCAAACGTTCAGTTATTAAACCACTTTCTCTTCTTATGTAATTTAAGATTTCTTTGGGATGATGAAATTTAGAATACATATGAGGGAGGAGGCAAGCCTAATTCAAAAAAGAGGAGGTAAATTCTGAGACAAGTTTGGGAGACACATTCATGACAATCTGGGTTACAAAGAACTATCAGAATGGTTTCTCTGATTCTTAAGATCAGTCTGGCCAACACAGCAGCAATTAGAAAGGCTACAGCCAGCTATATCATCTTGTTCTATGATCTCATCACCTCTAACAGGTTATGCATAGGCACCTTCAGTTTACGCTTTAGGACTGTATGAAGTAGCGTGGGGTCTGTGGTACTCAAAAGCCAGCACTAAACCAAAACCCCAGCACCATGTTGAGGGTAATATTGCTGGAAATGAAGTGGAAGACAGAAGGCCTGATCTATAGGAAATGTAATCTCAATTCAATCTGTCAAAGTGCCTTCCTGTCCTGTAGTTTTGGAGCCAGATGTTAAAGATTATTAAGAAATTAAACTAGGTCTCTGACATAGGATTCAATTGTTGTTGTTGAAAATGCTTGAGCAGAACAGGAAAATAATTGATTAAATAGCCCATGCAATGAGGTAAATGATTCCAGTATCTTCCTGAAGACAGCAGACTAAACAATGCATACAATGCTATGGTATCAGTGCATCAGTAATCATGCTGATCGTCTCATTAGTTCCTTCTACTTTCTCATCTATCTGTATCCATCTGCTGTCTCTTGCCTTATGGTTGGATTATAAGCTCTTTGGGCAGGGAGAGATCAACTTTTTGTTTTGTTGGCTTAGCACCTAGCACAATGGGGTCCTGGTCCATAATTAGGATCCTAGGCACTGTGGTAATACAAATAAATAAATGCAGTTATTTGAAATGTTGCTGCCCTCATATTAGGTCTAATCACTATGGAAAGCAAGCTCATCATCAATTACTATTCAGGAACCATCTTGAGACTTAGAAGGGAACTGCTCCCCCTCAAAGAGCCTGCCAAGTCTGAAATGAGCACAGTCCTCTATTGTCCTGTGTTCCGTAGAAATTTATATTTCTTCTCCCTTCTCTATTAATCATATTTTTTGGATTTGTATGTATGTTTCAAGCTTGCTTTCAAATCAGATGAAGTTTCTAAAATTTATTCTTTACTCTCCCTGCTCCTTGCTCTCCATAAATGAGCACTTGCTGTGGGGATCAAAGCTTTTTTTCCTCCCCTTTTTAAAATAACTGGGGAAGATCCTGCTTGTATGAGCTACCTTTTCACAAGAAAGAGCTTTAAACTTCTTATAGAAGTATGTGTGCAAAAAGTTACAAGAGTAGTTTAAACCTTCCACATCATATAATTCACTACACTATGGGATATTATTTTGAAGATCCTTAGTATGGAAAATTCTTATTGGTAATGTCCATGGGGTTGTGTCTTTTGCAGGTGACCCAGAGTTTTAAACATTTTTGACCTGACATCTGAGGATTTGATATTAACCCTGAAACATGTTTTTTGATTTCCAGACAGTAATCCTAAGGAACAAGTGTTAGGCTATCATTACTTAGGAATCTGGCTCCAAACGGCTCACATCTTGATACAGTTGTGTAAGCCAGTCAGAAAATATCATAATAAACTCATGACAAGAGTTCTCAAAGATAATTGCTAATGTTTCCAAGATTGCTTCAGCTAGTTCCTTAAGTACCTAGGGTGAATTTCATCAGAGCCTGCTGACTTGAATACATCTAACTTATCTAAATATTCTTTAGCCTGTTCTTTCCCTATTCTGGCTTGCATTCCTTCTCCCTGTTAATATTATTTGTGTTAAGTATCTAGTCACAATTAACCTTTTTAGTGAAAACTGAAGCAAAATAGACATTGAACACATCAACCTTCTTGGTTATTCACTCTTCTTCCCCATGAAGCAGTGGACCTACACTTTACTTAGTCTTTCTTTTGCTCCTAATGTATTTATCGAACCTCTTCTTATTACCTTTTATGTCCCTTGCTAAGAGTAATTGATTTCACGCTTTAGCCTTTCTGATTTTTTCCCTACATGCTTGTGCTATTCTTTTGTACTCATCTTTAGCAGTTTTTCCATGTTGCCACTTTTTGTAGGATTCCTTTTTGATTTTCAGGTAATGAAAGAGCTCCTGATGGAGCCATATTGGTTTCTTGCTATTCTTCCTATCTTTCCTCTGTGTCAGGAAAGATGGGAAGAATAGCTGTGCTTAAATATTGTCTCTGAGAAACTGACAGCTCTCCTGAACTCCTTTATCCCTTAGATTTTCTTCCCATGTAACCATACCTACTAGTTGTCTAAGTTTGTTGAAGTCCATTGTCCTTATTCTACTGTTCTCATTCCTTCCTTTCCTTAGAATCATGAAGCTTGAAGATTTCAGGATCATTTTCACCCAAGTTGCCTTCTCATTCAGTTTGCTACCAATTTCTCTCTTAGTCAGAATCAAGTTAAAATGGCTGCCCTCCTGGTTTCTTCCTCCACCTTCTGAAAGAAGAAGTTGTTCTCTCCCCCCCACCCCCCACCCCCCAACACTTTCCATGAACATACTGAACTTTCTGTGTTTTGCTGGATTATTTTTCCAACAGATATTTTGGTAGTTAAAGTCTTCTAGGTCTTGTGTTTCAAATATTTGTTATTTTTCCTAGAATATCTGAATATTTTTCCTATTTTTCCGCTTTCCTCTTCCTGATTTGGTGGTCTCTACTAGACATCTAACATGATGTTGCCCCAGATTTTTCCCCCTTTTATTTTCACTCAGAGACATGCAACTGGCCTTCCTCTCAGCTCCTTCTGAACCTTGGAACAAGTTCATACATTCTAGTACAACGCAACACCTTCTCTCTTTTCCTCTGTCTGTCCTTCCTGAACAAGGTATACTCTATACCAACATTCCAGCCATAATATTTATCCCACCAAACCTCTGTGGTGCCAATTAAGTAATAATTTTGCTTGTGTACTAAGAATTCCAGTTATTCCTGTTTATTCCCCATACTCTTTGCATTTGTGAATAGAGAGTAAAAGATCTTGAGCAGATTCCTCACTGTTCTCCCTCTTGTTGCTTCTGTGACCCTACTAAAATTTATCATTCCTCTCCACCTCAACTTCTACCTCTCTTTTATACTTACATTTGGACATTTGTCACCACACCTCATCCTAAAGCCATGTCCCATTTAATTTAAAGACGTAAAACAGCTGTGCACTGTATTTAATTGTAACTTTAAATAGTACGTTGGTTGACAATATAAGAGTTTAAATATAAGGGCTTGTACACTATTAATTAAATGTATTTGACAAATTCTACTAGCATTAATGTGATGCATTTTCTGAATATAATTTTATATTTTATAATTTATAATTTTATAATAACCACAACAAACTATCAAATAAACTACCCAACAAATACCAGTGAGTTTCATCAGATAATTATGCAGTACTGTTTGACCAGCCGTACTTAATCCATCCCTTGCCTTTGTAAGAACTGCTTTGCCTGTCTTTACTTCACTTGTTTTTCGTCCTGTATTAGACAGCAACACAGATTTTCCTGCATAGTCTTCTCTACTCCTCCTCTTTCCTCTTCCCTACTCTGCATTCTCTATCTCCTAACATAGATTTTTCTCTCCTTTTTCCATTTCTCCCCCAACACTTATCTCAGTAACATACTTCTCATTTCTAATTTATCCCATCATCTCTACCTCGCTTGCCCAACTACCAACATGACAATGCATGCACCCAAACAAAGGGCTAGGAAATTTTACTGATCCCCAGTAACCAAAGGACTAACCCTACTAGCCACAGATGGATACAAAACATGGGGTGAAGCTGGGATGGAGACCCTGTTCGGGGGCAACATCAAGGTACGAAGCCAGCCTCCATATCCCTCCAACTGCTGGGAAAAGGGAAGATGCTGAGATTTGTTTCAGGGTGTTAGCCCTGCACCCTGCTTATGAACTTCCCATTTTTTGTATCAACCTCAGGCTAGAGGTTGTCAGATAATTTGAAGCCACCCTCCCCACCTCTATCTGGATGCTGGAAGGGAGAAGGAACATTTCTTCTATTTCCTACTAGCATCTCTTGGCTGCCAGAGTGTATGGGATTTGCTGCTGCTTAACAACTCTTTTCCCCCCTCCCCCCTAGGCTGTTGAGTGTGCGGGATATCCACAGGGCTCTATGCCTCTCAGTTTACGGCTGCAAGAGGTGGTTTCTGTTACTATAACCATTCCCCAAAGCATTTTTAAGTTCCTATCCCTAGTAATAATTAAGGCTGCGAGTTTGTCATGGAGGTCACGGAAATCACAGATTTTCTGTGACCTCCATGACTTCTGCAGCAGCCGGTGCGCCTGGCCCGGGGGCTGCCTGAGCAGCTCAGGCAGCCCCTGCACCAGCCATTAATGGGGCAGTCTCAGGCCACTGTGCCCCCCTTTCCTCAGCAGGAGTTTGGGTGGGGGGTTCAGGGCTGGTGGTTGGGGCATGGGAGGGGGTGGGGGCTCTGGGCGGTGCTTACCTTGGGGGACTCCCCTGAAGCAGCAACATCCCCATCCCCCTCCCTCTGCTTCCCCTTCCTCCCATCCCCCTCCCTCTGCTCCTAGGCGGAGGCGCAGCATGACCAGCGGTCTCTGCACAATTCCCCCACCCGCAGGGGCTGCCCCCTCAGTTCCTATTGGCTCCCTTTCTCAGGTTAGAGGCAGCGTGCAGAGCTGCCTGGCCACATTACTGCCTAGGAGCTGAGGGACAGGGATGTCAGCACTTCCGGGGAGGGACCGAGCCAGATAAGGAGCCTGCCAGCCCCACCACCCCCAGCCCCAGTCGGGGTGCCAGGTCGTGTGCTACTGCCCGCACTGACCCCCCCCTCGAGCTGTAACTGTAAAATTCAATCTGCAAATCATTTTTCCTATCATTCTTACTAGCACATATTTTAAACTGATGAGTGTTTATCAGGGATTATTTAAACAGATATTCATAAATTGACCATTTAACTTCAGGGGGATCAGAAGATGCAGTGTGTATCTTATGATATTACAACATTTGGATTTGGTCAAAAGAGCTTCTGCTATTGGGGATGGAGGAGTCCTTTAGGCTTATATGTAAAATAATTATCATAAAATAAATCTTTCACACATGGGTGCTCTTTCAGGTATTAAAACACTCTGCTTTCTGATCAATGATCCAAGACCAAGGTTTAAAAAAGTTTACTAGTCCTGAAAGCATATGTATTACACTGCTCTGACAATGGGTGTAGCATTGCTTGTTCACAAAACATTCATATTTTACCATTACAGTATATTTATTGTTGGCTTGCTTTCTCCTGACTTTCTTTGCTTCTGACATAACTAGAACCCGAAATTAATCTATTATGGCGTTTGAATGCCAGGTTTTCTGAAATGCTAGTGATCATCAATTGAAGTGTTTAATTCAGAACCATCAAATTCTGAATGTAGGCAAACAGATATTACATTGATAAGATTTATAAAAATACCTATATAGTAATAAGTCACAGTTATATAGGCTATACTCCTCCCTCCCCTTTCCTCCTATTGTTTGTGATTCACTTGTCACATCTTGCCTTAGATTGTAAATTCTACAGGGATGGGACTGTGTCTTTGCAAAGCACCTACTACAAGTGGTTTGAGCATTGGCCTGCTAAACCCAGGGTTGTGAGTTCAATCTTTGAGGGGGCCATTTAGAGATCTGGGGCAAAAACTGGGGATTGGTCCTGCTTTGAGCAGGGGGTTGGACTAGATGACCTCCTGAGGTCCCTTCCAACCCTGATATTCTATGATTCTCCATAGATATGATTGTGAGTGAGTTCTATGATTCTATGATTCTCCATATGATTGTGAGTGAGTTCCTTTAAATGGGGCCCTGATCCCCATTGGAGCCTCTGGGTGCTACTGTAATATAAATAATAATTTAAGATACAGATGTTTAAAGGAGAAAAGTGTAAAACAGACAGAAGACTTCCCCATTTCTTTCAGTAACAAACTGTGAAGTAAAAAAAGAAAGAATTTGTTTTGCACTGGAATGGAAGGAATGTTTCCAAGTGTTAGATGCTGTTTAGGACTGATTTTCCTTGCAGGCAAAGCAGAGTACAACAAATTGAGGATTTTATGAAAACTCTACTAAAAGAATCCTTGGTTTTTTTCTCTGGGTCATTTGTCAGTTATTGTGATAATGTAAATTCCTCAGAAATGGAGAGGCTTCACCCCCACATAGAATCTCAGAGTTGGAAGGGACCTCAAGAGGTCATCTAGTCCAACCCCCTGCTCAAAGCAGGACCAATCCCCAATTTTTACCTCAGATCCCTAAATGGCCCTCTCAAGGATTGAACTCACAACCCTGGGTTTAGCAGGCCAATGCTCAAACCACTGAGCTATCCCTCCCCAACATGTGGTAGACTGAACCAATCCTATTGAAATTCACAGCATTTTAATATTACTGAGATGTTAAATTAAGGTAGGTTATGCTTCTAGATATTTATACAAAAGATCAAAATACTAGGTTTTAGGATATCTCCTGGGAGGAAACCCTTGATATTGACATTTCAAGATCATCAGAAAGTATAATGCCATTAAAAGCAGCATAGATCACAAGTTGCTTTTATATTCTGGATCCCTATCCCTCAATTTGAGCCATAAATTACCCCTATAGGATACAGAAGAGACCATATTGCAAAAGCAGAGCATCTGTATATATGAAAGTGCATAATAAACAGAATAAACTATTTTAAATCAGTAAGCTGTATTTTTTCCCCCCAACTCTACTTGTGGGTTTAATCAAATCTTGGACCCAAGCAACACCCATTTACAAGCATTCTAACAGAGCTGAGAATCTCTTATGTGCAGCAGTACTTTTGGCTAGTTAAAAGATTGCCATAATTTTTGCCTGTATTTTGCATAACCGAATTTACCTTAGTGATGGAAGGTATGTTAGATTTGTCTTTCAGAATTCTGAAGAAGTTTAAAGTATGTTTAGTGATTTTCATTTGTTTAGTTATTGTTAGTTCCTCACACATACAAGGAAGGCATCAAATTAGATTTTTTTTAATTATTATTATTATTATTATTATTATTTATTTTGCTCGCCTCTTGAGCTTTGTCATTTACTGGAGCAGCTGGAGAACTTAAAGCAAACAAAAGTCCAGTGCCTCACTATTTCTACTTCACGTGGTATCTAGTCTGCAATTACACTACATGGGGATTTGTTTAAAAAAGGATTTACTCACTATTTTGAAGAAATACAGTCTACATAAGAATAGTAGACTGTATTTCACACAGTAAGACCACTAATAATACAATTATAACAAAATAACCAAAAACAAGTCACAATTTTTGGTCAATCAAAAATTCAAATAATTGCCCCCCTACGGAACCTCAGACTGGCAGCGGGCTGAGCGGTGCCAGCAGCCGGAACCCCAGACCAGCAGCGCGGGTGGCAGACGGAACCCCAGACCGGCAGCGGGCTGAGCAGCTCAGCCGGCTGCCAGTCTGGGGCTCTGTCCGCCGGCCCCTGCCAGCCAGGGTCCTGGCCGCAGGCCCCGCTCAGTTCACTGCCGGCCCGGCATTCTGCCCATTCAGGCCGGCAGCGGGACCCTGGCTGGCAGCAGAATCCCACTAAAAATCAGCTCGTGTGCCGCCTTTGGCACGCGTGCCACAGGTTGCCGACCCCTGCATTAATTTAATACCAGCAGTGACATCTTTCATGCAGAATCTTTTCATGTATTTGACAGGTTTCAGAGGAACAGCCGTGTTAGTCTGTATTCGCAAAAAGAAAAGGAGTACTTGTGGCACCTTAGAGACTAACCAATTTATTTGAGCATGAGCTTTCGTGAGCTACAGCTCACGATGAAGTGAGCTGTAGCTCACGAAAGCTCATGCTCTAATAAATTGGTTAGTCTCTAAGGTGCCACAAGTACTCCTTTTCTTTTCATGTATTTGATGCATTCATTGCCAAAAAATGATATAACATCATGACATCATAATTTGTCACCCACTGTGTTGCATATAGGCTTTTTTAAAAATAAAACTGTTTTTGCATCAAGTTTCTGACTTATGCAAGACTAATTAATGAAAACTGAAGTAATCCTGATTTTTTCCATAATAGATGGCAACCCTAGTAGTGGCTGCTCTTTATCAAACATTCTTAGTGTGAGTTTGCTGAAGAGGCTGTGGAATGGAATAAACAATTTATCCCTTCAGCTTCTTTTCTTTTAAGGATACGCCTACACTACAGATGCTACAGTGGCATATCTACAGCACTGAACCTATGCTGCTGTAATGCATACGGTTCCTACATCGACAGAAGGGTTCTTCCAATGTGCAGTTAATCCATCTCTCTGAGAGGCGGTAGCTATGTCAACAGAAATTTCATCGACCAAGCCATGTCTCCACTAGGGGTTAGAATTTTTTCACAGCCCTGAGCCTGGCAGCTAGGTGAATCTAATTTTTAAGTGCAGAGCAGGCCTAAGTCCTTTGCTTTGCAAGTCCATCACTTCATGCTTGACAGCCCCGGTTAGTGAGTTATTTTTGAGTAGCTTCCTAAGAAATGGGATACTTGGCCAGTTGGATGAAGTTCATGTAAGGTGCCTCCAAGTTGCATCAAATATCATTAGAGTAAGAACTTTGTAGGTGGAGAAGGGGGTGAGGGAGTAGTATTTTTTTCTGCTATGGAGACAAAGTAACGGAAGTACATGCACAAGATGTAGATGATTGACAGCTTCTACGGCACCATAGCTCCAGGTCCTATTAGTTATTGTAGAGATAGGAACTATCCTAAGGAGAACCAACCTTGGCAGGTATAAACCCATGAAAATGGGAATGGGAATGTTACTACTGGCATTATACAAAATTCAAGATCTCCTTTTTTGTACTTATTATTACGAAATTTCAAAGGGAAAGGCAAGATATAGCCCAAATATTTTGCTTCTAACAAAACGAGTGAATAATTTATTATTAAAACATTGATTTACTAGCAGTGCAAATTTTTGGCACAGCTCTAGTTAATAATATTACTGACATATCAATCAAAATGGGAAATTAAGCATGGACTAGAAATCAACTTTTTTTCTGCAATATATTTTAATTCTTTCATTACAATCTTGGTCAAAATCTCCCTATTTTGTTATCTGCAGGAGTGTTTTTTCATAAAGTATCCAGTAGGTCCAAAGCATAATATTTGTATATTCTAAAATATATTCTCAGTACTGCTCTGAACTCTAATATGCTGCACCCACTCACAATCCTCACTCAAATGATTGATAAATATACAGTGTAATTGGCAATGTTTACTATTCAGGGCCTAAAAATCAAACAATTTTGTTCAGTCAATAGTACAACATTCATTTGAAGTGAAACAGATTCATTTGAAGTGAAATACTACGTGGAGGCTTTCTTGTGCAGTTATAATATTTTTCCTTTTTCCCCTCTATACAACTTCAGGGGAGAAAATGAGGAACTAAAAATTAAACTGGCTCCAGACTAAGAGAGTGCAAAGGTTCTGGTTGACAGCTAGAATGTCTCCTAATTGCAGACATTAGAACGCAAGCCACGTGATCCTCCACAGTACAACTCTGGTGTTAATATTCCTATTACCAGTGGTTTTCTTAGTCCAGAATATAAAGGGAACAGATTTTTTAAAAAAACTAAACATAGCACTTACCAAGTGAACATAAGGCACAAAGTATCCAAAAAGTGCAGCGGGGATTCCAAAAGCCCAGATTCGATAACCCGTAACCTTGAAAATGGAGAAACTGAAAATCTTCTTTGCAGAAGGAAATCTCAACATGCCCTTCTTTCCACCCTCTTTGTCACTTGCACTGGAAATGAGGGGTTTGTAACTGAAGCCAGCCAGGAAAAGAACAAACATAAGGATGCACAGAACCCTTAAAGTGTTGTACAGGCCAACTGAATCAATCAACACTCTCAAAAGAAAAGGCAGTGACACAGTGAACAAGCTGCTACCGGCAGTGACGATGCCATTCACTAGTCCAAGGCGTTTCTTGAAATAGTGCCCCAGAATGACCAAGGATGGCTGGTATGCAAATGAACAACCACAGGCAAATAAGATTCCATAGGTGAAATACAGAGGTTCAATGGAGCTATATCAAAAGAAAAAAAGTTTGAAAATTGCATTAGTATGTTACATACAACACTGTGAATGCTCATATTCAACAGTTACATATAAAAGAGTTAATTTTCCACATATGTGATTGCAGAATAAAATATTAATATAATTTATACTTATTTACTGTAGAAGTAAATTCTATCTACTCAAGCATACAATAGTTAAGTGGGAAAATCAGAGAATATTTCATACTCTCATTGATGAGATCTGATTGAAAGTACACTTAATATTCTTTAAGAGATAGTCTCAGGTCAAGTTAGACCAAAACATAAGTTCAGTAACATCTGTGGCTTGTTTGTTTTTTAAATCCAGCGAAAATAATACTTTGTTTGGATTTAAGCATTTCCCTACTATGTTTGCAACCCAAATTTTGCAACATTATGATAATGCTTGAGGGCCAAAAAGTGAATCGGATGTCTATTTTTATGGTCCACAAGGAAAGTACAATAATGCAAGAAGTAAATGAACACTATTAATTGTAAAAACAAAAGGAGTCCTTGTGGCATCTTAGAAACTAACAAATTTATTTGGGCATAAGTTTCCATGGGCTAGAACCCACTTCATCAGATGCATGGAGTGGAAAATACAGTAGCAAGTACATATACACAGTACATGAAAAGTTGGATTAGCCTTACCAAGGAGGGGGGTCAGTCTAACAAGACAATTCAATTAACAGTAGAATACCAAGGGAGGAAAAATCACTTCTGTAGTGGTAATGAGGGTGGCCCATTTCAAACAGTTGACAAGAAGATGTGAGTAACAGTAGGGGGAAATCCTCATTGTTTTTGCTGATACAGACTAACACTGCTACCACTCTGAAACTATTAATTGTGAAGAATAAAACTAGAAAATTATTTCAAATTTTAGTATAATGGGTTATATATAACTGGTCAGATTTTGTTAAGTATGATTTTTCACCTGACAACATCCCTTTAACCATAACCAAATATTCAAATTTTTTTCACTTTTTTACATCAGTGTTTTCCAGCATTTATATTTACATACACAGGTATAGTACAGCCCAAAAAAAGTAATGAGAAAAAAAATCTATTAAGAGAGAATGACATTCTTACTCCAGGTTATATTAGGAACAAGCAACACAATAATTTGTTCCTCATGGCAGAGATTCCACCACAAAATACAATTGAAGTGAAAACAGGGCCATTCTCTTGCTACACAAGTAAGATTAGGCTGCCACCAAAAAGATGCTTGCTCCAGAGAATATGGATATAATTAATAAGGAGAATACAAGCAAAGTAATGAAAATATATTTTCATCTCCCGGAGATTGAGACAGCTGCAACACAGAGGAGAGATTACAACAGTGAATTCTGCGTTAGAATTCTGTTAGAAAGTCAAGTACCAAGCGCTTATTTCAGGGGGTTGTCTAGACAAGGATGAAAGATGCATTTTACAAAACAGTTAGCTAACACATTTTAAGTACAACTTTTTAAACCTATTGTGCAAACAGAGAAAATTGTATTTTAAAATATGAAAGACAGTGGCAGCGAACCCTAGAATTTTAGAATGTATTAGTTAAAACACATTGGCTAACATGTTTTTAAAATACACCTTTTATCCTAGTCTAGGTAAGCCATAAGAGGGCAACTACAGTTGGGCTAGTACTGGCCTGCAATAAACATTAATAAACTGGGAGGACTATCATCTTGGAATTATTATATTAAAATCAAATAGGAGAGTCCAATGGCACAATACATCTTATGTGTGTTTGTTAGTAATGTTTTTTGTTCCTTTCCTTCTGCCAAAAGATGGCAGCCTAATCTTTTGTAAATAGATGTATTCAGGGCCTGGAGTTCTATGTGGTATCTTAGAACTAATACTGTTCTTCAGTCTGTAAAATGACTCATGACAATGATCTAATCAAAAAGTAGATGAAGGCATAATTTAGATGTAGAAGAGTACAGTATATATTTGCTCTAAAAAATAAATGACATGCAGCCATTAAATGTGGCTATGATTTACTGATTGTGTTACATCTGTTCTTTTCAATATGAAACCTATCCATTAAGAGGCAAAAACTTTAAATGTGTGCATGTAGCAGAAATGTTTTACTATATGTATGTTGTGCGTATTTGTTAACTCTTTCAAAGGAATCTAACGCTGGAGATATGATTTACCATTCACAAAAGTGGTTCTGGTTTATTATTAGATTATACTCCTTCTGGTGCTTTATTACTTTCTCTAATTATTTTCTCAGTTATTTTTCACTGATTGACTATCACAAAAACTAATCAATCTTAGTTGTTTACTATTTTGTCTTATCTTGCTGCTGTTGGTTATCTTCATGCAATATGGGTCACAAATTGATCTGCAGAGCTTAGAGCAGCAAACTTTTTATTATGGGTAGTAAATTGTGCAAGTGTTCCCTCTCTGCACACAAACACTCTCTCTCACTTTTCCCCACCTAAGGTACCTTATTAGTCAAACAGAAATTCTGCAGTTCCAAGGAATGTTTACAGAGGTATACTCTGGCAAGAAGGAGGTGACACAGGCAGCTTTCTGTCCTAAGATGAAAAACAGCTCAGTGTTATGCATTCATTAAACTATTCAGAAAAAAACTCTTAAGTACTGATTGATGGTCATAAAAATGAATCAGTCTTACTATTTACTTTCCAGGTTTCAGAGTAACAGCCGTGTTAGTCTGTATTCGCAAAAAGAAAAGGAGTACTTGTGGCACCTTAGAGACTAACCAATTTATTTGAGCATGAGCTTTCGTGAGCTACAGCTCACTTCATCGGATGCATACCGTGGAAACTGCAGCAGACTTTATATATACACAGAGAATATGAAACAATACCTCCTCCCACCCCACTGTCCTGCTGGTAATAGCTTATCTAAAGTGATCATCAGGTGGGCACCAGCAGGAGAGTGAATTTGTGTGGGGGGGTGGAGGGTGAGAAAACCTGGATTTGTGCTGGAAATGGCCCACTGATGATCACTTTAGATAAGCTATTACCAGCAGGACAGTGGGGTGGGAGGAGGTATTGTTTCATATTCTCTGTGTATATATAAAGTCTGCTGCAGTTTCCACGGTATGCATCCGATGAAGTGAGCTGTAGCTCACGAAAGCTCATGCTCAAATAAATTGGTTAGTCTCTAAGGTGCCACAAGTACTCCTTTTCTATTTACTTTCCAGTTGCTCCCATCCTTACTGGTTTTCCTGATATCCTGAATCAAAAAGGGTCTTTTCCCTCTGCCTCCCATTCTGTCCTTTTAAAGGGCAGCAGCAGTAGGGTGACCATACATCACGTTTTCGCCAGGACAATCCCTTTTTAAAGCCCTGTCCTGGCCATCCTGACTTTTAATGCAAAAGTTGGCATTTTTCCCGTTTGCTCAGTTGGCAAGAGCAAATGGCACAAATGCCCACTTTTGTCAAAAAAGTGAGTTGCAGAGGAACAGATGAGGTGGGGAAGGGAGATACCAGTTCTGCGCAGGGGGGAAGGCAGGGCTCTGGCAGGGGGCATTTAGGGCTCAAGCGAGCAGCTATGCCAATATCAGCCCCGCGTGGGGGCAGGGACAGGGTTCAGTATATGGAGGGCTTTAGCAAGCAGCAACACCAGCACGGCAGGGCTCAGGCAGGGGGCAGGCAGGGCTCGAGCAAGCAATGACACTAGCATCAGCCCTGCATGGGGGGCAGGCAGGCAGGGCTGGAACGAGCAGCAACATCAGCGTCAACCTCGCACAGGGAGGGCAGATAAGGCTCAAGTGAGCAGCAACACCAGCCTTGCGTGGGGGGCAAGCAGGACTCAGGCGAGCAACAACGCCAGCTCCATGTGGGGAGGAGGGCTCAGGCGAGCAGCTCGGGCCAATCCCCCATGATGTCCTATTTTCCCTTTGGGCAATGTGGTCACCCTAAGCAGCAAGAACCTACTGCGTACCCTCTCTATGGGTAACAGTCTCACAAACATGAAAAAGGAAGGCAAAATAGTAGGTGAACACTATATGAGGAGCTAGATGATAGCAGGAAGAGAAGAAATGGTTATTCAGTCTGTGACGTAACTGTGGTTCTTTGAGATGTGCATCCCTAAGGCTGCTCCATTCTAGGTGCCCTTGTTCCCCCCGCATCTTTGAGCGGGGATTGCTCATGGCAGTGTCTGTTTGGCCTGCATATGCATCTTACTCAGTCTCATACTCTGTGCTGTTATATAGCACTGTGAGGGTGAACTGCTCTCAGTTCCTTCTCTACCACATGGCTCCACAGCAGAGAACTCCAAAGCTGAGAGGAAGGAGAACAGGTAGTGAAGCTCCCAAAGGGACACACATCTCAAAGAACCAGTTACTACACTACGTGAGTAAGCATTTCTTCTTCTGCAAGTAGTGTCCCAAAGGGTGCTCCATTCTAGGGGTATGTCTACACTACAAAATTAGGTCGAATTTATAGAAGTCGATTTTTAGGAAGCGATTTTATACAGTCTATTGTGTGTGTGTCCACTAAGCGCATTAAGTCGGCAGAGTGCATCCACAGTACCGTGGCTAGTGTCAACTTTCGGAGCATTGCACTGTGGGTAGCTATCCCACAGTTCCCGCAGTCTCCGCTGCTCACTGGAATTCTGGGTTGAGCTCCCAGTGCCTGATGGGGCAAAAACATTGTCGCGAGTGGTTTTGGGTACATGTCGTCAGTCGCCCCTCCCTCCGTGAAAGCAATGGCAGACAATCGTTTCACGCCTTTTTTCCGTGCAGACGCCATACTGCTTTCAGCAGACGGTGCAGTAGGACTGCTAACCATCATCATCCAACCACCACTTCTGCTGCAACTCTGCTCTCCTGGAGCAATGAATCCACCTCGCAGGTCATCTCATCGTTCTTTATAAATATCTATTCTCGTGGCATCCCGTCATCATCGACCACTTCCGCTGCAACTCTGCTCTCCTGCTCTTGTCTCAATAGTGAATTTCTCCATGTTGTCTGTCATGGGCTCCCGGGTACGTGTGTTCTTCCTCGGGAAATGTGCGCGGTGCTAACCATTGTCCTCCACCGCTTCCGCTGCAACTCTGCTCTCCTGCAGACGCCATACCACGGCAAGCATGGAGCCCGCTCAGCTCACCGCTGCTGTTGTGAGTGTTGTAAACACCTCACGCATTATCCTGCAGTATATGCAGAACCTGCAAAAGCAGGCAAAGGAGGCGACAACAGCACGATCACAATAGTGATGAGGACATGGACACAGACTTCTCTCAAAGCATGGGCCCTGGCAATTTGGACATCATGATGGTATTGGCACAGGTTCATGCCATGGAATGCCGATTCTGGGCCCGGGAAACAAGCACAGACTGATGGGACCGCATAGTGTTGCGGGTCTGGGATGATTCCCAGTGGCTGCGAAACTTTCGCTTGCGTAAGGCCGCTTTCATGGAACTTTGTGACTTGCTTTCCCCTGCCCTGAAGCACAAGAATACCAAAATGAGAGCAGCCCTCACAGTTCACAAGCAAGTGACGATAGCCCTCTGGAAGTTTGCAATGCCAGACAACTACTGGTCAATCGGGAATCAATTTGGAGTGGGTAAATCTACAGTGGGGCTGCTGTGATCCAAGTAGCCAGTGCAATCACTGACCTGCTGCTGTCAAGGGTAGTGACTCTGAGAAATGTGCAGGTCGTAGTGGATGGCTTTGCTGCAATGGGATTCCCTAACTGTGGTGTGACGATAGATGGAACGCATATCCCTGTCTTGGGACCAGACCACTTTGGCAGCCAGTACGTAAACCACAAGGGGTACTTTTCCATGGTACTGCAAGCACTGGTGGATCACAAGGGATGTTTCACCAACATCAATGTGGGATGGCCGGGACAGATGCATGACACTCGCATCTTCAGGAACTCTGGTCGGTTTGAACAGCTGCAGGAAGGAACTTACTTCCCAGAACAGAAAATTACCGTTGGGGATGTTGAAATGCCTATAGTTATCCTTGGGGACCCAGCCTATCCCTTAATGCCATGGCTCATGAAGCCATACACAGGCACCTGGACAGTAGTAAGGAGAAGTTCAACTATCAGCTGAGCAAGTGCAGAATGGTGGTAGAAAGTGCATTTGGACGTTTAAAAGCACGCTGGCGCAGTTTATTGACTAGGTTAGATCTCAGTGAAACCAATATTCCCGTCGTTATTGCTGCTTGCTGTGTGCTCCACAATATCTGAGAGAGTAAGGGTGAGAAGTTTATGGCGGGGTGGGAGGTTGAGGCAAATCGCCTGGTGGCCGATTATGCGCAGCCAGACACCAGAGCGATTAGAAGAGCACAGCTGGGTGACCTGCGCATCAGAGAAGCTCTGAAAACCAGTTTCATGACTGGCCAGGCTATGGTATGACAGTTCTGTTTGTTTCTCCTTCCCTGTAAGCCAACCAACCTCCCCTCTTCGATCATCACTTTCAGAGGCAATAAAGTCATTATTGTTTCAAAATCATGCATTCTTTATTAATTCATCACACAAATAGGGGGAAAACTCGCAAGGTAGCCTGGGGGAGTGGGTGAGGAGGGAAGCACTGGGTGGGGTGGTGGATGAGGGGAGGAGGGAAGGACAATGCCACACTACACTTCAAAACTTATTGAATGCCAGCCTTCTGTTGCTTCGGCAATCCTCTGGGGTGCAGTGGCTGGGTGCCCATAGCCTCCTGCCTCTCACCCCCCCGCGTTCTTGGGCATCTGGGTGAGGAGGATATGGAACTTGGGGAGGAGGGCAGGCTGTTATACAGGGGCCACAGCGGCGGTCTGTGCTCCTGCTGCCTTTCCTGAAGCTCCGCCAGACGCCTAAGCATGTCAGTTTGCTCCCCCATTAGGCTCAGCATTGCATCCTGCCTCCTCTCATCACGCTCCTTCCTCTTCTCATTGCGTTCATTTAATGCGTTCCTGGACTCTGCCATTCTTTGCCTCCACACATTCTGCTGAGCTCTTGCAGTGTGGCAGGTCTGCATGAGTACTGAGAACATCATCGCTCATGTGTTTTTTTCACCTTCTAATCTGCGCTAGCCTCTGGGATGGAGATGATAGGGGGAGCGTAGAAACATTTGCAGCTGCGGGAGAAAACAAAGGAAGAGTAGTATTTAAAAAGATACATTTTAGAGAACAAAGGGAAAACTATTTCACACTGAATCAAGCGATTTACACCCCCTCCCCTTCCCACGTGGCTAGTATCAGGGAAGATCCCTCGGCCAAACGCGAACAGTTCAGCATGAACAGGCCTCCCTCCAACGTGTGGCAAAGGCTTTTAGAGTACCTCCAGGAGAGCTTCATGGAGATGTCCTTGGAGGATTTCCACTCCATCCCCAGACACGTTAACAGACTTTTCCAGTAGCTATATCGGCCGCGAATACATCCCAAGTCTTCAGGGCAAATTAATCATTAAACATGCTTGCTTTTAAACCATGTATTTATATTTAGAAAGGTACACTCACCAGAGGTACCTTCTCCAGCTTCATGGTCCAGGAGCCCGCCTTGGGAGAGTTGGGAGGGTATTGGCTCCAGGGTGATGAACAGTTAGTTCTTGGCTGCCACAGAGAAGGGATTGCCTCCTAGAATGGCATGCAGCTCATCATAGAAGCGGCATGTATGGGGCTCTGACCCGGAGTGACCATTTGCCTCCTTTGTTTTTTGGTAGCCTTGCCTCAGCTCCTTAACTTTCATGCAGCACTGCTGTGTGTCCCTGTTGTAGCCTCTGTCCATCATGCCCTTGGAGATTTTGGCAAATATATTGGCATTTTGTCTTTTGGAACGGAGTTCTGCCTGTACGGATTCTTCTCCCCATACAGCGATCTGATCCAGGACCTCCCGTTTGGTCTATGCTGGAGCTCTTTTGCGATTCTGGGACTCCATGGTCACCTCTGCTGATCAGCTCTGCACGGTCACCTGTGCTGATCAGCTTGCCACGCTGGCCAAAACGGAAATGAAATTCAAAAGTTCCCGGGGCTTTTCCGGTCTACCTGGCCAGTGCATCTGAGTTGAGAGTGCTGTCCAGAGCGGTCACAATGGAGCACTCTGGGATAGCTCCCGGAGGCCAATACCGTCAAATTGCATCCACACGACCCCAAATTTGACCCAGCGAGGCCGATTTTAGCGCTAAACCCCTCGCCAGGGAGGAGTACAGAAATTGATTTTAAGAGCCCTTTAAGTCGACAAAACAGGCTTGGTCATGTGGATGGGTGCAGTGTTACATCGACCTAACACTGCTAAAATTGACCTAAACTCGTAGTGTAGACCAGGGCTTGGTGAATACTGAGCAGTTCCCCTTAAGGAGGAGGGGGCTTTGATTTACGTCAAGTATTGAAAAAAATATAGCAGAGCCAAATGCAGCATTGGAAAGCAAGTCATGTGTTATTGCATAGTGCTCAGCAATGGTACGTATAGAGACCTCCATCACGGCTCTACATATTTCAGTAATGGGAACATTTATGAGAAGGGCTGTAGAAGAGGAAATAGATCTCGTAGAGCACTTTCATATGTCAGAGTCCTTAGAGACTACAGAGTAGCAGCCGTGTTAGTTTGTATCCGCAAAAAGAAAAGGAGTACTTGTGGCACCTTAGAGACTAACAAATTTATTTGAGCAAATTCTCTAAGGTGCCACAAGATATTGTCCTAAAAAGATTCATGTGTCCCTTCATGCTTCAACCACCATTCCAGAGAACATGCATCCATACTGATGACAGGTTCTGCTCGATAATGATCCAGAGCAGTGCGGACCGACCCATGTTCATTTTCATCATCTGAGTCAAATGCCACCAGCAGAAGATTGATTTTTTTTTTTTGGTGGTTTGGTAGTTTCCACGTTGGAGTTTTGCTCTTTTAAGACTTCTGAAAGCATGCTCCACACCTCATCCCCCTCAGATTTTGGAAGGCACTTCAGATTCTTAAACCTTGGGTTAGGTGCTGTAGCTATCTTTAGAAATCTCACACTGGTACCTTCTATGCGCTTTGTCAAATCTGCAGTGCAAGTGTTCTTAAAATGAACAACATGTGCTGGGTCATCATCCGAGACTGCTATAAATGGGGGTAAAACAGAGCAGGAGACATACAATTCTCCCCCAAAGAGTTCAGTCACAAATTTAATTAATGCATTATTTTTTTAATGAGCATCATCACAGCTTTGTCCTCTGGAATGGAGGTCAAAGCATGAAGGCGTATACGAATGTTTAGCATATCTGGCACATAAATACCTTGCAATGCCAGCTACGAAAGTCCGAATGCCTGTTCTCACTTCCAGGTGACATTGTCAATAAGGAGGAGGCAGCATTATGTCCCATAAATGTACACAAATTTGTTTGTCTTTGCGATTGGCTGAACAAGAAGGAGGACTGAGTGGACTTGTAGGCTCTGAAGTTTTACATTGTTTTGTTTTTGAGTACAGTTATGTCACACAAAAAAACTACATTTGTAAGTTGCACTTTCACGATAAAGAGACTGCACTACAGTACTTGTATGAGGTGAATTGAAAAACACTCTTGTGTGTGTTCTTTACAGTGCAAATATTAGTAATCAAAAATAATAATATAAAGTGAGCACTGTACACTTTGTATTCTGCGTTGTAACTGAAATCAATATATTTGAAAATGTAGAAAAACATACAAAAATATATAATAAATTTCACTTGGTATTCTATTGCTTAACATTGCGACGAAAACTGCAATAAATTTTTTTGAGTTAATCAGGTGAGTTAACTGATTAATTGACAGCCCTATTGGGTATGGAAAGTAGTGTAGTTAGACTGTGTCTGTTCAATGAATAAACAGTCTTGAGCCACCCTTGAAGACATCACATTAGCAGTCTTGCATGGTGGATAACAGAAATCCTAACTGCCATATGCCCCAACTGCTGAAGACCGTTCTTCACCAGGGTTTGAGGGCTGATCTGGATGGATTATGTTGACTGTGCTGGATAGGGCCATGAATCTGTGCATTGGGAGGTAGGCTCTTGCTGCTACTGAATCAAGATGAGCACCTATGAATTCTACCAAAGGAGTACTTGTGGCACCTTAGAGACTAACCAATTTATTTGAGCATAAGCTTTCGTGAGCTCACGAAAGCTTATGCTCAAATAAATTGGTTAGTCTCTAAAGTGCCACAAGTACTCCTTTTCTTTTTGCAAA
Source organism: Caretta caretta (assembly GCF_965140235.1). Classification (NCBI taxonomy): domain Eukaryota; kingdom Metazoa; phylum Chordata; order Testudines; family Cheloniidae; genus Caretta; species Caretta caretta. The sequence goes on along the minus strand of NC_134208.1, from coordinate 86,235,871 downwards.
TACAGACTAACACGGCTGTTACTCTGAAACCTATGAATTCTACCTTTTGCACAGGGGTTGAGGTGGCTTTGCAAATTGGCCATGAAGTTACACCCAGGGAGTAACCTTTCAGAAGTCAAGGTAAATGAACACCAGAATTCCTTTTCTGAGGAGGTGCGCCACTATTACTAGCATGACCTTTGAAAAGATCCCTGGGCAGATTATAGGCCAAAGGGAGCACAATGTACTGAAAATGGTCCTGACAGACAGTGAAACGTAGGTATCTTTTGTGGGATTGGTGGATTGCTATATGGAAAAGTGTGTCCTGAAAGTTGAGGGATGAGAATCAATTCCCTTGTTCCAGTGACGGAATTATTGCTACAAGCATCACCATTTTGAATTTTTGTGCCTTCACAAAGGTGTTCAGTAGCCTTAAATCTAGGATAGGTCTCCAACTGCCATTCTTTTTTGGAACCAGGAAATACCTGGAATAAAACCCCTTTCTTCTGTACTGTATGGAAACCGCTTTTATAGCGCTCAACAATAGAAAAGAGTATTTCCTGTCATAGCAGGTTCTCATGAGTGAGGTCCCTGAAGAGGGACAGGAAAGGGGGGGTTGACAGGCAGAAAAGTAGTAAAGTGCATGGAGTACCCTGTGGAGGTGATCTCCAAACCCACTTGTCCATAGTGATGGACTCCCAAGCCCACGGTAAGTGGTAAAGGCAGTCGCCAAACAGAGGAAGGCAGGTGAATAGATTGAGCTGGTAAGAATGGTGCTTGGAGATGGAAAGCTGCAAGGTCAAAAGGTTTTCTTCTCTAGAACCTCTGTGTCTTGCATTGTGGTTAGTATGATTTTTGGGCGATCGAGATTGGGCGGGACAAAAATCTCTGGGCCATCTGGGACTTACAAAACTTTCTCTTCTGGGCAGGTGTATATACCCCAAGAGAACGGAAAGTAGCCCTGGAGTCCTTTAACGTGTCCAGAGACTTGTCTATGTCGTCAGCAAATAGTTTAGTACCATCAAAGGGGAGGTCCTTGACTGTATTGTGGACCTCCTTTGGAAACCTTGAAAGCTGGAGCCTGAAGGCCCTCCTCATAATACCAATGGGAAATCAAGTGGACAGCAGTATCAACAGCATCAAGGAAGATTTGCAGAGATGTTCTGGCAAGCATCTGACCTTCTTCAATAATTGCCTGGAATTGCTCTCTATGTTCTGCTCGCAGATGCTCAATAAATGAAGTCTGCTTGGTGTAATTTGTATGATTGAATTTCGCCATTAAAGCCTGGTAAGTTGACTATTCTGAATTGTAAAGTAGCTGATGAATATGATTTTCTACAAAACAGGTCCAGACACTTACGATCCTTGTTATAGGATGCGGATTTACTGCCTCCCATGTTCGTTAACTGCATCAATCACCAAAGAGTTAGGAGAGGGATGAGAGAATAAAAATTTGGAGTTCATAGACAGAACATAATATTTCTTATCTGCTCTCTTGCATGTAGATAGAATTGTGGCTGGAGTGTGCTAGATAACCTTTGCAGGGTCCAGTAGAGCATCATTAACAGGAAAGGCAAAGCAGGGAGATGAAGCTGTCTGAAGGATGTCAAGCAGCTTATGATGTGATTCTTTGACCTCCTTGTCTCTTAACAAGGTCATGAAACTACTTGCAGCTGTTTGCCAGGAATGGAGGAAGTGGCATAACTGCTTCAGCCAGGGATGAAGAAGAGATGCTGGTCAGTGGAGAGACACCTTCATCAGCCTTAGCTTTCTGTTCCACAAAGACTTCTTCCTGAAATTCCAGTTTTCTAGAGAGGGAGGGTGATGAAGGTTGTCTATCTCTGTGACAGATGGTGCTCAAGGCCCTAGAGAATTGCTGGCAATAAGTCATCCAACAATCCCAGTATGACTGAGGAGGTGGTGCATATGCATTGAGTGGAGGCATCCATGGGTGTTCATACCCGTGAAATGGTGGTTACAGCCATCTCTCATGAGTGATACCAATCTCCTCAGAGACCTCTGGAAAAGAACCTCTATATGAATGGAGAGGAGAGCATTGCACAGATATTGGGGAGACTGAGAAAAGATCTTCATCAGAATCCTCCTCTTCCAATCATTCTATGGCAGTGCAGTGCCATGGAGAACTTGAGAGACAGTCTTTGGAAGTCTTATTAGAGGAATTTTGGGTCTTCCTCTTAGATGCTCTCAAGGAGTACGATGTGGAGATAGTGGAGGCAGTGAACTTACCTGGAGACCAGCGTACGGGGGGAGGAAGTCCCCTGCCCAGTGTCAGAGGCAGGTCACAGTGAGCTGTCCATCATGAGAAGTTGAAATTTGATCTCCCTATTTTTTCTGGCTCTAGATTTTAATGCCAGACAGAAGTGGCACTTTTGGGAAATATGAGATTCCCTGAGGCAACAGATGCACTGGGAGTGTTCATCATTCACCAGGATTGCCTCCCAGCACAACAGGCAACCTTTGAAACTTGGGGAACTGGGCATACCCTTCCAGTAAAGAAAATTTCTCCCCTCCTTAGAGTTTATCTATTAGCTATATATAAAAAGGTGTTTTGTTTTGTTTTTTAAAGCTACTACAACTAAAACTACTAAGTACTAAATACTAAATACCACTAAGAACAACTATAATAAACTAACTATTAAAAGAGCTAAGAGGACACAGTTGAGGTAAAACTCAGCGCAGACAACTGCTAAGGCTCCGTCTGAGGCCGAAGCAATTGAGAAGGAACTGAGGACAGTTTGCCAAGGTAGTGCAATATCACAAGAGCTCAGAGCACAAGACTGAGTAACTTACATGCACAGACTGAACAGACATTGCTCTGAAAAATCTATGATCAAAGCAAGCACATCTAGAATGGAGCACCCATAGGGACACTACTTGAAGACTCAGTTTTGTAGCTATATGAAGCATATTGGCTAAAACAGGTAAATTATGTGACCATTTGCATAGCTCTATAACCCCACTGTACACAGCCCTAGTTGCGTTCCATTTCTGAACAAAATTTTAGCAGTTAAAAATATATTTTAAGTCTTTACTAATTAGTAGGTTCATTCTAACAGTAGCTAGGAGTGTTTTTCCGAATACTATAATCAGTGCATAAACACTGAGTTGTTTTTCATCGTTGGACAGAAAGCTGCCTGTGTCACCTCCTTCTTGCCAGAGAATATACGTCTGTAAACATTTCTATGGAACAGCAGAACTTCTCAGAAAATTCTTTTTGACTAATAGTGTACCTGAGGTATGGGGGTGAGGGGGGAGAGTGTGTGTGTGTGTGGAAATATTTGCACAATGTACTACCTCCATAAGAAGTTTGCTGCTCTAAGCTCTGCAGATCAATTTATGACCCATACTGTATGAAAGGGGACCAACAGCAGCAAAATAAGACAAAATAGTAAACAAGTAAGACAGATTAGCTTTTATGACCATCAATCAGTGAAAAATAACTGAGAAAATAATTAAAGAGAAACTAATAAGCATCAGAAAAGGGTATAATCTGATAATGACAAACCAGAACCACTTTTGTAAATGGTAAATCATATCTCCAGCATTAGATTCCTTTGAAAGAGTTAAATGCACACAGCATACATGGAGTAAAATATTTCTCCTACATGCACACTTTCTACATCTTTGCCTCTTAATGGATAGGTTTCATATTAAAAATAACAGATGTAACACAATCATAGCCACATTTAATGGCTGCATGAAGTTTATTTTTAGAGCAAGTACATACTGTACTTTTCTACATCTAAACTATACCTTCATCTACTTTTTTATTAGATCATAGGCATACATCATTTTATAGACTGAAGAACAGTATTAAAGCAAAGTTCAAATAAGCTAATTCAATATCTTTCAAAATTCACTTCCTTCCACCTGCCTCTTCCATCTTTAAGTCACAATGGATACCAAGGGAATACAGATAGGAATTGTATCTGGTTTCAGAGGAAAGTAACAACGTATTCCTGGACCCAAAAATGCTTAATTAAATGGAATTATGATTAGGAATACATATCAAATTAATACAGTATTGAGGGAAGATTTACAAAGACATGGGCCACAGGCACCTCATTCCCACTGACTTTCAGTGGGAGTGAGACCTTTGAAAATCTACCCCAGAATATCTAATAAAATATGTTAAACTAAACATTTGGATCTTAAGGAACACTGACAGCTTAATTTATTAGTTAACTGACTTGGGAAACTGTGTTTAGTTGTTTACTTTAAACTTAAAGGGATTTTTTGTTTTTGTTATTAAAGTAGTAAACATTCCTGCCTTAGCCCTGCTGGACTTTTAGTGCCTAAAATCTCCCAGTTTGGCTTCAGTAGCCTCTGGGAGATAGAGGGAGTGATCAGTGGGGCCCGTGGACCTCCTGGAGTACCCTCAGTGACCGCAGGGGTCCACGGACCCAAGTTTGAGAAACGCTGCACTAGATCGTATCATTGCTTCTGGGGAATGAGATTCAGAGTGAATCAAAGGCCCCTTCTGCAGAAGAGAAGTCCTTCATGACTGGTTTGTTGGAGCACCATACAGTATTGTGAGGGGCACCAGGTGTGGAGATTAAGGAGACCCTGAGTACATACAGGTTCCATTCCAATTCACGAACATGATACAAGATATGCTTGTGCTAATTTACATAACAAATACCATGTGCCAAATGCTCTTCAGTTTCTTGCAATTCATTGTATGAAAACACGTTGTAAAACTTTAGAAAAATAAATCCAATTTGGAAACAAATTTCACTGATATTTCTGAAGGGTTTTCAATAGAAAATAAAAATTTATTTTAAATGTAATTTTTAAGTTGACAGCAGCCCTCAGTTTCTAAAAACAACCTTAACTGACTGTGTGTATTCCCTTCACCTTCATTTAATGAAGAACTGGTGTAAATATTACAACTCTACAAACTTTTCGTCTCTGTTAACAAGTGAAAAAGAGACCAGGTAGGTGAGGTAATCTCTTTTATTGGACCAATAATATTACTGTCCTCACCCACCTTGTCTCTCTAAGAGACAATATACTGGGACAGACACAGTTACAACTACACTGCGTAGGAGTGAAAAACTAATAGATTCTATGTATGTGCCTCAGCATATTCTGGTGATCATGTCATTCTGGCGATCATGTCATTCTGGCATCAGCAAGCAATGTGAGGAGGGATAAAAGTATGTGTGTGGGTGGTTGGGGGAGAGAAGGTCTTCGAGTCAAAGGGAAAATGGATGATGTAAATACAGTGAGCTTTCTAGAGCCACAGAGGGTGGATGGAGTAGAATTGGTTAACCCTTTCACACAGGAATGATAGGGAACAGAATTGCTTCTGTACTATATGTTAATGTTGGTAAAATGTTTAATATGAAAAGTACTGTATAAGTATTAAAAGGTCTATACTGGTAAAGATAGTCACATGTTTTGCCACAAACATCAGGTAGTCTGAGGGAGGGTCTGTGGCTGAAATGAGGAGTTACTTGGATCTGTTATATTTAACATATGAGGTAAGGTTTTGGAGTTAGAAAAATTATAGATTAGACTTGATGGTTGAGAGAAAGGAAGTTTCTGGATATAGGATGAGTTGATACAGGATAAGAGTTAAAGTTAATTGCAGAACCTTAAAACAAAAGTTTCCAGGCTTTTTTAATTTACTTAAATGTTTCAATAACATTGCTTTAATTTATTTGGTAGTATTTACAAATTTAACCATGTAAAAGGAGGAAGATTTATGTCTGATAATGTCAAACAATGTAGTTTTATGAAAGAACAAAATAAGTTGCCTTGCACCCTGCTAGTAGAGTTAATAAACATTACAGACTGTGCATATATAATGCTATGGCTCTAGTTGGGTCATTGGCAGTGAGAAGTGAAATTGGGACCTCTGGATCTTAAAGCATGAGCCTCTATTGTATGACCTAAAAGGTACAGCTCTGCTGGTTCAAAGCCAGCAGCAGACTCGTGAACCTCTGTTTAGCATAGCCACTACTTGAGGAGGACAAGCAATACACTGAATCGACACAGGTTACATATGACTGAGTACAAAATATTCATTTATGACAGTGACTATAGCAAGATATAGTTATATATAGCTATAAATATAATTATCAAAAGAAAGCAGAACTCTTACCTTACAAAAGAGCTTAAAAGAAGTCCAACAAGCCCCACTGCAGCTCCAACAACGGCTATTATTCGACAACCAAATATGTCTGTGAATACACTGACTATGGGAGAGCAGAAGAAAATCATTCCCATGGACAGGGAACTCACCCAGGCTGCAGAAAATACAGGATTGTTATTAAGAATAAGAGATTGATTCAAGCTTTCAATTATATGATGTAAGAACAGATTGTAATAGTTTTGTTTTAATGGAAACAACATGGAAGCATATGGTAAAAACAGAATCATAGAAATACAGCACTGGAAGAGACCTCAAGAAGCATAGGCTCAATTCTATGGGTGCTCCAGGCTGGAGCACCCATGGAAAAAATAGTAGATGCTCAGCACCCACCAGCCATAGCTGTTCCTTGTCCCCGCTCATCAGCTGATGGCAGGGGCACCGCCGCCACTGCCCAGCAGCTGATGGGGACCGCGCTGCCGCCAAAGAAGCTGACAGGGGGTGCTGCTGCCAAACAGCTGTTTGGCGGCTCAGGGAGGGACTTAGGGGAGGGTGAAGAGAGGTGGTTGAGCAGGAACCTTGGGGAGGGACTGGAATGGGGGCAGGAAGAGGCAGGGCAAGAGTGGGGCATTGAGGGGAAGGGCGAAGTGGGGGCAGAGCCTCATGGCAAAGCAGGGGTTGAGCACCCCCAGCAAAAAGGAAAAGTTGACGCCTGTGTCAAGAGGTCATCTAGTCTACCACCACTACTACCACCCAGCCACCCACCCTGAGGAAGGCCAACATACACCTAGATCATCTCTGTCAGTGTTTATCTAACCTCTCCTTAAAAAAACTTCCAGTTATGGGGATTCTACAACCAGCAGCCTGTTCCAGTACTTAACTATTTCTAACTATAAGGAATTTTTCTAACCTGAATGTTCCTTGCTACAGATTAAGCTGATTTCCGCTTGTACTTCCTTTAGTGGACATGGAAAAAAATTGATCACCATCCCTTTGGTAACAGTCCTTAACATATTTGAAGACTGTTGGCAAGGCCCTCTTTTGTCTTCTTTTACCAAAACTAAACATACCCAGTTTTTTAACTTTTCCTCATATGTCAGGTTTTCTAAACTTTTATCATTTGTGTTGCTCTCCTCTGGACTCCCACTAATTTGTCCACATCTTTCTTAAAATCTGGTGCCCAACATTGGACACAATACTCCAGCTGAGGCCTTACTAGTGTCAAGTTGGGATGAACAACTACTTCCCATGTCTTGCATTCAACACTCCTGTTAATACAGCTCAGAACGATACCGAAGACCTAAAGAAGAGCTCTGTAAGCGCTAAAGCTTGTCTCTCTCATTAACAGAAGTTGGTTCAATAAAAGATACTACCTCACCCACCTTGTGTCTCAGCAAGATATTAGCCTTTTTGGAAACCACATCAAGTGTTTCCTCATATTCAACAGGTGAAGATCTATTATAACCCCCAGATCCTAGTCAGCCGTATTACTGCCTAGGCAGCTCTCCATTTTGTAGTTGTGCATTTGATTTTTCCTTCCCAAGTGAAGTACTTTGCACTTCACTTAATTTTATTTTATTTTATTGAATTCAGACCAATTCTCTAATTTATCAGGATTGTTTTGAATTCTAATCCAGCCCTCCAAAGTGCTTGCAACCCCTCCAGGCTGGGTGTCATCTGTAAATTTTAGAAGCATACTCTCCACCTCAATATCCAAGTCATTAATGAAAATATTTAACTGTACCAGCCCCAGAACAGACCCCTGCAGCGCCACATTAGATATGCCCTTGCAGTCTGATAGCAAACCATTGACAATTACTTTTTGAGTTCTGTTTTTCAACCAGTTAGGGTGGGTACCTTATAGTAATTTCATCTAGACTACATTTCCCTAGTTTAGGAAAACATCATGTGGAATTGTGTCACAAGCCTTATGAAAATCAAGATAAAACACATTACTGCTTCCCCCTATCCATGAGGCCAGCAGTCCCCAAACTTTAGAGGGTCACACCCCCTTTACCCATCTGTGCCCCCTTCCCCACCCCTAGAGCTGGGGCCAGGAGCGGGGCCGTGATTGTGTGGGGACGGGGACAGGGGACATGTACTGGGGTAAGGAGGGCCGAGGCTGGGACTGCAGCAGGGAGTGGGTCTGGGAATGGGGTCGAGGCTGAGGGCAAGAGCGGAGCGAGCAGCTGGGCCTGCAGCAAGGTGAGGCTCTGTTCCCAGCCTTGCCCCAAGCCTCGGCCCCAGGCCAGGAGCAGAGTCATGCCGAGGTTAGGGACAGGAACCGGAGCCGGGGACACAGCTGGGAGCAGGATCAGAATAGATCTGGGGATGGGACCAGAGCAGAGCTGGGGGCAGGGAGCGCTCCTTCTCTGCCCCCGTGGGGACTGGCCCATGCCCCGCCATGTCCCCCAGATGTTCCTCCACATCCCCCAAGGGGGGCACACCTCACACTTTGGGGACCTCTGCAGTAGGCCAATAAATCTGTCAAAGAAGGAAATTTGCATGATTTATTCTTGACAAATCGTTGGCCATTATCTATCTACCTACCTACTATTTTCTAGGTGCTTACAAATTGATTGTTTAGTAATTGTTCAAGTATCTTTCCAGGTATCAGGCTATAATTCCCCAGGTCCACTTTGTTCCCCTTTTAAAGACAGGCATTAAGCTTGCCCTTCTCCAGTCCTCTAGAGTCAATATTTCAACATGTACCTGAACAGCGGCAGAAATTGAAAGCTGGGTAAATTTAATATGTTAAGTAAAATTGGGTGTTACCTGCACCAGTAATGCAGTTGACCTACAAACACTTTTTGCAATTTTCCCCCCAGAGATCATCCAACATTCAAACCTAATTGCTTGACTTTCTTCCAAGGTAACTTTCTTAGTTCACTCTCTGCCCCATGCCTCTTCTTTAATTTGTGATTTTCTCCTCCAAGACAGCAATGAAGTCACCTCACATGATTAGGTCTCAAACCCTGTTCTAGAATAAAAGGGTCTGAAATGTTCGGAACCAGAGGCACTGACTTTGAGTTCCCAGGGGTGCTCGACCCCCGCTGTACCCTAGCCCCACCCCGCTCCACCCCTTCACCCAAGGTCCCACCCAGCACTGCCTCTTTCTGCTCCCGCTCTGCCCCCTCCCCAAAGTGCACCCCTCTTTCCCTCCACCTCTTCCTGCCCCTGCTCCTCTCCTTCCCCCTCCAGCGCCTCCTGCATGCTGCTGAACATCTAAAATGTGTTCTATGGAGGGGTGATGTCCTTCAGACGCGTGGGAAACACCTACATGACCATGGGATAAAAATGGAGTTGAAGAGTATAAGGAGACAATGCTTTTACATGTGGACAAGGAGCTCAGGTTGAGACCACTAGTTTATTAACATATGTTAATTACTGTTTTGTGGCAGCTCAGTAACAATGTCAGCCACTTAGAGATGGGAAAATTTCAAAAGGTTTGGTTAAGATGCTTACTCAAACATCTGATTTGCAAAATGGCATGAACAGATCAAGAGAACAGGAACTTCACATAAGATAGAGTACTTCCTGTTTCTGCTTGAACCACAATAACCATGACAAAGGTTATTCTCATGGTATTTCAGCACATTCTCTCTTTCAGTTCTGCCTAGAAGTAGAAGGTGGTGCAAAAGTAGAGAAAATAAGTTAACCGAATGCATAAGTCTCAAAAAAGTTTAGATGAAGAAACACTGTACTTGTAATAGTGAGATGCTCCCACTAGGAATCTCAGGTATTTTCTGTAAGTTAAGTGACAAAATTAGAGAGACAAAGTGGGTGGAGTAATATTTTTCAATCGGACCAACTTTTGTTGGTGAGCAATGAAAGCTTTCAAGCTACACAGAATTCTTACAGAAGTTGGTCCAGTAGAAAATATTACCTTACCCACCTGTCTCTCTAATGTCCTGGGGCCAAGATGGCTACAACAACACTGCATACAGGTGAATAGATATGTGAAAGAAGGCATGTTGCATGTCAAAAGCCACAAACCAGTTTTATTTGTAGGTTCTAAGATCAGAAGGGACCTTTGTGATCATACAGATAATCATTGTGATCAACTTGATAATACAGGCCACAGAACTTCCTCAAAATAATTTCTATAGCATATTTTTTAGAAAAACATCCAATCTGGTTTAAACATTGTCATTGATGGAGAATCTACTATGACCCTTGGTAACCTGTTCCAACGGTTAATTACTCTCACTATTAAAAATTTACTAAATTTCCAGTCAATTTGTCTGGCTTCAAATACCAGACATTGGATCCTGTCAAACCTTTCTCTGTTAGACTGAAGAGACCATCATAAAATATCTTCCCCATACAGATACTTGTAGACTAATCAAGCCTCCCTTTAATCCTCTCTCTGTTAAGCTAAATAGATTGCACTCCTTCACTTTATCACTATAAGGCATGTTTTCTAATCCTTTAATGATTCTCATGGCTCTTCTCTGAACCCTCTGTAACAGATCACTATCCTTCTTGAACTGTGGGAACCTGAACTGGACACAGTATTACAGCACCAGTTCCACCAATGCCAAATACAGAGGTAAAATAACCTCTTTACTCCGATTCAAGATATTCCTGTTTAAGCATCCAAGATCACATTATCTCTTTTGGCCACAGCATCGCACTGAGAGCTCATATTCAATTGATATCCATCACCATTGCCAAATCTTTTTCAGAGTCATGGGCTCCCAGGACATTTTGTTCCTACATATGTAAATTTAGCTGTAATAAAACAAATATTTGTTTGCTTCTGTCCAGCTTACCATGTGACCCAGATCGTGCTGTATCAGTGGCCTGTCCTTTTCATTAATTTACCACTCCTCCAATTTGTGTGTCATCTGCAAACTTTATCAGAGATGATTTTATATTTTCTTTCAGTCATTGATAAAAATGTTAACTAGCATAGGTCCAAGAACCAGTCCCTCTGGGACAGTATTAGAAACACACCCATTCTTTTAGTACCAAGTCAAATGCCTTGCAGAAGTCAAAAAATATGTTACATCAATCAACACTATCACCTTTATCAACCAAACTTGTAATCTCATCAGAAAAAGAAAATTAGTTTGAAAGGATCTATTTGTCATAAACACATGCTGAATGGCATTAATTAATTCTTTATTAATCAAGTCCTATCACAACCACTCCATTATCTTCCCTGGGATTGATGTCAGACTGACAGACCTATAACTAGCACACGTCATGCTCTTTAACCTTTTTAAATACTGGTACAAAATTATCAGTCTTCTGGAACTTCTCCAGTGTTCCAAGACTTATTGAAAATCAATTTTCATAACAAAAAAAAGTCTAGTCTGAAATTGTCACGCCTATTGTGAGTTACTTTTTTTTTAATCACCTGTTATGACAAAGAAAAAAAATGGCTTTGTGTCTAAGGTACACAATTGGGAGTCAGGGGACTTGGATTTTATTCTCAGTTCTGCCAAATAATTGCTGAGACTTTTGTACAAGTCATTGAACCTCCTGTCCCTCAGTTTCATCTAAACAGTTTCCTCCATCTGTAAAGCATGGAATAATACTTACCTTACCTCAAAGTGGTATTGAGAGGCTTAATACACTAACATCACAGACCCCTTGTATCTTATAGAAAAACTACGAAGGTATTTTTGAGTTGCTTTTTGTACCAACATCATTTTTTTCCCCAAGTCAAAAAGAATCAAGTTTGACAGATAAGAATAGCAATTGAATGAGAAATTATTGACTTTACCCTTTTTGAAGAAACTTAGCCTCAAAATAAATTTAAGACATTTTAAACGGAGTACAGAATGTGCACAGCATATTAGTTTATTTAGCTTAAGACAGACAAGCCTGAGTGCAACGTCCTGACCACGCACAGGAATGGATATTTAAAAAAAGACAACACACATTTAATTCAATCATTCATGGAATTCTCAATTTATTTTTGCCCAAATGAAAATGTATCAAGTCTTGCACTGGCCCTGCCCCAAAACTTTACTCATTATACTGCCCCTGCCACATAATTGTCCTCTGCGGTTTCAAATACAAGTCACAATAAACATCCCAAACATACATATGCAGGAGTGTGAAAAAATTACAAATGCTGCTAGCAAGACAAATGGAAATTTTATGGGATGGTTTATGTAATTAAAAACAACATTTCTCCTGGCTATTGGCTCTCTTCCTGCACAGAACAGCACTAGAATAGAGCCAGAATATCACAGGTATGCATACAGCATACTAACAACTTCTACATATGACTGCGTTCACATTTATACAAAAAATGTTCTGACTGCCAAAGGAGAAAAGCAACTCTCCAGCAGTGTTCATGAGGTTGCTTGGAATTTGGAACATGGAGGGAGAGAGGAAGACTTATCAATACCGTTCTTTTGAAACTAATCTGCAGCTGGGAAAGAAATCGGTTGTGCCACAAACGTATATGGGAACCGGCATATCAGCAGTTACTCTACTGAGCTAGGGGCTAGTTTCACTGTTCAAAATCCTACTTATTCCATGGCTCTCCCACTGGAGGAATGTATTGCACTCATTACAAGTTGGATCACACAGCAATTGCTACCGTTAAGATTGCCTAAGAATTTTCACTCTACAGGGCCTTTTTAATTGCTTCTTTGTCAAAATTTTCACCCTGTATGATAATGATGTCCACTTGAGGGTGAATTATTAATTTAGACCATAAACAGTTCCACAATTTGATTATGAAGAGGGTAAAATAAAAAACAACACATACTTGCTATTATTTAAAAAGTGTCTTAAAAACAGTTTTAATTTGGAGTAGAAGTTAGAAATTTTGCACAGAGATTGTCCTTATGTCATACATGTACCTTGCAGTGGCAAGGCTGCCAATTTTGATTAGACATATTCCTGGAGATTTCATCACATGACATAATCTTTAATTAAAGATTAATCTTTAATTCCTGGAGACTCCAGGACAATCCTGGAGGGTTGGCAACCCTATACAGTGATCAAGTAAAAATCTGTTCTGACTTAGCAAAGTTATAGGGCTTTAAAGAAATATACTTCATGCATGCAGAGTAATAAAATTTTCCTCAACAGAGCACATATAAAATGGGAGCCTTCCCTCTCCATTCAATGCAGTCACTGGCTGTAGGGAGCCAGGGTGGCTCCCCTCCGAACCAGAAGGTAAAGAGCCACCCTCTCAGCCTGAGTGGGCGGGGCCAGGCCAAGCTTCCGCCAATCCCCGGAAGGGGAGGGGTGGGACAGGAAGTACAAAGGGTGGGGCTCTTTGCCTAGTGAGGAGAGCACCAGGGAGGGAGACAGATGCAGGCTGCTCCCTCGCGATCCTGCTGCTGACCCAGGTGAGGCCCTGGGCAAGGAGGACCCGGACCGGGAGGAAGGCCTGTGGCAACCAGGACTGCCAGCCGCTGAATGCCCGGCTGCAGCCCGGGCCGGTGTGAGTCCGACACAGAGGGGGAGCTGGAGCTGCCAGCAGCGGAATACTCGGACGAGCTGGAGGGACCAGAGAGACCCGCCGGAGAGACCGGGTAGGAAGTAGCCCAGGGGCAGAATTGCACCGTGGGGTGGGTGTGTTTGGTCAGCGGGCACGGATGGCCCCGCTGACCCAGCGGCAGGACCTTCGCCTCCTGCCACTGACCAGGCCCAGGGGCTGGAACGCAGCGGAGTCGGGTGGGCCTGAGTTCCCCTACCCCGGCTCCCCTGCCTGAGGGGCGCGCTGCAGACTCGTGCCGGCGCTCCCCTGCCTGAGGGGCGCGCTGCAGACTCGTGCCGGCACACCTTCCCCACTAATTCCCCAGCACCCGAAAGGTGTGACTGAGACCTGCCAGTGGGATCATAGCTCTCCATCGCCCCTAGGGGCTCGGAGGACTGACTGAAACCTGTCACACTGGCACACTCGCCTCCTTGAATAAAAAAAGCCTACATTAAACAACATTTTACTGTTTTCTAGCTGCATTCCAAATGATAGAATTTCTTCTTTTAAAAACAAAAAAACCAGGAAATTAAAACTACATTCTAACAAATGTTAAGATTGCAAAAGTGAAGCAATCAAAAAATCAGGAAACGGCAAAATCAAGGCTGTATGATGAATACTAAGTATGATCTCTTAATTAATAAAAACATGTTTTTTGTAAGCATGTGGTAGTCAGCAGAATTCACTGACAAAAGACATTAAGGCAACAAGCTTAGGATTCAAAAAAGAATTGTGCATTATTATGCACAAGAAAATTATACCAGCTAGGGCAAAAAAAAAATATACTGAAAATCAACATTCATGCTGCAAGACTTAAGCCTCCATTAACTGTCTGAAGTTAAGAAGAAAATCCCCCCAAAACATAGTATTGCATAATCAAGCCTCTTTTGGGAGGGCATAGGGGCAGGGAAGAGGAGAGTGACCAAGCTGAGATTTTCAAGATCTACTTCTGGTTTCCGGGAGGGCGGGAGAGGGAAAGAGAGAGCATGCACGTGCTATATATAAAGTCTAGGCAGCAACATCATTACAATTCACCAGGTTCACCTATAGAAGATGTGAAATGCAGATGCTGAGTCACTGCAGTAGTGGTGGAAGGAAAGGGACTCGGAAAAGGGGTAAAACATATCAGTTCCAAGCTTAATAGAGCAGCAGATCCCCATTCAGAAAAGAAACACTTTCAGGCAGGTTTCAGAGTAGCAGCTGTGTTAATCTGTATCCGCAAAAAGAAAAGGAGGACTTGTGACACCTTAGAGACTAACAAATGTATTTGAGCATAAGCTTTCGTGAGCTACAGCTCACTTCATCGGATGCATTCAGTGGAAAATACAGTGGGGAGATTTATATACACAGAGAACATGAAACAATGGTGTTACCATACACACTGTAACGAGAGTGATCAGGTAAGGTGAGCTACTACCAGCAGGAGAGCGGAACCTTTTGTAGTGATAATCAAGGTGGGCCATCCAGCAGTTAACAAGAACGTGTGAGGAACAGTGTTTGGGGGGGGGGGGGGGGGGAAATAAACATGGGGAAATAGTTTTACTTTGTGTAATGACCCATCCACTCCCAGTCTCTAGTCAAGCCTAAATTAATTGTATCCAGTAATAGCTCATCTTAAGTGATCACTCTCCTTACAGTGTGTACAATAACACCCATTTTTTCATGTTCTGTGTGTATATAAATCTCCTCCCTATTCCTCACAGCACTGCTGCAGCCGCACTGTAACGTGGGCAGCGTAGTCACGCTTTATCTCCGGGGGACAGCTCTCCCGGTGATAAAAAAAATAACCACCCTGAATGAGGGGGTGGTAGCTTTATCGCCAGCACTGTCTATACTGGCGCTTTTCAGCACTAAAACTTTTGTCGCTCAGGGGGTTGGGTTTTTTTACACCCCTGAACGACTAAAGTTCAGGGCAGCTGAAAGTGGCAGCCTAAGGGGTGGTACTGGTATACCTTTTTTTAAAAAACCAAAATAAAGAGAAGCACATTCCTAATTAAAGTAGGTAAACTAGTACAAAATTTGTACGTAGACCAGGCCCAGATTCCCCTGTACTTGCTCAGTTAGCTGTGTCTCACTTTGTTTGGGGATTCTGTTATTCTGAAACAAAAAAGAAAAAAAAAAAGAAAAGAAAGAAATGCAATTAAAAGCAAGCGCTCACAGAGACAGTGGAAAATTATAAACAAACAGGTAAAGAAATAAGATCCGTGGAGACTCTTTATTCAGTGCTTAATTTGTAATGAAAGAGGTGCTGGAGCTCAAGCAATTTATTTTACATTCATAACTGATACAGCAAGCCCAGAGGTGCGTGGGTATGAACTGCCAAGCTTAGATATGACGGGGCTCAGTCCTTGCAAGCCCTGGTACAAATTAAGCAATCTTATATCACTGTGTAATATTCCATTTGGCAAACATTTTCTTTTACATAAAATAATAATTTCCCCTAATGCAAGAAAAAAATAAAGCAAAAATGCATGTAATCAAGGAAAATTTTAGAAGACATTAGAGGAAAGAAAATAATTGAGAGAGAAAATGTGACTACAAACTGTTCTGGGCATGGAACATGCTTTCTTTACCGTGCTTAGTGTCTAGCACATTGTGGGTGCTCTCTACAGTAAAATAGTAACATTTGAATAAGTTGACAAATATTGTTTAATCTGCAATTTATACTTTATCAACTAATAAAACATAGAATGTCCATGAAATATGGCCTAAAATCAAGCCATCTTAGACTGTGGAAATAGAACACTGTGTTTAAAAGGAAACCATCACCTTGAACTTATCTAATTTCTTTTAAATTTTTTGTTTTCTGATTGAGCACTGTTTAAGTGCAGATCAGGCCACAGAGAGAGAGACAGCTGCAACCAATCAATCCCCTAGCCCTTGTGTTTGCAACAGGTCCAAAGGAAACTTCTCAGACCACATGGCTTAATTCTACTCAGCTCGATTGTGACCCAGTACCTTAGGGATAGCCGGTCAAAGACCCACTTGATACCTATTAACATTGTCAAGCATAAGAATACTATTTCTACCCAAATGTGCCTAGATATATTTACTTGTATTTTTTCCCCATACTATGTATTGCACATAGATTTCAGTCTCGGAACTCCAAGACGGCTGGAACTAGCTTAACTATAAATTTCCAAACAAATATTTATTTGGGTTTTTACCAAACATGGAAAGCTTCAGCCACAAAATAATTGGCTTGAGAAAGGTGAGCAACGTAAAAAGGAGGAATTAGAAAGGAAACCACGCATTGATTTTTACTATAATGCTCATTATTAATATTATTAACACTATTGTGCACACACGAGTATATAAAAGCTAATTTCATGCTTATTACAGTATTTAAAGGTGCTCCTGGCATCCTTTTAAAGATAGATTTGCTTTAGCTTGTTAGCATACAAGCCTGTTTTGAAACAAAGCAGGAGGTTCAAGAACTAGCTTGATGTTTACAAACCATTTCACCAAGTCTGATCCCAAAATAAAATTTTACTGAACTTTTTGAAAAGCTATGTTGCAAATTTCCTAGAGCAGTAAGTAAATGAAAAACATTTACATGTATTACAATGATTTTGCTATATTATGTGGATTTCACAATCTCTAAAAACAAAACTGAGCTTCCTTTTTTACGTTAAGACAAGGTCGGCTGTGTATTTTTAAGCAAACCAAGGGGATGCAGCTGATGAACACACCCATGAAAAGAACAATATCTGAATCAAGTCAAACAACCCTACAGACTTCATTGTTTCAGTTAGGACCTGAAATAAAATTGTTTTAACAAAAGAAAGGTAACAGAAGAGTTTTTATATTCTTTTAACCTGTGTTCATGTAAATGCAGTGTTTGTGAAAGTGAGGAACTACTAACATGAGCTAGAGCTAACTAAACCATCTGCAAGCTTCTGCACACAGTTGTGACACTGTACTTTAATTCTAAATTGCAACTGCTGTTATCACAATCCTAAGACTCAGTAGAGTAAAAATTTAAAGAAAGCTTGTCTCTCACCAACAGAAGTTGCTCCAATAAAATATATTGCCTCACCCACCCAGTCTCTCTAATATTCTGGGACCAACACAGCTACAACAACACTGTGTACATGGAGTAAATACCATTATGCCAGTAATGGCAAGATAGCTTTTAGATTGGGACAGGTATTGGGACTGTGACACCAATAGTAATTTTTCTTTATTTCCTGTAAAGCAGCACCTCAAATTCCCTAACTCTTTGATTACAGAACTTCACCCTTTTGCCCCCACTGCTCAGACTGCCCCCTCTCCTTGATGGCCTCTATAAACTTTTCCAAGCCACTACCTCATTCTAATACTTTTTTTAAAAAACACACTCCGCCAAAGTGAATTAAAATAACTGTCCACAACTTAATGGAAACATCACGATACGCACAAGACCTGTTAAGTAACTGAGGAGATTATAAATAGTCCTTTTCCTCTCCTGCCATACTCATTTATAACAAAAACCCCAATTATGTTCAAAGAAAATTGTTTAGGAGGCAAAAATCAAGCACTCAAGAGTTAGCAAATACCAGAATTTAGGTTGCCTGTGTAACCTTAATTCTGCCTCTTTGCACATGAATGAACACAGAATTATTCACTTCATGTTCTTTTCCAGAGCACTCATCACCATAGTATCCAAGTACCTCATGATTAATTTACTCACACTGCGAGATAAGAGTACCAGCCCCATTTTACAAAGGAGGAAACTGACCCAAAGAGAGAGGGGTCCCAGGCCAAATAATGAATGGCAGAGCCAGATTAAAACTCGGGACCCTCATGATTCCCAATCCTGTAATTATTATCCAGAGCACATTCCCTTAGAGGTGCTGATCAGCCACAGCTCCCATTAAAGTTAATTTCAGTTATGAGTGATTAGAACTCCAGAGTATCATGTCCCACAGTCTCAGGTTAGACACCCAGAAAATGAGGACTACACAGTCAGTGGCCACCTGACAAACTTGCAAGTTACTTCGGCTTAAGTAATTTGCTGAGCATCATGTAGGACAGGTTGCGAAAAACTTTTTGCTGAGCGCCCCTTCAGAGATTAATGTTCCATGAGCACCTCCCCTTATAGGAGTGGGAGGGGTGCCAGGTACCCAGAGGTCCAGGTGTGGGTGGGAGAGAAGAAAGGATGCCCAGAACCCACAAGGGGAGGGGAACTATTCACCATCTGGCAGTCAAGGAACCCTTACGCTCCCTGCCGAGATGGGAAGGTTGCAGCTACTGAGACCCAGCTCACCTGTCTTGCGCACTTCCCCCTGCACAGGGGAAATGAATGGGGACACGCTGAAGGGCCAGGATTGGGAGGAGAGCATAAGTCTGCACTCATGAGTCCTGGCCCCCCTGCTGACTCACACCCCTCCTGACCCTGAAACTTCATCTACATCCCCTGCCCAGGCACTATCTGGCAAGGGCCAAACTGAAGGGGGCTCTGTCCAGCAGGAGAGGCAGAACTCCTGGAATGTAGCTCAGCTGAGCAGTTCTGGGCCTTTCACTCTCAACCCTCACTGCTCCTTCTCTGGCCTGCTTCCTAACCCATCTGGTTCCCCTTCTCTCGCAGTGTACCAGCTCCAAACCCTCCTCCCTCTTCCCAGGGAGTGAAGTTAATGGGAATTATCACCATAGTGTTCATGCTGTGTCCATCTAGCATACACACCAACCTGACCCAGACTTCCAGACAATGGATAATTAGCCTGGTGACAGGTGTTATGTAGTGTAGGAGGCTATGTGGCCTAGCAAAGAGGGTCGTGGTTTTGAGTGACTTAATTTATCAGACTGCTTGTGGCATAGATTCTGTTTGCAAGGAGGTAGCCCTTTGCTGCAGACAAGTTCAGGATCATGCCCATGTGTAGGAATCAGAGTACAGTAACTCCTCACTTAACATTGTAGTTATGTTCCTGAAAAATGCTACTTTAAGCAAAATGATGTTAAGCAAATCCAATTTCCCCATAAGAATTCATGTAAATGGCGGGTGAGGGTCTAGGTTTCAGGGAATTTTTTTTCACCAGACAAAAGACATACATGTATTTACATGATTATCCATATGGGGGAGGAGGGGAAATATCCTCCAGGGTAGTATGTGTCTCTGTCCCTCCTGGAGTAGGAGGAAACCCAGTTGTCAGTTTCACCAGATCAGGTATCACCACAGACTTAGTGATCAGTGGATCCTTATGGGGTCAAGCTAGTATCTTCTGGGAGAGAGTGTCTCATCTGGACCTCTTGGTTGGTGCCAGTGGATGTCAGTCCTTTGTCTTACTAAAGGTCATGGTCAGCAATGGTGTTGGTACCACTGGAGCCTTGTTCCTGGGCACTTTCCCTTCATGGCTGGGAGGCTTAGGCAGACCTAAGTCCTTTTGTCTGCATGTGAAGACTCACCCAAATCGGAAAGAGTCAGAGACGGATCCCTTCTCCTAGAACCAGACTTAGAGGGGGATCTGTTTTTTTGCCTTTGAAAGCGCCTCTTACTTTCCTGAGAAGCCCGAGACAACAGGTGTTCAGATTTATCTGCTCCAGCCTCTGTTTCAGAGCTCATGCTCAGAGGTGCACTGCATGATGCCTGCAGCCAAAGTACAGGAGTGTCTCCCTGGCCTGGATCTGACTGGGGTCTCATGACTTTCTCCATGAGGTATTTCCTCAGTTGGAGCTCTTGTCCTGCTCAGACAGGGGTGGAAGGAGCAACAGATATTGGACTTGGTGGAGATGAACCTCCTCAAGGAGGTTTAGAACATTTCAGATATTTACCATTCCCAGAGTGGAAATTCAGTAATTAACAGCAGGTACGCAGTGGCCAGTTGCTCACCCACTGGGGAGAAAAGGTGTTAGAAAAAACATCTTTCAGGATGGCTTCAGTGGACTGCTTTAAAATACACTGTATTAGCTAGTTCTTTATCACTTTTATAAAATTCATAGGTTATAATGACCTCTATTGGAGTATTACCTCTTTAATTTTTTAATACTAGAGGCACTTAGACTTAAACTAAAAAAAAAAGTCAATAAAGAACCTTTATTTATTTAGATTAGCAGAAACTGGCAGTGAGTTTAACCTTGCCTTTATGTGCCTACTTTTTAATTAACCCTTAACTATGTGGTGTTTTATTTTATTAATTTATGGTGGCTGAATGCACACAATACATTTGCAATTGGCTTGATTACATTTTGGGGTAACGCCCCTTAAATCCAGGGTAATGACACAGCTGAAATGGAGCACCCCATAGGGACACTACTCGAAGAAGAACCAGGTCAGTAATAGCTTAGGCAACAATGATTAAGGAAAAAGAAAAGGAGTACTTGTGGCACCTTAGAGACTAACCAATTTATTTGAGCATAAGCTTTCGTGAGCTACAGCTCACTTTGTCGGACGCATACTGTGGAAACTGCAGAAGACATTATATACAGAGACCATGAAACAATAGCTCCTCCCACCCCACTCTCCTGCTGGTAATAGCTTATCTGAAGTGATCACTCTCCTTACAATGTGTATGATAATCAAGTTGGGCCATTTCCAGCACAAATCCAGGTTTTCTCACCCTCCGCCCCCCCACACACAAACTCACTCTCCTGCTGGTAATAGCCTATCCAAAGTGACCACTCTCCTTACAATGGGGGGGGGGGGGGGTGAGAAAACCTGGATTTGTGCTGGAAATGGCCCACCTTGATTTTCATACACATTGTAAGGAGAGTGATCACTTTAGATAAGCTATTACCAGCAGGAGAGTGGGGTGGGAGGAGGTATTGTTTCATGGTCTCTGTGTATATAATGTCTTCTGCAGTTTCCACAGTATGCATCCAATGAAGTGAACTGTAGCTCACGAAAGCTTATGCTCAAATAAATTGGTTAGTCTCTAAGGTGCCACAAGTACTCCTTTTCTTTTTGCGAATACAGACTAACACGGCTGTTACTCTGAAACCAATGATTAAGGAATAAATTCAAAAAAATAAAATGAGAGGTGTAGGATTCAAAAGAATTAGTGGGTATGTATTGCAAGTACTTTACATAAATTTTGTCAAACTTAATACTAATAAAAAAAGAAAATGGAATATTTGGCTAGCATTGCAACTGCGAATTGAAGTTAACATGCCAGCAAAAAAAAATGTATTTCAGAAACATTCTCTTGCCTTATGATGAATTCTCAGGGATTTCATGTTTATCTACTGAATGCTGATATAAAGTATAAATCTCTCATGTCTTTACTATGGAATTTGTGTCAACAATGTCAGCTCCAAATTAATTCTACTGTTGAGAATTTAGTGTATTTTTCCATTTTACCCTTGCCTTCACCCTTTTTAAATATTATCTCAAAACCTCTAAGAGCAAGCAACTTCTTCCAAGTTCTAATACTGTTCAGTAGGTTGGTTGGCAGACCATATTCTGACAATCACAACTTGCTCTCCTTTCTTCTGACCTTTCTAAAGACTAAGTTCTTTATCTAGGTGACTGTAGTGTATTCTGCTGCCTCCCATGCACCCCATCAGGGCCAGGGGTGCCTCTGCAGTGCCCTGCTAACAAGTTCTCCTTCAAAAGGATCCTTAGACTACACACAGGCTTTTCTAGTTCATTCACCACCCTTTCTCAGGGGTATGAGCTTATTCACATAAATAAAGCCCCAAAGTTCCAAAACACAGTTCTCCAGTTTACCCTCTTCTTGGGTCACTCCCAGGCTTTTCCTGCCTGTAGGAAACCCCATGTCTCAGGTCTTTCTGCTGGAGCCTGCTCACTCCCAACAGTCTCCAATTCACCCTACTCCCAAGCCTTCCTGCCTGGGGCTTTTGCTGCATTGGCAGACCATTCTCTGGCCCTACATGGCTGAAGCCTCAGGTTTCTTGCTTTGGTTTTCAAATGCCCTGGTATGAGGGTCTTCCCTGCAGAAGTCTTTCTTACTTCCTGCAGATTCCTGAGCTTCCTCCTTCACTACAGCCCCCTTCTTCCCTTTATCATGAATTATCTGATCCAATCCAGGTGTGCCTCCTCAGTAATCAGGGTTTACTAGCCCCTGGGCTCAGCAGCTATTAAGGGTAAAGTCACTCTGTTATACAGTGACCTAGATATATTCAGCCCAGACTCAAGCCTCCCATTTCCAGTACAACTCAAAGCACACCCATACCTGCAATACACTATGAATGGAATTCCTGATTCAATAATAAACACTAGAGCTGATTGGAAATTTTCCAACAAAAAAAGATTAGTTGAATCCACTGTGTTTCGCAAAAACAGTTTCAGTTAAATGAATTTTAGTCAAATCTCAGGCAGCAATCCATTGGAAGCCTGCCTGGCTCCCTGCCAGCTTGTCTGGTGGACTACTGGTGAGTCTAGGCTTCCAGTTTCTGTGGGCACTGAGGCAGTCTTGCCATGCCAGAGCTTTCAGGCTCCATGCTGTGCAGCTGGGAGCCTGAAAGTCCTGGCTCTAACTGGGGCTTGACTGCCACATGCACAGAAGGCAATCTGGAAGTCCCAAGAACCCTAGCTCCAGCTGAGGGTCTCAGGGCTTCCAAGCTCCATGTCAGATAGCTGGTAGCCTGGCAGGTCCTGGGATGGGCTTCCAGGGTCTGTGGCTCTAGCACTGCTCCACCATGCAGACTGCCTTGGGCCAGGAACCCCAGGGCTTCCAGGCAGCTGGGCCAGCTGGCTCCCAAGCAGGTAGCTCTGGATATCTGAACAGCAGTACTGAAATGGATATTCTTATCAGTCAGAAGATGCTTGGATCCCAGGGTACACATTTTATTTCAGAAACACTATATGTTTCTGGGAATTCTCCCCCAACCCCCAGAATTTCCAGTTCACAAGAAAATTCAAAATATCAAAGTTACCTGAAAACCAGAAATCCTGAGTTTCAGCCAACTCTAATAAACATCCTTTATGCACTTTGTTGGAATGTGCATCTGATGTAATCAAAGAAATGTAGGGCTCAAAGGGACTTTGAGAGGTCATCAAGTCCAGCACCCTGTGCTGAGGCAGGACCAAATAAACCATACCTGACAGGTGTTTGTCTAACCTGTTCTTAAACACTTCCAGTGATGGGGATTAGTACCTATTCCAGAGCTTAACTACCCTTATAGTTAGAAAGTTTTTTTCTAATATCTTACCTAAATCTCCCTTGCCACTGATTAAGCCCATTACTTCTTATCCTACCTTCAGTGGACATGGAGAACAAATTATCACTGTCCTCTGTATAACAGCCCTGAACATATTTGAAGGCTTATCAGGTTCCCTCCCCAGGCTTCTTTTCTCAAGACTAAACATGTCAAGTTTTGTTTGTTTGTTTTTTTAAAAAAACATTCCCTCATAGATCAGTTTTCTAAACCTTTTTACATTTTTGTTGTTTTCACCTTGACTCTCTCCAATTTATCCACATCTTTCTTGAAGTATGTTGCCCAGAACTGGACACAGTACTCCAGCTGAGGACTCACCAGTGCCAAGCAGAGCAGGACATTCACCTTCCATGCCTTAAATACAACACTCCTGCTAATACACCCCAGAATGATATTTTGCAACTGCATCACATTATTGACATATTCAAGTTGTGATCCACTATAGCCCCAGATCCTTTTTCAGCAATACTACTGCCTAACCAGTTACCCCCCATTTTGTAGTTGTGCATTTGATTTTTCCTTCTGAATTGCAAACTTTGTACTTGTCTTTATTGAATGTCATCTTGTTGATTTCAGACCAATTTTCTAATTTGTCAATGTCATTTTGAATTTTAATCCTGTCCTTCAAAGTGCTTTCAACCCCTCCCATCTTGCTGTCATTTTCAAACTTTATAAGCATATCCTCCCACTCCACTATCCAACTCATTAATGAAAACATTGAGAAGTACCAGACCCAGGACAGACCCTGTGGGACTCCATTAGATAAGTTCGCCCAGTTTGACAGTGAACCATAGAGAACTATTCTTTGAGTATCATCTTTCAACCAGCTGTGCATCCGCCTAATAGTAATTTCATGTAGACCACATTTCCCAAGTTTGCTTATGAGAATGTCACATGGGACTATGTCAAAAGCCTTTCTGAAAATCAAGATAGCAGTAGATTTGATGTCTCTCTTCCCCCATCCCCGCAACTAGGTCAGTAACCTTGACAAAGAAGGAAATTAGGTTGGTTTGGCATGATTTGTTCTTGACAAATCCATGCTGGCTAGTCCTTATAACATTATCCTCTAGATGCTCACAAATTAATTGTTTAGTAATTTATTCCAGTATCTTTCCAGGTATTAATGTTAGGCTGACTGGTCTATATTTCCCTGGGGTCCTCTTTGTACCCCTTTTAAAAAGATAGGTACTATGTTTCCCCTTCTCCAGTCATCAGGGACACCCCCCATCCTCCATGAGTTCTCAAAGATGATTGCTGAAGATTCCGACATTGCTTCAGCTAGTTCCTTCAATACCCTACAATGAATTTCATCAGCCCTGCTGATCTGAATACACTTAACTTATCTAAATAGTCTTTCCCTACGTTGGCTTGAGTTTCTTACCTCTTGTTGTTAATATTAATTGTACTGAGTATCTGGTCATCATAAAACCTTTTTAGTAAAAACTGAAGCAAAATAGGCATTAAAAATCTGTTTTCTTGATGCCATCAATTATCAGCTTTCCTTCTCTGCTAAGTAGAAGACCTACACTTGTCTTTGTCTTTCTGTTACTCCTAATGTATTTACAGAACTCGTCTTGACTTATGTCCCTTGCTAGTTGTAACTCATTTTGTCCCTTAGCCTTTTTGATTTTCTCCCTACATGCTTGTGATTTTTTTTGTACTCCTCCTTAGCAAGCTGTCCGTGTTTGCACTTTTTGGAGGATTCCTTTCTGATTTTCAGGTAATTAAAGAGCTCCTAATGGAGCAATATTGGCCCCTTACCATTCTTCCTATCTTTTCTTCACATTGGGATAGTTTGCAGTTGTGCCTAGCACTTCCGAATTCCTTTATCTCAGACTTTCTTCCCATGAGACTTACCTATCAGTTCTCTGAGTTTATCTCTTCATTTGCTTCTGATTAAAACATTGAGAAGGGTATGCTGCATTTTATATCATACTGTTCAGTCTGTTGAAAAACAAACTAAAAAAAGTCTTACAGTTTGCCATCAGACTTTTGATGTTTTCCAGATTTCCAACATTACACAGAACCATATGAAACAAAACTGAAGCTATTTTCCTTGATGCATTCAGGGCTGTAAGTTTGTTGTGTGGTAACTTTTAAGTGGCTAAAAACCAACTGCCTGTTAGCAAGTGTGTGTGCTGGGCAGGAAGTAGAATGTACCAGTCTGTCCTATATGTCTGACTAAGTTAATTATACTTACAAAGAAAATACCAAAAAAAAGTGCAGTCATTGAGGTTCATAAACTGCACTTTAATTCAAATAGAAATTTTTAAATTTCAAAACTAACAATCACCTCATTAAACCTGCCAGTGATTCTCTACTATGCAAAATTATATTCTTTTATGGATCCAGAAAAGCTATCCAGCCCTAGAAGAAAATATACATGTGTAGGATAATATTTCTAAAGTGAAAGTGAGACACACCTGTCATAAGGGATTGGATTGTAGGGATGTGGATTACAATGCATGGTATTACTTTGTTTTTCTTTCTTTAATTTCCTCTGTTCTCATCCTCCTAGATTTTTCAATCTTAAATTTCAAAATTTTTGTTTTGCAGGGAGGTTCTCCTTTTTCACACTTTTATCCTGAGCTCTTCCCTCCTCTCTTCTCTCCCCATCTACGTCTCCTTTCTATATTTCCTATCTCTCAATCTCTAAGTCACTCAAATCACGTTCACTTTTAACTTCCTAATTTGCCCCCCTCAGAAATTGGCTCCCTGTCACTCTCCTGCTCATCTGATACAGGGAAGATGGTGAAAAGTACAGATCCTAGCTCAAAGTCAGCAAGCAGTTGACCATATATAGTGGCTGTGCAGTTTAGCTGCCACTTCCCGCCCACTGACTGTCCCCCTCAGAACACCCGACCCATCCAACCCCCCCTGCTCCTTGTCCCCTGACTTCCCCCTCCTGGGACCCCCCCACCCCAAACCACCCCAGGATCCCACCCCCTATCCAACCCCCGCTGCTCCCTGTCCCCTGACTGCCCCAACCCCTATCCACACTCCCACCCCCGACACGCCCCCCCAGGACTCCCATGCCCTATCCAACCCCCACTATTCCCCAATCCCTGACCGCCCCACAACCTCCACCCTATCCAACCACCCCCTGCGCCCAGTCCCTTGACTGCCCCTTGGGACCCCCTACTCAACCCCCCCACCACCACACGTGCGCCACCGCTACCCCCTTACCATGTCACTCAGAGTGGCAGGAGCTCGCAGCCCTGCTGCCCAAGCAGCAGCACAACTACAGGGGAGGGGCCAGGGACTAGTCTCCCGGGCCAGGAGCTCAGGGGCCGGGCAGGATGGTTCCATGAGTCGCAGTTTGCCCACCTCTGTACTATAGCATGGATCAGGAAATACCATATGTGATTTATACCATTTCCTTAATACATTTTACAATTAACATAAAATAAATTAAAGGTCCTATCTAGAACAACATATCCATGACCTTCAAACAAGCAAAGTTTGGAAGGTCATGGATAATGGATCTGTAACTGGCCAAACTACTCAGAATAATTAGATGGAGATCAAAAAACAAACAAATCTTATGGGCTGGAGAACTGAGGTGGTGTGTCTCTGGAGAGAGGAGATCATATGCCAACAAGTTACCAACCACCTCCTACTCCAGTTTCATCATTTGCCTGCCCTTCATTTATGTTCATGTTATCATATGTGAATTTCTTTAGTGAAGGCAAACTTTTTTGCTCCCACATAGTCACTGTATAAAAATTTTTAAAAAAAATTATGGAAATCAATCAGATTTGGCACAAGATTTCTACAAAGAGCATGTCAGCCATTTTCCTTCCAACCTTCAGTTATGTAAACCCAGATGAACTATAAGAATGAAGCCGGGGAACACAATTTAAAGACCATCCTATTGACTGGTAAGGACAAGGGATCACTGTAGCCATCCACAGCAGTCTGTCAGAGAAACCAGATTTCTCCCCTAAAGCAGTCAGTAAAACACTAGTTCTACTGAATTCTAAGAGTGGGGCATCAAAAATCTCTGTCTTGGAGCATCCAATGCCAACATGGTGGGGAATTTCATCAACATCAAGCTTGATCTTTTAAACATTTTGTGAAGGTTATGAGTACAAAATAAGCACCTGGAAAGTTTCTTAAGAAAAAATACTTTATTTCTGTGCTATAGAATAGCAGTTCTCAAACTGTGGGTCACAACCCCGTCTTAATGGGGTCGCGAGGGCTGGCATTAGACTTATCTGGGGCCTGGGACTGAAGCCAAAGTCAAAAGTCCCACTGCCCATGGCTGAAGCCGAAGCCTGAGGGCTTCAGTCGGGGCGGGGGGGGCGCTCAGGTTATAGTCCCATGTGATCAGGGCTGAAGCCCTCAAGCTTCAGCTTTAGCCCCCCGCCCAGGGAAGGGAGCTCAGGCTTCAGTCCTCCCTTCCCAGGGTCATGTAGTAATTTTTATTGTCAGAAGGGGATAGTGCTGCAATGAAGTCTGAGAAACCCTGCTATAAAACCTCAGAAGAGGAACAGATTTTCTACAGACTTTAAAAAATAAAATAGCCTTTGAACGGACAAGCATGAAAAATTTATACCAAGTAGTAATTTTTCCCCCAAAAAAGTAAGAAATAGCTGAAAATAAAGGCATAAAATTAAAATGCATCCTCAGTCATAATATTGCAAGTACCACATTATAAATATATTGAACCTTCAGGTGCTTCAAAGGAAGCGGTAGTCTTAATAATTAACAGCAAAATATATGCACTTAGATTGCATGACAAACTGAGTTTGACCTTTGACACCTATTAAAGTCTGAAAATGCTGTGGTAGGAAGAACAAACAAGGAACAAACAGATAAAAAAATACTTGTAATCAGTTGTTTTTCCTTTTAGGAGTTATAGGGAGAACTGTTTTCTGCTGACTACCTTTGAGGCAGTTTATAAAGATAATCACATTTTTAACTAATGGCCCAGGAAACTCTGAAATCTGACTACTAGCAGTTTTAGGGTGTGTGTGTGTGTCTGACAGAGAGAGAGAATCCACAATTTTTCCAGTTAACCCACTTTGAAAGTGCTTGTGTACACATGATGCAATACATTATAGTGCACTGACTCCACATTTATTGAGAACTCTAGAGTCCTCTTTCAAAGTGAACTAAGTTTGCTGCAAAGCAAGTTAGTCCAGTCTAATGTTAATGTGAATGCAATGCTGTCCTGAACTACTTTGGCAGTCTTCCAACAGCTATCCCACATTGCTTTGTGAACAACCATTATTGACCTGTTTCAGAGTAGCAGCTGTGTTAGTCTATATCCGCAAAAAGAAAAAGAGTACTTGTGGCACCTTAGAGACTAACAAATTTATCTGAGCATAAGCTTTCGTGAGCTACAGCTCACTTCATCGGATGCATTGACCTGTCTGTTTTCCTGTGTGTCATCCCTTGCTCTGGGGTCAAGTTGACCAGATTTTCCCAGGGCCCACTCCCCTTTTCTGAGCTGGTGTACAGCCAGATTTTGTCCATTCAATCCTGGATTCCAGTTTATTACTATAGCTGTGATAATATTCCAGAAGCCCTACAACATGCCTCCTCAAGCAGTTGCTTGGAGCCACACCGTACTCTGGATCTCATAACCATCTGAGGAGAAGCATTGGTGCAGGAAGCGCTCGTGGCCAGCCACCAGAATAAAGTGTCCTCTTCTTCCTCATTTGTCTCAAGCCGAATTCCATCTAGCTCTGATTACTGAAATACTACACAAGCAGCCTCTGCATATTTAAGGTTGCCAGCATAATGTTGTGGATCATTATTGGATTTATGCTGGCCAGCAGCATTTCAAAAATGGCACTAGCCCAGCCATTAAGTATTGGGTGTGGGGGAGGCAGACAAATCATGGGATTTTTTTAAAAAATCTAAGCTAGCCTGGCTTCTGCTATGTATCCTACAATGCACAGTGAAAGACATACCAGAATGTGCACAATTCAGCAATGAAGCCAAGGAGCATGGGATACCTTCCAAGAATGCCACACTCTCGGTTCGTAGCAAAGCACCACTATGTGTACACAATGATGCACATTGATAGAGGGCACATCATCCCACATACCTGCCAGTACTGTGGCTTGCATAATGGGTGTTAACTGATGTGCAGCAAAAAACTGCAGATTAAACCCCTTCTGTAGACAAGCCCTAAGAATCTTGATTTCTGTTACTGTCTTTTTGTTCAGTCACTCATTTTTAACCTATAACTAGGAGAGTCAGGATCTTTGGCTCTGTTTTATTTTTGTATTTACAGTATTCTGTATTAAAGTGGTGTTGCTCAACTACAAGAAAACAGCCATGTAACTGGCCTAAAGTGATGGAAAGAGCTAATCCTAGCCTGCAATGCTTACTAAGAGTATAAATAATGATATGGTGGGTTGTAATCATGAACTGATTTAACACTTAAAGTTGTGGCATAAACAAGATATTAAGGTCCAAATCTTACAGTTCTTAATCAAAACCAGCATCATTCATTCTCCTCCCCACAGCTCCTGCACCTGAAAGAAATGAGTGACTGAGAGTCAGGGTCATGACTTCGACAGTGCCAGAGAGATGAACTTCATTTTATACAACTAAATAGAGGTCCTTGCCCAGAATGCAGAATGAAGAGTGGGACTGAAGAAAGAGGATCAGATTTCACATCCTAGTTCGGTGTGATACCTGACACTCAGAAATGCATGTGATGCCCAAGCTGCTATCAAATGAACTGACCTCTATGCATACTCATTAAAGAGCCCTACCTTTCATTTCCAGTTGGCTAGAAGACTCAGTCCCATCCTAGTGGACAATCACTTTGCCTCAGTTACACACACTTTCAAATCACCTCTGAGCTGTACTATGACAATGTAATATACGTGGACATAAAGCCAGCAGCCCTTAGGAAATGCCAACTCATTCAAAATGTGGCAATGCACCTCTTCAGCAACAAATCACTGACAGCACATCAAACCTGTGCTCCCCTTGCTACATCAGCTCCCATAGAGCAATCAAGCCAAGTTATCCTCAAGGTACTGAATGGCCTGGGCTCTGAATATCTAAAAGATCACCTAAAGGGCCACAGATTAGGATTGTGGCTGACAACTCTGCTCTTTGACCACAATGGAACTTTCCACCTCATGGTTAAAGCTTGTCTGTGCAGAAGACAAAGCTCTCCAGGTGTGAGTTCCAGATTTATGACAAACTCCCACAGGAACTAAAAACTACCAAAGACCTTACAACCTTCCTCTACAAGCACAAAATGCATTTCTTCAACCTTGCCTTCCCTAATGTAAACACACAGCTTTTTTAAAATGTGCATACAGCTGCCAAAACACTACACTGCACACAAAGATCTCCCCACTGGGGAGAGAATGATAGGGAAAATGAACCATGTGTGACTTTTGTTAACCATGTTGCTTAATGCACTACTGGCAGATGCCAAGATACTATGGTGATGAGAGTAGTACAAGAACCTACATAGAACAGAATATGTTGCCTGTTATTACTAATGAAACACCGGAGATGTTTCAATTTAAAAGACATACCCCACAAGGAATAAAGTATATGTAAAATTCAATATTAAAATAGTTTTTGCAGTGTAGAAAGGACCACCTCAATATGCCATTGTTTGGAGTCTTCCTACTTTTGGTTTCCTCTGTGGAAAGTGTAGTCTATTCCCCTATGGGCTGTTGGTGTCTCTCTCTGAATACGCCTTCAAGGGCACTATGGGGGAGTGCCCCTATTTTTCCAGGATGCACCGATTTAAACAGAGTTAGTGTGGTAGTTTAGAAGTCAAAAACATGGTTAACATCTGGTTATACACCGCTGATATTTTTACCAATTCAATCCTTGTATAGGATTTTACCGGCTAGCTGTAACTTATGGTGTGAAATGAGAGAAATAAGCAATCAAAACCAAATAGTTATACACACACTTTTGAAAATTCTTTTCTAAAATAATTTGGGAGGGATGAGTTGCTCAGCGGATTGTTAGGACAGGATAAAGAGTTTTTAATTTTGAGACATCAAATAAAAGTCCAAGTTGGCAGTGACCAGAAATTGTTACTATATGATGGTTCGGTGCTTTCCCCAGTGGACTGGTATCCATGTCATGGACAAATCATTGTGATACCTTGTTGATAGTCTCAGCAGAGAGGTCAAGAATGTAATGATCTTGAACACTAAACTATCTTGATTTCTAGAGATGGTCCCACTAAGTCAGGCTTTTGAGGCACATTAGTCTGGCAGCATGGGGACTGCTTCTATTTTTTTAATATTTTTATATTAAAAATTCACTTTTGAGGTACTTTACTCAAGAAATGTGTAAACCTTGGTGTAAAGTGAAAACCGCTTACAACATCTGTGGCAATACATTTATCCTATAAATGTTGAAACTGTAACAAATAAATGAAAACAAAAAATGTAACTTAATCTGCTTTTGGGCAACAACTGATAGCGTCTTTTAGAGTGAGTTTGTACCATGGAGGAGTTTTTCCACCTTTCTTTAGACCTTTTCCCTAATATTCTCTGTATTCTTTTCTCAGTATTGATCTAGTACTGGCACCGTTCCAGCCATACTACTACTATAAACACAGTGGTAAAAATGCTGGAGGCGGAGCTGCATTTGTGCTCAGATCAGAGTTAAAAGAATTCTGTAAAATTCAGCGTACGTGGAAACCCTGGGCAAGAGACTGAGTGCAGTGCTCATGAGGGCTGAATCTACACTAGAAAACCTTGTGAGCATTTTTCTTATTGGTGTTACCAACAGCAGAAGTTGTAAGGTGGATGTCATGTCAGCACTTTTACCACCGTTTTTTGGATGATGATTAAAACCCGCGTCCATTTATATCAGTTTATTATTCCTGCCACTAATCCAATTGCACCCCTACAGAAAAACACTTCCAATTTGCCTTACTTGAAGCAAGGCCATGTGTGGTTGCTATGCAACGGAAAAAGAGGATCCTAAATCCATCTAACAGACATTGTCTTGTGAATGATTCCCATAGTACTGAATAAGAACTTCCTAATCTCTTTTGGATATTTTCAGCTAGGTTAGGAAGATAACTGACTGAGCTAGCAGTTTTCTTACTTAATTTTACTAAAAGCCCTAAAACTGTTGTACAGAAATAGTACATAATGACACTATGACCTTGAAATAACTTTTAAAAGCATATTTTAATTCAGTACTTCAGAAAAATATTGTATCCTAAAACAGTGCATTTGGTATGTTTTTTTTTAAATTTGTTCATGTAAAGTACAAAGTGTCTTTCAAGTGCAACAATCTGGGAATCTGAAAAGCCCAGGTATTGGTGGAAAAAGGTGGGAGTGACTGAGCCAGCAGCATGATTGGCTCACGACATTTTTTGTACTATTATACATACATATTACATAAGAGTTTTGGACTCCTGTTTTAAGAGCTTACCAGAACATTTTTTGAGCTTTTGATTAGTTTTTGATGCTAGTGAGAGCCTCCAACGAGCACAAGAAGTGTTTTTCTACGTGGATTCTTTCTAATGGCACCTTTCAAGTAATTTCACTTAGTTAAATGCTAACAAAAATCATAGTTTTGGCAAGTGAATAACAATAGATTAATCTAGGTAAAGTGATAAACACTAAAATATTTAGGGAATATGAAAGACAATTGGCAAACACC
Organism: Caretta caretta; assembly: GCF_965140235.1. NCBI lineage: Eukaryota > Metazoa > Chordata > Testudines > Cheloniidae > Caretta > Caretta caretta. The sequence goes on along the minus strand of NC_134208.1, from coordinate 86,202,602 downwards.
CAAAAATGAACCCCTTTCAAAATCCTTTGTCTTTTTTTTATTTGTATTCTTTTTTACAAAATATTCTTCCTTTGCAGTTTTGTAACTGTAGGTACAGTTAGAAAAATAGACTTTAAAAGAATATATTCTCTAGAGGTAGCCCAATATTTTTGAGAACTGAGTAGACCTAATTTTCCTATGAAAAAGAAAAATTAAAACTTCACCATTGCAACATTAACACAGTATCATGAAGAAAAGCCATTGTAATACTGAAAGAATGCTACAAGATTTGTTATGTGTCTATGCAGAATTTGCTGCATCTCAAATACTCCTCTAGTGAAACAGGTAGTTTCATCCAACCACCCCTTCTCCCTGACCACCCCCGGACCCGCCACCCCTAACTGCCCCCCACTGCCCCATCCAACCCCTCTCCTTCCTGACTGCCCCGCCCCAGGACCCCTGCCCCATGCAACCACCCTTTCTCCCTGTCTCCTGATCACCCCCGGGGACTTCCCCCTGCCGCCCCATCCAACCCCTCCTCTCATTCCTGACTGCCCCCCTGTGGGCCCCTAGCCCATCCACCCCTCCTGCTCCCTGTCCCGACAGCCCCCGGACCCCTGCCCCTGACTGCCCCATCCAACCCCTCCTCTTCTTCCTGACTGCCCGCCCCCAGGACCCCTGCCTCCATTCAACCCGCCTGTTCCCTGCCCTCTGACCGCCCCGACCCCTATCCACACCCCGGGCCCCTGATCACCCCCCGAACTCCCCGGCCCTCTGTCCAACCTCCCCTGCTCCCTTACTGCAGTGTCTGGAGCACCGTTGGCTGGCGGCACAGCTGTACCAGGACAGGCAGCCACGCCATCTGGCTGGAGCCAGCCACACACTGCGCAGCACAGAGCACCAGGTCAGGCCGGGCTCTGCAGCTGCGCTGCCTCAGGAGCTCACAGCCCCGCAGCCCAGAGCATTGCGCCAACGGCACAGTGAGCTTAGGCTGCGTGGGAGGGGGACAGCGGGGGAGGGGCTGGGGGCGAGCCTCCCTGGCCAGGAGCTCAGGAGCCAGGCAGGAGAGTCCTGAGGCCGGATGTGGCCTGCAGGCCGTAGTTTGCCCACCTCTAGGCTAGACGTCAAGGTACAAGCAACAAAATTAATGAAGGAGAAATATAATGATATTATATCTAACACTGGCAGTTCTACGCCAGGACTATGTAGTATGCCAAACAAAGTGAACATTCAAAATGAAGTTGTCTTTTCCTCAAATCATTTTCAATACTGTGCAGATTTTTAGGGTCTGGGCCAGGTTGATCTTCTCTATCCCTAGTTCTATTCTCCATGACACAAGCTAAACTTCAAAGTAATCAGTAATCACAAGGGGAGAAAAATGCATTCCTTTATGTCCAAGAAATGAGATGGACGGAGGAGGAACTGTGCTTAATTTTCTAGGGCCAAATCCTACCTGCTCACCTTATTACATAAAACTCCCTTTCAGTTTAATAGGAATTTCGTGTGGAAAAAATTTGCATGATTTGCTCTTCCTCACTCCCCTCTAGAAAAAGGGACTTAACTCCTGGAATTAAGATTTTCATTTGTCCATTTTATTTCTTTAGAATCAACTTTTCTTCTTTTAAATACAATATGAACTGATGGTCAAAGAGTTTAATTTCACACAGGGGAAAATAATATGAGTCTTATCAAGTAAAGAAAAAATGTACGGGATATAAGTTTTTTACTACTGCAGTTTTCTACTATTTCCTAGAAGATAGTTGAATATTCTATACAAGGATTGAATTGGTAAAAATATCACTTGCCAAGTATATAATTCTAAGAAGATACAATAATTAGATTAATACCTACAGTAACGAATCAACCCATCATTGTGAGGTGGTTAAGTAAATATCCCAATTTTAAATATGTAGTAACTGAGGTAGAGCTTCCCAAAAGGACTGCTATGGCTCGGGTGGGACTGAGGATAAGCTCCCAATGCACAGAATGCCTATAAAAAGACTAGCAACTACGATAGCCTCTGACTGCCATGTCACCACATCACTTGCCTTCACCTACCAGTGGAGATGTGAAAGACAGGTATCTGGCATCTTTAGAATAACCAGATAGGTAGGGCCCTTTAGCCTACCTAGAAGAAGGAAAACTCTGAGCTCAAACACTCATCCATGGGTTAAATGAAGCCTGGTGCTGGGCCACAATGACACCAGTACCTCCTTTTGGCAGTCCACCAGGTCTATCGCAACAAAGTGGGAAGAGAATGGGCATGTACTTAGTCTAACTGGGGAAAAGACCCTCTCACTCTAGTGTACATCAGGGATGTCAACCAATACACTATAGTACTTATTGGTGCAAGGTGACTACGTCAATGCAAGCAGTTTTCTTCTTTTGGTGGCAAGTTATCAAAGGATAGTAGTAGATACCAGTTATAAGGAGGAACGAGACTGGCCTGTATACTTCTCCACCAGGGACTATTGCCAACAGTGGAAAGACATTTCTGCCCTATACCAGAAGTTCTCAAGCCTAGCAGTCCTGGGCCAACAGGATTTCTGGCAGACAGCATCTGAACTGTCCTTTAGGGGGTCAAGGGGACTAGCAGTCAGAGCAGAGAGTCAGATTGAAAACAGTAATCTGCACAGCCAAAGAAGTCCCATATCATGAAAACATCAACACTGAATGTATCCAGTTTGACAGGGAAAAGATATGGAAGTAGCAGATATGATATTATGGAGAGGTAGCAATGTTCTGGGACTACAGGAAACATGATGGACGTGTAACTCCACAAAGAAGTTGAGCTTGGATTTCAAACACATCTATGCAGGTGACAAAAAGAGGCATGACGGAGTTGGAGAGGTAGTGAGAGGAGAGCTGAGGAAGACAGTGTTTGAAGCTATCAGAGTTAGTGACAGACTGGAGGTTGTACGAGTCCAAGTTAAAGAATGCATCCTATTTATATCAGCACATGTGCCTCAACAAGAATGTAATGAAAAAGAGAAGGGGAGTTTCCACCAAGACTTGCAGGCACTAACAGATACAGCAGCCCCTGAGAAACTGCTGTTGGTGCTGAGTGATCTGAATCCAAACAGACAAAAACAGAAGGGAGTATGAAATACGTTCAGGAAAATGCAGCCTCAGCACTACAAAAGAGGAAAGGAAAGCACTACTAGACAAGTGTATTGTCAATGGATAGTAGCCATGGTTCCAAAAGAGGTGAGTCATTTGGTCACATACATCAGCAGTGGATACAAAAGCCAGATTGATATGATGTTGATGAGGAAATCTCATTAGAGTCAAGTTATGAACTGCAAAGTGATACCTAGAAAGATGAGAGGTGCAACACAAATTTTTTGTGGCAAAGGTAGGTGTTGGACAAGGAGGGAGCTAAGCTCAAAAGAAACAAGATTCAAGCATGGGAAGTTAAGGAGAAGTGTGGCAGAGAAGTCTGTGCAAGCAGTATGAGGTAAGTGTCCAGAAACATATTTGGCATTGGCTGAAGAGAAGTGGAACCATGTCAAAAGAATATGGATTCTGGTGGTGCAAGAGGTTTGTGCACAATGAAGATGGGGAAGATGAAGGTAAAGAGAGGAGTTATGGTAGACCAATGAAGTGCAAGTAGCAATCCTAAACAAGAAAATGGCATATAAAGAGAATAATTTTTTACATCAGGTGTAATTGAAAATGAATAAAAAGAAGCAAAGCAAACTGCGAAGCGGGAAGTGAAGAAGGCCAAAGAGTGCCCTAGACAACTTGTATACTGAAAGCTTGTAAAAAACCTACAGCTGGCTGGCAAAAAGATCTATAGCAGTCCAAAAAATGAGATTCAAAAGGAAAAGGAGGATGGTACTTTAACATTTGTAAAACGATGATCAGGGAGACTGCTAGTAACACCTGAACAAATAAAGGAGAAGTGGAAAAAATACTTGGAGTCTCTCTCAAATGAGGCAAATCCCTTTCGGTCAGATATCCTAATGTGGTACCAGAGCCTGACATAACAGAAAAGGTGGTAAGAAATGCAGTCCAGAAAATAAAGAACAGTAAGGCAGTTGAACCTAATGAAGTGATGGTGGACCAGTTGAAAGTCTTGGGTGAAAAAGGCATTTGACAAGACAAGAGAATTCATGAAGATTGGTGCAAATCTATCCTGGTCCCAATACATAATACAGACTGACTAGTTCAAATATCTTGGCAGCTGGGTCACGCAAGGCAGCGAACTTGAACATGAGATACAGGCCAGACTGGGGAGTGCTGGAAGTGTGTGGAACAACATCTCAGGGGTTATGTACAACAAGCATATGCCTCTGAGACTAAAAGCCCAACTATACAGAACAATGCTATGCCTCACAATGCTGTATGGTGAAGAAGCACAGGTGATAAATAGATGGCAACTTCAACTACCTACAGTGTTTGAGATGAGAAGTCTTTATGCCGTAAGAGGAGTTACGGGAAGAGACAGATTTTGAAGTGAAAGTATTAGATTGGAAGAAAGGCCATGACGGGGCTGACAAAATCCAGAAAGTGTGACTTTCCTGGTTTGGACACATGCAGAAAATGAATGAAGGGGACCTAGTCAAGATAGATAGCTGGAAAGGGTGGTAAGACAGAGATCCTAAGGAAAGCCAAGGAAGCAATGGATGCATTGCATCAAAGAAGATGGTAAGCAAAGTAGATCTTACCTTAGTGCCACCTCAGACAGACAAAGTGGGGGGACGGAGACAACCCAACCCCGTGCCTAGGATAAGGAGAAGAAATAGTAACTGAGGTAGAGAGGTTAAGTGACTTGGTCAAGACCACAGAAAAATTCACTGTTGGAGCTGGGAGTTTCTTGCCCCAGTTCATTAAAATGAGGTAATTGATTTAAAACACACATACATAAGCATGCACAGAGAATAACAATGCAACTTCTTAAAACAAAAGTGAAAGCTTGCTAATAAGAATATCGGATTTATATCTGGCAGTATTCATAAAAATATTTTTGAATTGCTAGAGCACAAAAAAAATCGAAATATCAGAAAACTACTGTTTGTGATCTCAACATGACCATGTAGATTTATGGAATATAAGAGAAGACATAGGGCTTTCTTTACCTAAAAAATATGAGCTAAAAGCCACATGGTCCTTAGCTAAGGCTGTAGAGGAGACTCAATCTCTCTAAATGGTCTTGGTGCCACTTGATGTGACAGACCACCACAACCAGGAGGTGTGGGAATTACATAGAATTTATTAAAGTTCATAGAATTTACATAGAATTAAAGTGTTCATAGAATTTATTAAAGTTACATAGCTATAGTAATTCACAAGTATATCTTTGCTGAGATCAACATCAAGTCAATTTCACAGTCCTAGGATTTTAAAAATAGTAAATTTCATGGTTTCAGATATTTAAATCTGAAATTCCACAGTGTTATAATTGTAGGGGTCTTGACCCAAAAAGGAGATGGGAGGGATTGCAAGGTTATTGTAGTGGGGGAGTTGCGGTGCTGGTACCCTTACTTCTGCACTGCTGCTGGTGGCAGCACTGCCTTCCAAGCTGGGCAGCTGGAGAGCGTCGGCTGCCCAACTCTGAAGGCAGAGCCGCCGCCAGCAGCAGCACAGAAGTAAGGATGGGCATGGTACAGAATTGCCACCCTTACTTCTGCACTGCTGCCTGCAGATCTGGGCCCTCAGTCAGCAGCTGCTGCTCTCCGGCCAGACAGCTTTGAATGCAGTGTAGAAATAAGGGTGGCAATACTGCGACCCCTCCTAAAATAACCTTGCGATACACCCCTGCAACTCCCTTTTGGGTCAGGACCCTCAACTTGAGAAACACTGGCCTCTCCTGTGAAATCTGTATAGTACAGGGTAAAAGCACACAAGACCAGATTTCACCAGGGGAGATCACATTTCATGGTCCATGACGTGTTTTTCATGGCCGTGAATTTGATAGAGCCCTATACATAAAAGAGCTCAGCCAGGCTCTGTCTTGACAGATGAAGTGTCTTCTCAATTGTTAAACTAACTCAAATGAAAAGTCTTCTGAATACTCAATAAGAGACAGACTAATGTGTGATGCTACATGAGTTGCCCATGTGGCAGCATAGGCTCCAAGCCACAACACAGCCAGCTAATGCTTCAGTTGTTTTAACCCATGTTTTAATGAGCATGAAGAAGAGGAGTTTTATATCATGACAAGGCCCCAGGAAAAAGCCTCTCTTCTGTATCAGCTGAATTCATTAGTGTATTGTGGCCCTTTACCACTGTAACAGTTCCTATACCCATTCCCCCACACATAGACAGAACCCCTAATAAGCATACATTTGGTGTAGTTAGATCTGCACCTCCCTCTGAAGGACATCTCAGTGTGCCAAGAGCATTGCCAGGGCATTCCTAAGGCCCAGTTATCAGCCTTGCAGCTGCCAGAATGTCCCACAAATACTGCTGCAGCTGAAACACAAGCTAGGGAAGCCATCAGGGCTGCTCTAATCTGTTTTTGAGGCTAAGCTAGCCGTCCAGCAAACCACAGGATAATAGAAGTGCAAAAGTCTCCACCCTGATCTAAGCACTGATCTCCAGTGAGGCTTAGTCTACATCTAAAGTTATATCGGTATGTTAAAAAAAAAAAACCACCACCCCACTTTTTGAACGATATAACTAAGTCGACAAAACTCCCAGTGTAGATGCAGCTCTTTCAACGGAAGAGTGCTTCTGTCAAAATAGCTAACATCATTTGGGGAGGTAAAAATACCTTCTGTCAGTGTAGACTGCATCTACACTAGGGGGCTCTGTTGGCATAGGTTTCATAGAGTCATTAAGCCTCACACGCAGGGATGAATTTGGCCCCGATGATTTCACCCTAGGTACCTGGCAGACTTAAGAACCTAAGAAATACTGAAGTACACATTATGGAAAAGTTACTGATGGGAAGTTCCTGTCAGAATAGGGACCTGAATATATGCTGCCAGAAAGGGAAATACACTGCTAGAATACATTGTCAATACATCTTTTGGAATACAGTTTGGGAAAAAACAATGCAAAATGAGTGTTAATTAAATACCCTTTAGATTACATGCTGAGGGACAGATTTCAGTGTGACAGACCATACCCATGGCCACATCAAAAAAATTAGATACTTCTTTTTTACTACTACAATTTGGCTCTGAGCAATTTCCAATTACACTGACTACACCTTAAAACAAAAACTAAAAACTTTACTAGATAGGGTTTATCACCACAACCCGGTACAGTATGCTGATACAGCAATTTATATTTCAAACCAACTCAAATTCAACTCTCTTTCATGTGTCAGATTTAATTCATTCATTCCTAAATGTCAAATTTTCCTAATTAATCTAACTGCTCTTCTACTTAAGATATAGATTCAGACAGCTCTGCACAACAGTTTATTTAGTGCTGTTGTGTTCTACTGCATTCTTGACAAAACCTTAATATAAGCCTCCTGCAGTGCCTACCAATTAACTACACACTGGAATGTAACATGCCCCTTGTAACCTTAAGTAATCCTTATCTAACTGATAACCTATGTACAATCCAGTAAAAATGACCTAAAATAAAAGTAATAATTTACCAGTAAAGAAAGCAGTTTAATACTCTTTACAATACAAAGAATGTCTATCATTTTGTTAAACTAATCAAGACAAGAATTTGATTTAATAAGTTATTTTTCTTAAATAATAATTAGTCAAACTCAGCAATCACCACTCAAGAAGCCATGGCTGAGACAGCAGGAATGTTTCAGGTCAGGAATGAAGTTCACTGGCAAAAGCTACATAATGAATTTTGCACAGCACCAGCCAACACTGTCCTTGGCTCAAGGCAATGCTGCTATTTCCTCCCTTTCAAAAGATTCAATTCATTCAAATTTAAGATGAAAGTTAGAGCATCTTCAGACATTACTAAAAGAAAAAACTTACAATGAAAGTGAAGGCTTTAAACAAATAGTTATATATGAAAAACTTAATTCTTCATATTTAAGAATAGTAATGAAATAGAGAACTGAAGGGGGCAGGAA